>NC_138306.1:25845000-25930000 GCF_965601325.2 Salmo salar
GGGAGGGAAGAAGTGAGTAGGTCAGAGTAGCAGGGAGGGAAGAAGTGAGTATGTCAGAGTAGCAGGGAGGGAAGAAGTGAGTATGTCAGAGTAGCAGGGAGGGAAGAAGTGAGCATGTCAGAGTAGTAGGGAGGGAAGAAGTGAGTAGGTCAGAGTAGCAGGGAGGGAAGAAGTGAGTATGTCAGAGTAGCAGGGAGGGAAGAAGTGAGTAGGTCAGAGTAGCAGGGAGGGAAGAAGTGAGTAGGTCAGAGTAGCAGGGAGGGAAGAAGTGAGTAGGTCAGAGTAGTAGGGAGGGAAGAAGTGAGTAGGTCAGAGTAGCAGGGAGGGAAGAAGTGAGTAGGTCAGAGTAGCAGGGAGGGAAGAAGTGAGTAGGTCAGAGTAGCAGGGAGGGAAGAAGTGAGTAGGTCAGAGTAGCAGGGAGGGAAGAAGTGAGTAGGTCAGAGTAGCAGGGAGGGAAGAAGTGAGTAGGTCAGAGTAGCAGGGAGGGAAGAAGTGAGTAGGTCAGAGTAGCAGGGAGGGAAGAAGTGAGTATGTCAGAGTAGCAGGGAGGGAAGAAGTGAGTAGGTCAGAGTAGCAGGGAGGGAAGAAGTGAGTAGGTCAGAGTAGCAGGGAGGGAAGAAGTGAGTAGGTCAGAGTAGCAGGGAGGGAAGAAGTGAGCAGGTCAGAGTAGCAGGGAGGGAAGAAGTGAGTAGGTCAGAGTAGCAGGGAGGGAAGAAGTGAGTAGGTCAGAGTAGCAGGGAGGGAAGAAGTGAGTAGGTCAGAGTAGCAGGGAGGGAAGAAGTGAGTAGGTCAGAGTAGCAGGGAGGGAAGAAGTGAGTAGGTCAGAGTAGCAGGGAGGGAAGAAGTGAGTAGGTCAGAGTAGCAGGGAGGGAAGAAGTGAGTAGGTCAGAGTAGTAGGGAGGGAAGAAGTGAGTAGGTCAGAGTAGCAGGGAGGGAAGAAGTGAGCAGGTCAGAGTAGTAGGGAGGGAAGAAGTGAGTAGGTCAGAGTAGCAGGGAGGGAAGAAGTGAGCATGTCAGAGTAGCAGGGAGGGAAGAAGTGAGTAGGTCAGAGTAGCAGGGAGGGAAGAAGTGAGTATGTCAGAGTAGCAGGGAGGGAAGAAGTGAGTAGGTCAGAGTAGCAGGGAGGGAAGAAGTGAGTAGGTCAGAGTAGCAGGGAGGGAAGAAGTGAGTAGGTCAGAGTAGCAGGGAGGGAAGAAGTGAGTATGTCAGAGTAGCAGGGAGGGAAGAAGTGAGTAGGTCAGAGTAGCAGGGAGGGAAGAAGTGAGTATGTCAGAGTAGCAGGGAGGGAAGAAGTGAGTAGGTCAGAGTAGCAGGGAGGGAAGAAGTGAGCATGTCAGAGTAGCAGGGAGGGAAGAAGTGAGCAGGTCAGAGTAGCAGGGAGGGAAGAAGTGAGCATGTCAGAGTAGCAGGGAGGGAAGAAGTGAGCATGTCAGAGTAGCAGGGAGGGAAGAAGTGAGCAGGTCAGAGTAGCAGGGAGGGAAGAAGTGAGCAGGTCAGAGTAGCAGGGAGGGAAGAAGTGAGTAGGTCAGAGTAGCAGGGAGGGAAGAAGTGAGTAGGTCAGAGTAGCAGGGAGGGAAGAAGTGAGTAGGTCAGAGTAGCAGGGAGGGAAGAAGTGAGTAGGTCAGAGTAGCAGGGAGGGAAGAAGTGAGTAGGTCAGAGTAGCAGGGAGGGAAGAAGTGAGTAGGTCAGAGTAGCAGGGAGGGAAGAAGTGAGTAGGTCAGAGTAGCAGGGAGGGAAGAAGTGAGTAGGTCAGAGTAGCAGGGAGGGAAGAAGTGAGTAGGTCAGAGTAGCAGGGAGGGAAGAAGTGAGTAGGTCAGAGTAGCAGGGAGGGAAGAAGTGAGTATGTCAGAGTAGCAGGGAGGGAAGAAGTGAGTAGGTCAGAGTAGCAGGGAGGGAAGAAGTGAGTAGGTCAGAGTAGCAGGGAGGGAAGACTGTTTCTCCTGACTCCTGGCTTACAGCTGATTACAATCTGTATTTCTATTCGTAATATCTGACTTGTACCCTGATTATCATATCTGCGTGTGCATGTGTGTTTGAGAATATGAGGGTCTGCCAGTGTATGTGCGTGTGAAAGGGTGTGTCTGTGTGTGCTTGTTTGCATGTGTGTGCGAATACCATTGTTCTATTCTCTGAGGTTTTTCTACACTGGTCCAAGCCTCACACTCAGGAAAATACCAGTACTGACGACAAACTGTTCAACATTCTAACTTATCGTTTGATCAGTAATAACATGAACATTGTATCTTATTAACTGGTAATGTTCTAACGTTCTATCTAATTTGTCCTGTTGAATATTCAATCTCACTTAAAGGGTTAACTATTACCCATTCTCACATGATTAAACCTGTTCTCCACTGGACTGCATGTCACATAGGAATGTATATACACACAGTACACACACAGTACACACACAGTACACACACAGTACACACACACACACACACACACACACACACACACACACACACACACACACACACACACACACACACACACACACACACACACAGAATTAAACCACAGAATTACTTAAGTATGTTTATTTGTCAGAATATTGAATATGTTTCATTATTATTATTATTATAGAGTGTTGTTACATCTCTTCCTCCCTTCCCCTCTCTCTGAGGTCTGTGACACGTGGTGACCCACTGAGGCTGATCTTCGTGTTACACCATATTATTAGAGTATATCGGAATACTGGATATGTGCACAGTATATAGGTGGTATATATATATATAATGTAAAAGGAATGGACGGACTGCCGATGTGTGTATTTATGTATTTGTACAGAGAGGTGGAAATCTATTTGTTTTTCAGATCATGGGGGCAACAGAATCCCACTGTTACCATGAGAGACACACACAGAGATGATGACACATTATCATAATTAGAGCTCTGTGTAAAGGGCTATACTGTAGCTGTGATCACACTAGCGTTAGCATTAGCTAGATGGCTAAGTGGAAAACAAGCAGGAGTCATAGTAGACATTTTAGCATGTTCTAAAGCCCTAACATATCACCCTAACCCTGAGTCTGGCTCGCCTGTCCTGCATCCATCTTGGAGATGTCTTACACTGTTGAAGAGAGCACCTGTGCACCGTCACATTAAGTATTTACTAAGATATCATGTTTATAACAATTAGTGTTTACTAATGGAATATTTCTAAAGATTTCTGTTTGAAGAGAATTACATAATAAAGTAGTTTGTACTCTGCCTTGAGTCCTGGGTCCTGTCTGTCTGTGTGTGAAAAGTTTGCCTGCCGACAGTACTTAGCACCTCTGAACAGTGTCAGTGTCACGTTCTGACCAGTAAAAGGGGTTATTTGTTATTGTAGTTTGGTCAGGACGTGGCAGGGGTGTGTTTGTTTTGTGTTGTCTGGGTTTTTTGGGTATTGTTCCATGTTTTATATTTCTATGTTCGTATTTCTAGTATTAGTATTTCTATGTTAGTTTTGGGAACGACCTCCAATTAGAAGCAGCTGGTTGTCATTGCTTCTTATTGGAGGCCATATTTATATGGGTTTATTTTCTCTTGTGTTTGTGGGTGATTGTTCCATGTATAGGCAAGGTTACCTTACAGGACTGTCGTGCGTTTTCTTTCAGTGTTCACGTATGAATAAAAATATAAGTATGGACACTTACCACGCTGCGTATTGGTCCGATATTTCTTACTCTTCATCAGAAGACAAATTGTATGACAGTCAGTCAATCTCGTGTTCACACAGCAAAGACTTTGGAAGTCGTCAGCCACTCAGCCTTGTTAAAATACTCCAAACCAGAAGGTGGCAGTAGCGTTGTTTGGCAATGCATATCCATGCGTATTGCTTATGGTCACGATTCTATTTTGTAGAAAGCCCCCAGATTTTTTTGGGCTCCCCCACATGGGGGTTTGTGCTTTCTGATTGGCTCCAAGTCAAGTTGTTGGCCACTGACGAGCATTGCGTAGGTTCGTTGCTACCGGGTCGGCACGCAGCAGGTACCGCTTTTGTTCTAGCAAGAGAAGGAACGGCCTCCCACAAGTACCTATAGTATCAGCAGTGAGATTCTCAGTGTATTTCATGCTTCACTCTTTTTGGGGTGTCATTTTTATACACTAAACAGCTCACTGAGAGACAGAGTAGGTGAGTAGTGGAGTTGATTTTACTTCGGGTCCAAAACACAGATGTGGAACAAAATACATCAAATACACAAGAACACCCCACAAATACATTATACCTCAAACCCCCCCAATTACAATGACAAACATAGCAACACGTGATATAAACGTAGTAACACAGCGAAGCAAACATATGAACACAGTGACAACACTATTTGGCCGAAAAACTTAATATACAAAAACATGATACAAGAATCCAATGAAATACACAGTGGAATGACTATTGCAAGATACCTGTAAACTTCCATGTGTGATATATATCCCTCTCTTTTCTGCCTGTGGATTTATACAAAAGATGCAGGACTTCACGAGGACTGTAATGGTGTGATGATTCAGGCCAGGTAAACAACTAAGTTTCTGTTGTGTTGTTTTGACCCTCCTGCCAGAAAAGGTCAAGTTGTGTTCCCAAAGAAGCTGGAGGAAACATTACTCTGTTTGGACTACACAATTCTCTCTCTATCATCTCTCTCCCTCCTCTTTATCATCTCTCTCCCTCCTCTATCTCTGGTGGAGCAATCCATCTGACAAACAGTCAGTGTGTCCAGGATTTGGCCCCATGACCAAGGGATAGGTGTGTGTTCATCAGGTGTGAAGTTGACTGATAAGTTCTCAGCCTTTACATCGTAGTCTCCTCCCATTCCAGCTCAACATCACCTGCAAGAGCACAAAACAGTAGATATGTGAAATGTGCGTTAATGACGTATGTGTATGCTAGTGTGTGTTCTTGTATATGTGTGTGCTCACCCTCCATAGCTTCCAGTGAGTCCATCTTCTCCAGAGCAGAGTAGTTGATGAACCAGATGGACTGGCTGTTTCCTTTACTGTTCAGCAGATCCAGAGTACTCTGGTGTAGGAACATATACTGGGCCTGGGGACATGCATGAACAGACTCTAAGATTCTGTCTGGCAGGTTTGAATACACCAGGAAAACATGGGGAAACTAGATCATACTATGAAGTATCATATCCATATCATAGTAAGAATATTTCATATTATGATACATGTTGTATAAATGCATATTTCTCACCAGGTTCTGCACCATACACATCCTCTCACTGCGTAGTTCAGCCACCAGACCGTAGATGTCCACAAAGTCGTGATCACTGACGTGTTGGATCAGGTGATCCAGCGTTATAAACACTCCTGTCCTGCCTACACCAGCACTGCAGTGCACCACGATAGTGGTGTTCTCATGCCTGTTGGCTCTGATGGCTCTAACAAACTGTATGAGTGTGGTGCTGGAATCTGGTACGCCATGCTCTGGCCAGGAGGTGTAGTTGAAGTGGTGAACCACCATGTAGTCCCCATGCTAGGGGGAGAAAGGGAGACAGACAGGGGGGAGGAGTGACAGAGGGAGAGAGAGCAAGGGAGTTAGAGAAGGAGAGAGAGAATAATGATTTTATTGTCAAGAGGATAACTCTGAACTTGTTTACTCTGGGGTACTCAAATATACACTGAGTGTACAAAACATTAGGAACACCTGCTCTTTCCATAACAGACTGACCAGGTGAATCCAGATGAAAGCTATGATCCCTTAATGATGTAACTTGTTAAATCCATTTCAATCAGTGTAGTTGAAGGGGAGGAGACAATTGAAAGTAGGATTTTTAAGCCTTGAGACAATTGAGACATGGATTGTGTATGTGTGCTGTTCAGAGGCTGTACTGACAAGACAAAATATTGAATTGCCTTTGAACGGAGTATGGCAGCAGGTGCACCAGTTTGATTGTGTCAAGAACTGCAGTGCTGATAGGTTTTTCACGCTCAATAGTTTCCTGAGTGTATCAACCAACAATGGTTCACAACCCAAAGAACATCCAGCCAACTTGACAACTGTGGAGGGCATTGGAGTCAACATGGGCCAGCATCCCTCTGGAACGCTTTTGACACCTTGTAGAGTCCATATCGCGATGAGTATTCAGACCCCTTGACTTTTTCCAAATGTTGTTACGTTACAGCCTTATTCTAAAATGGATAAACTATTTTTTTTTCCCTCATCAATCTACACACAATACCCCATAATGACAAAGCCAAAACAGTTGGCATGTTTGCTAATTTATATATTTTTTTTAACAAATATCTTATTTAAATGTAAAAAAAAAATAGCTCTCTGCCTTGTCATTATGGGGTATTGTGTGTAGATTGATGAGGAAAATAAACAATTTAATCCATTTTAGAATAAGGTTGTAACTTAACAAAAGGTGAAAAAAAGTCAAGGGGCCTGAATACTTTCCGAATGCACTGTGTGTGTGTGTTACCCGCTCCACTTTGAGAGCTCTGACGGTCCAGTCAGGATAAACGTCCTCTGTCAGCTTGGTGATGATGATGTCCCCAAACACTGTCACCGGCTTATTGTCCTCTGGCCAGTACTGGTGACACCGGATCTAAACACACCCACACAAAATTGGTGACCGGATCTAAACAGACATACAACCCTGACACTACTAAAACCTTGGTCTGGTCCTTACCCTTCCTTTCTCATAGCACTGTGTGAGCATAGCGATGGTTCGTGTGCGAGTCTCCCAAATCATCCTCCAGAAGTCAGCCACAGTACCGGGGAGAGGACCCTGGGTTGCTATGAACTCACTAGGACACAGGTAACCCTAAGGGGGAGAGGAAGAATGTTATAGCCAGAACAGAGTAGGTCACAGGTCTCCAGTTTTGTAGTAAACACAAACGTTGGGGTGTTTAGAAATGTGAGCTTCTCTGAAAGCATGAGTGTTCTCTTTTCTCTGTGTGTGTGACTCACTGAGATGAAGCTAGCGTTAATGTAGTCAGATCCAGGCATGCCAGGTTCAGACAAGAGCTTCACACGGTTGTTGTTGTCTGTAGAGGAGAGAATGTGTTAGGCTGTGTGTGTGTGTGTGTTACGCTCACTGTGTGTGTGTGTGTGTGTGTGTGTGTGTGCATACAGGGTTTGATGTTAGTGAAGCGGTTCTTGGATCTGTTCCAGGGAAGGTCAGCGTCTGAAGTTGCCAGATCCTGCAGCAGTTTGGGCAACTCCTGGAGAAGACAGGGTTAACGCTGTTAATCCACATACACGCACACATAGGTTTTCACAGGGGTCAGAGGTTAGAGTTACGTACTGCAAACTCTTCCTGGAACTTGGTGTTCTCGTTGGCACACAGATCCTCTACATGCTGCAGGAAAGACTTCTTATTGACCGGCCTGAGAGACAGAGATAATCAGAATCATGTTTATTGTCCTACAAGAGGAAAATCTTGGCACAGCTCACACATGAATACATAAACCAAATATGAAAACACAGATCAAACAAACAGGAGGTGGGGGTAAGAGAAATCCTTCACAGGGCACCAATCCAAATATTATTGCCCAACCAACTCACATAATGTACACATAGAACATACACACTCATTAGGTGACTTACTTAAGAGACTTTCTGTAGCTGAGAAGTCTGAAACAGAGTTGACAGAACAATATGAGTCACACCAGCACACTGAGTACAGCAGACTTTACTTTCCATTACTGTACAGTCACACCAGTACACTGTGAGTACAGCAGACTTTACTTTCCATTACTGTACAGTCACACCAGTACACTGTGAGTACAGCAGACTTTACTTTCCATTACTGTACAGTCACACCAGTACACTGTGAGTACAGCAGACTTTACTTTCCATTACTGTGCAGTCACACCAGTACACTGTGAGTACAGCAGACTTTACTTTCCATTACTGTACAGTCACACCAGCACACTGTGAGTACAGCAGACTTTACTTTCCATTACTGTACAGTTACAGACGGGCACACTGAACAACACTTCAGTCGACTAAAGCTATGAGAGACAACAATACACACTGCCAACTGTAGCAAAGCAACACACACACATGGAGTGCTATATAATAAGGGCTACACATACTGCCCACTACAACTTACTGGATGACAAATATCTCCTTCCGTCTAAAGAAGAAGGAGGAATACCTGGAGAGAGAGTTTGAGAGAGGAGTTGGAGCAAAGCTTGATGATTAGTTGATCATTTGAATCAGCTGTGTAGTGTTAGGGCAAAAGCCAAAACGTGCACCCCTTGGGGTCCCAGGGACCGAGTTTGGAAAACTCTGGGTTAGAGTGAGAGTGGAAAGCACAGACAGCCTTGTGTGTGTTTATGTGTGTACTGTAGTGTGCGTGTGTGTGTGTGTGTGTATGTGCGTGTGTTAGCAGCAGCCATGCACATTCTGTAGGCATGCAGGTAGAGTAGTAGAGGCAGAGTGAGCATAATGTTACAGTGGGTAAACCTTTGTGAAGTTGTGTGCAAATGAGAGAGAGGGAGTGACTAAAATGAGTGTGTATGTGTGAGAAAAAGACGCACACACAGTTATACACACACTGACCGGTGTAGTTTCTCTTCCTTCAGCTCCAGGTCAGCCACAGCAATCAGTTGATCCAGTTTAAACTTGGTCTCTATAATCTCCGCCTCCCGGGGAGAGTAGGTCCCGCCCTCCTTCTGACGCTGACGGATCCTGTCATTGGATGAGGAACATGTCAATCACTCTGACACAACTGACTATGGCTGGCTGGGTTTGAACTAGAAAACTTGAGGTTTTAGACTTCAATACTCTAAATAATACTTTAAAAATCAATTGGATTCTGAAGTATGTTAAGAACCAGAACAGTATTTGGAATGTCTTCCCTTTATTTGACTCTGTTGGTGGTTTAGAATTTTTGCTTCGATGTAATTTTGATGTTGATAAAATCCCAGTAAAGTTGGCCAAATTCCATAAGCAGGCAATTTTAGCTTGGATGTTAGCGTATAAACACAGTTTTCCCCTCACAGATACTTTACATGGAACAACAAAGATATATGATTTAAAAATAAGTGTCTTTTCTTTCGTAACTGGTTTGAGAATTAAATTATTTTGGTTGGTCAGTTACTGAATGATTATGGATATCTACTCTCATACGGGGAATTTCTTGATAAATTTAAAATTCCAATAACCCCGAAAAAATATGCAATTGTTTTTGATGCGATTCCAAGGGGGGTTGTATCTCTTTTAAATTCCTCTGTGGTTGATGTAAGTAACATAGATTTACATGAAAATATATTCATTGGCAATATTAACATCAAAGATAAATGTAGTAATAAACAGATTAGGAATATTGTTTGTGATACTACAATTCCCTCAGCAAGATTCTTTTGGTCAAATATCTACGGTGATATACAATGGGGGAAAGCATGGAAAATTGCTAACAAATATTGTATCAGTAACAAGGTAAAGGAAGTTTCATTTAAAATGTTACATAGAATTTATCCTGTGAAACATGTTTTGGAAAGATTCAAGCTGAATATTGACTATAAATGTGATTTCTGTGGAATGGAGAAGGAGACCATTTTGAATTAGTTTTTTGCCTGTATTTATAGTAGATTTTTTTGGATTGACATACAGAATTTTGTTACAAAAAAATAGGACCAGATGTACTATTTAATGGTTTTGATATAATGATTTATTTCAGAAATTCTGACATCGATAAAGATGTAGTATATTTAATTCAACTGCTAATAATACTAGGTAAATTTCATATTCACAAATGCAAATGGTCTAATTCAAAACCAATTTTTTTTCACTTTAGAAAATAATTTAATCAATATGGCACTACTTTAACTAAAACTTGTATTATTAATGAATATGATTTGTTTGTTTAGGATTGCTTGCAATGTAAATAGTTTGTATGTATGCTCGTTTGCATGTGACTATTCCTCTTTTGTTTGTTGATATTTGTTAATAATAAAAATGTACAAATTATTAAAAAAGTAAACAATAAAAACATTTAAATATAGAAAAACAAAAAATAAATAACAACAAAAAAAAACTACAAAACTAGAAGCATCAGCTGTAACCAGTTTACCTGACAGAGGCGTAGATGATGAGGATGAGCAGCAGGGCCAGGAAGAAGGAGAGGAGAACTCCCAGAATGATCTGTTCATCTCTGGTCAACAACCCATCCACTGACAGACAGGAGGGGTTGAGGGGAAGAGAAAAATTAAGAAGCCTTTCGAGAACTAACACTTGCACTTACATCAACGGGCTGCAATGGAGCGGGTCGAGAGCTTCAAGTTCTTCGGTGTCCAAATCACTATGGACTTAAAATGGTCCACTCAAACACGCACAGTCGTAAAGAAAGTGCCTGAAGAGCTTATTTTCCCAAGCCACAAGACATAGCTAACAGAAAGGCTACACGGACTATGTGAGTTGACCCTTGCATTTTGTTTTTATTTTTGCACTGAGTATATGCATACTCACAGGACTCTACACACTCACACACACTGACAATCCAACACACGCATATCATGCACACACAAATACTAACTCCACACACACGTCCACACACTCACATACAATCATAATTTACGCTGCTTGAGCTCCTGTTCTTCTTATAGAATATTACCTCAAAAGTATCGTGGAGCTCCTGCAACTAAATGTAAACAGTACCGGCACCCAAAATGAGAACAGGTGTTGTACCGAAAATCTCCTCCATGCCAGAATTCTCCCCCTCTTCGAGTTCTTCATTGCTGCGACTTGCTTGCTAGTTGAGATTACTGCTCTTCACTCCGTTCACTGACATAGTAGAAGAAATGTATGTGGCGGTTCTAGTTGGTATTTCGCCCTGGGCGAACCCCCCTTCAGCGCCCGCACCCGGGGGGCGCCCTGTGCCGCCCCCCCGGCAAGATGCAGCCCTAGGCGGTTGGCCGTGTCACCCGTACCTAAATCCGCTACTGATTTTGTATTAGTCTATAAATCTCTTTGCCAAAATTCGTCATCTCTCCCATGTTTTATTCAACTAGTAGTTGTTCTGAAATGTTTATTGCTTGCCAACATTTTACTCCCTCTATATTTAATATAACACACATACATTAATTATTAATTTAGGTTGCCTATCCTGACGAGAAGTTTGTTCTATAGAAAGTATTTGACTCTAGGCAAAAAATTAAGGAAATTAGAAGGGGGGGGGGGAGATTTTCTGCACGACACCGGAACCTATTTCAGTCAAAGTCAAGCACTGACTATACATATCTACCTCCATTAGTCCAATATCTCTGCACATTGAAAATAATATGATATTGAAACTGACCCCGTATATAGATTCTAATTTTCTCGTGTTCTTCTTCTTTTTAATTTTTTTTTTATTGTGTGTTTTTGTTCTACCTTATGATACTTTTAGTATTGCATTATTATTGATTCCTGCATTGTTGGGTTTAGAGCAAGAAAGGCATTTCATTGTACTTGTGCATGTGACATTAACTTGAAACTTACTAGCTCTGAGTTTGCTGATAGCTACTTTTTTTGGGAAAAATGTACTTACTATGACTGAGATATGTGGTTGTCCCACCTAGTAATCTTAAGATAAATGCACTAACAGTAAGTTGCTCTGGATAAGAACCTCTGCTAAATGACTAAAATGTAAAAAATTCAGAAGGAGTGAGAGTGGTGTTGTTTAATCAGTTTGCATCGGAGAGGAAAGATGTTTGTGGAGAGAAGAGGAGTGCTTACCTGCTGTTCTGATATGCTCAGAGTAGTCAGAGTCTGTGTACTGGCCCCGGATGTTGGTGGCTCGGAACTTAAACCTGCCACACGGACAAAGACATGCACTGTATTGTACTTTGTATGTATGTGTGTACGTGTTTATATCTATGTACACGTGTATGTGTTTACATGTTTGTGTTGTGTATACTCACACGTAGACAGTGTTTGGTTTGAGGGGTCCGTTACAGAGTGTGTTACTGTACTCTTCAGTTAGACAGTTGTCCTTCTCTCCGATGACATAGTGATCATCCTGGTGGTCTGTGCGCTCCCCCCCTGAGTCTCTATGTTCCAGAACCCTGTCCCTCACAATGCTGTGTCTAATGCGTGAGAAAGTGAGTCTGCTGGTTTGTGTGTCCCTGCTCATACGGTCCCTCACACAGAGTGGGTTGGGGAAGCCATTGTCTGTTAGGTAGGGGGCGGGACGAGAGAGAAATGCTGTCTTCCAGTTGGTCAGGTTCATGCTGTCCATCACTGAGACAGAGAGACAGACAGATGTCAGACTAGACCTATAGCAGTGGCTCCTATATATTTTAGTTCAGGATATATTTTCTGTGCGATAGATGTGTGTTTATGTGTGTGTGTCTGAGCATGTTAGTGTGTGTGAGATGTTGTACCCCCAGATTCGGACACGATGACCTGGATGCTGTTGATTGGTCCGTTGTCATTGCTGTAGAAACAGGCTGGCATGCGAACAATGATGCTTCTGGAGGTTACCATGGCAACTCCTCCTCGGTCCAGCACCACCTGGGGTCTCTGGGTGGGCTTGGCAGGAGCTACCCACACACACACACACATTTCTATATCATGAAGTGTTCATAGTGCATACACATATTTTCACAATATGACACCCCCTACGACTAAGTTTCTAAGGCTGTTGGGGTTATAAAGGGGTTATGTAGGGATTATGAATGGGTTATGTAGTGTTTAAGTAGCACTGTACCTTTGATCCCTGTAGTGATCTGAACCTCTGAGCTGGGGGGGCTTAAACCTGCTCCGTTTACCGCTGCAATCTGTGTGTGAGAGAGAGAGTTGGTCGGAGTGTTTCAAGTGGTGAGAATAATTTTTCAGAAAGCACAATTGTTCTGTGACACTGTGTGTGTTCCTCACCCGTATATTATAGTTGTGAACCATGTGTTTGTGTAGTTGTGCCTGTGTGTGTGTGAGATCCTCACCCGTATACTATAGTTGTAGCCTCCCTTCAGCCCATCGATGACTGCGGTCAGGGTACGGTTCTCGTTTTGGACCACGGTGAGGCGGTCGATGGTCATCTCTAGCTGTCCTTGGCGGTAGACCAGCACCGTATAGGAACTGATGTTCCCATTAGGCTCCTCCGGGGGGGCAAAGGTCACAAACACACGTGTCACTTCCTCTGGAATTATCTGGAGGGTCACGTTCTTAGGAGGATCCCTGGGCTCTGGAGGGAGGAGGGGAGAGGGATGGAGGGAGGATGAGGAGGAGGAGAGAGAGAGTGCTTAACTACCTTCTAGCAGTTGAATGAAGTCGCTACTGTATTACTGTATGTGTGGGTTCCTCACCCTCCTCCATTGTTCTGATGACAGTTGGCTCAGTGGCTTGTCCGTCCCGCCGTGCGTTCTCCAGTCGTCCAGTGAAGGCGGTCACGGTCACAGAGTAGCGAGTGAACGCAGTCAGGTTCGACACAACTACAGTCCTCAGCTCCTCTGGGCCGAGTACTACAGACTGGTTTAACCCCTCGCTATCCAGCTGAACAACAACACAACATACAGATGTAAGAAACTCCTTTTTTCTCATTATTATTTGAGTGTGTGTGTGCATGTGTACTCACAGAGATTACGTCTATGAGGTAGGAAGTGGGGCCGGTAATCACATCTGGGAGTTGCCATTCGATACGGAGGCCGTTGGAGGACATGGTCATTGAGAGGTTGCTGGGAGGGGCATCAGGGTCTGAGGGGAGAGACAGGTAAACATATACACATACTGCCTGGGTGTGTAGGTACTTGTATTTCCAGTCACATCCAGAATTATTGCCACCCTTGATAAAGATGATAAAAAAAGACTGTATAAAATAAATAATACAAATACTGAGCTATATTGTATGCAAATGTAAAAAATATATATACCATACCAGTCAAAAGTTTGAACACAACTACTCATTCAAGGGTTTCTCTTTATTTTTTACTATTTTCTACATTGTAGAATAAATGTAGGCGGCAGGTAGCCTAGTGGTTAGAGCATTGGGCCAGTAACCAAAAGGTTGCTGGATTGAATCCCTGAGCTGACAAGGTAAAAATATGTTGTTCTGCCCCTGAACAAGGCAGTTAACCCACTATTCCTAGGCCTTCATTGTAAATAAGAATTTGTTCTTAACTGACTCCTGAGGGGGAAAAGGTTTTGTTTTGCCCTCTTCACAACTGTCTTGGTATGTTTGGACCATGATAGTTTGTTGGTGATGTGGACACCAAGGAACTTGAAACTAGAGGTTGACCGATTAATCGGAATGGCCGATTAATTAGGGCCGATTTCAAGTTTTCATAACAATCGGTAATCTGTATTTTTGGCCACTGATTTGCCGATTGTTTGAAATGTATTTATTTAAAAAATATATATACATATATATAATAATTACACCTTTATTTAACCTGTTGGGGCTATTTTGCAACAGAACTCATACGGCAGGCAAAAACCTGAGAAAAATCCTTGTGAAAAACGTACTCAATTTAAACAGGTTACTACTCTGGCCCAGAAAATAGAATATGCATATTATTAGTAGATTTGGATAGAAAACACTCTGAAGTTTCTAAAACTGTTTGAATGATGTCTGTGAGTATAACAGAACTCATATGGCAGGCAAAAACCTGAGAAAAATCCTTGTGAAGCTTTTTTGAAATCTGTCACAGCGGTTGCATAAAGGAGATGGTTATCTATAATTCTTTGAATAACAATTTAATATTTTATCAATGTTTATGATGAGTATTTTTGTCAATTGTTGTGCTGATTCACCGGGAGTATTGGAGGCAAAATATTTTCTGAACATCACGTGCCAATGTAAAATGCTGTTTTTGGATATAAATATGAACTTTATCGAACAAAACATACATGTATTGTCTAACATTGAGTCGTAGGAGTGTCATCTGATGAAGATCGTCAAATGTTAGTGAATATTTTAGCTGAATTTCTGTTTTTTGTGACCCCTCTCCTGCTTGGAAAATGGCTGTGTGGTTTTTCTTGTGTTGTCCCTGTCCTAACATAATCTAACTTTATGCTTTCGACGTAAAGCCTTTTTGAAATCGGACAATGTGGTTACATTAAGGAGAAGTGTATCTTTAAAATGGTGTAAAATAGTCGTATATTTGAGAACTTTGAATTATGACATTTTGTTGTTTTGAATTTGGCGCTCTGATTTTTCACTGGCTGTTGAATAGTGTGAACCGTGGGTGGGACAGTAGCGTCCCACCTGCCCAAGAGAGGTTAACCTCTTACATCTAGACGTTCCGCTAGCGGAACACCTGCTCCAATAGCCAATGATGGCGTGAATTACAAATTCCTCGAAAATACAAAAACTTCAATTTTTCAAACATATGACTATTTTACACCATTTTAAAGACAAGACTCTCCTTTATCTAACCACACTGTCCGATTTCAAAAAGGCTTTACAACGAAAACAAAACATTAGATTATGTCAGCAGAGTACCTAGCCAGAAATAATCAGACACCCATTTTTCAAGCTAGCATATAATGTCACATAAATCCAAACCACAGCTAAATGCAGCACTAACCTTTGATGATCTTCATCAGATGACACCCCTAGGACATTATGTTATACAATACATGCATGTTTTGTTCAATCAAGTTCATATTTATATCAAAAACCAGCTTTTTACATTAGCAGGTGACGTTCAGAACTAGCATACCCCCCGCAAACTTCCGGGGTGCACATTTACTAAATTACTCACGATAAACGTTCACAAAAAACATAACAATTATTTTAAGAATTATAGATACAGAACTCCTCTATGCACTCGCTATGTCCGATTTTAAAATAGCTTTTCGGTAAAAGCACATTTTGCAATATTCTCAGTAGATAGCCCGGCATCACAGGGCTAGCTATTTAGACACCCAGCAAGTTTAGCACTCACCAAAGTCAGATTTACTATAAGAAAAATGTTATTAGCTTTGGTGTTCTTCGTCAGAATGCACTCCCAAATAATCCATAGTTATATCCAAATAGCGGCATTTTGTTCGTGCGTTCAAGACACTATCCGAATGGTAAAGAAGGGTGACGAGCACGACGCATTTCGTGACAAAAAAATTATAAATATTCCATTACCGTACTTCGAAGCATGTCAACCGCTGTTTAAAATCAATTTTTATGCCATTTTTCTCGTAAAAAAACGATAATATTCCGACCGGGAATCTGCGTTTAGGTAAAAAGACGAAAGAAAATAATGCATGGGGTCGACTCGTGCACGTGCCTAAGCCCATTGTCCTCTGATCGGCCACTTACCAAGGGCGATAATGTGTTTCAGCCAGGGGCTGCCTCGATATCATTCAGCTTTTTCCCGGGTTTTGAGAGCCTATGGGAGCCGTAGGAAGTGTCATGTTACAGCAAAGATCCTCAGTCTTCAATAAAAAGAGCCAAGATGAACAAGAACTTGTCAGACAGGTCACTTCCTGTATGGAATCTTCTCAAGTTTTTGCCTGCCATATGAGTTCTGTTATACTCACAGACACCATTCAAACAGTTTTAGAAACTTTAGGGTGTTTTCTATCCAAAGCCAATAATTATATGCATATTCTAGTTTCTGCGCAGGAGTAATAATCAGATTAAATCGGGTACGTTTTTTATCCGTCCGTGAAAATACTGCCCCCTAGCCATAACAGGTTAAGGTCATTTGTAATATTAATTTTAAGGAAATTTGTATAACTGATAATGATGATGGAGTTTAAAGTTCTTAGACATATTTGTAATTTGAACCAATGAGAAGACTGAAAGGGCAAAGCCTTAGACTAAGGGTAGGCTTCCTTAAGTCTATTTTCCTAGAACCATAAGGGTACAATGATTTTTCTTTGTGGAATTGTTCAGATAAGTGATTTTGATCTGATTATGTTATTTGAATATCTTTTGACCAGTAGTAGTATTCTTCTACATTATCTAGCTAAGTTTATTTTCCCTTAGGTAGTCAGCTGTTGTTGTATTCAGTGGAAGAGATTTAACACAACAAGGTGGTGGAATTGATATAATAGTATTATTATATTTTGTTGTTGAATAAGGTTATAATCTTAGCAAGACAAGTTTAATAATGGTAAGACTTAGGTTAAGTGTTTAGGACATATTCTAAACCAACAGGACAGGGATATATGACATCCGTGGTGATCCAGGATCATTGAGAGTATCAGATAAACTTACTTAACTATGCAATAATCTTGATATTACTACCATAGACATGTTGATTTTTCTAAAATCCAGGAGTGCAACCAGGGAGACAGTGAGACAGTTAGTCATTAGATGGAAACAGAACCAATATTTGACACTTACAGTTATGAGAAAGAGCGACAGACAGATAGAAGGAAGGGCAGACGGAGAAGTCCTCCCCTGCACTGCTCAGACCTTGATGGTTTGGGAGTAGCAGGAGGAGAGCATAAGCCAGGAAGAGAAGATAGAAGTGACACAGAAGGTTTAGATAATGGTTACTGAGTGGAGACCAGCATAGTTAAATTATAAACAGGATTAGATGGCAAAGTGTAAGGCTCTCCCGAGAAATGGGGGACAGAAATAATACCGTGACAGACAGAAAAAGACGGAATAAGAATAAAAGGGAAGAGAATTTGGTTCGCTTAGCTTTAGGATATTAATTCATGGAGAGACTATCGGCTCCATTGGTTTAAAAAAAAAGAATATGAAAAGTTAGGAGGAGAGGCATGTATTTTAGTTTACGTTTAGTTTACGTTTGGTAAATTCGCTAGGAAGAGATATGATGATTTTGTTGAAAGTAGTTGTTACCCTAACTAAAAGGGGAATGAAAGCTTAGTTGGTTTCAGGAACTAAGGTGTTAGACACTGAACCATTGCCCAGACACTATTCTGCACAGCAGGCCGAAATAGTAGCATTGACTAGAGCCTGCGAAATAAGAAGGGAGAGAATGGTTACTATTTACACAGACAAGCACATAGGCATTTAAAACCACACAAAGCAGCACAGATAAATCTTAAAGAAGATAAGACACTTGACAGAGAATTGTTACAGGATAGCCGAGAACGAACGCCCCAGGGAGAATTGGACATGTGGAAAATGAAAGGGGCAATCCTACAAGAGAAGGTCTGACATAAGGATAATTTACTAATCTTACCAAAGACACTGTTTAGATATGCGGCAATATTGACACATGGGGCGGAGCCAGGTGTCAACAGGGAGGAAGGATGGTAGAGCAGGTAAGGAAACACTGCAGGTTTGGATATACTTAGTGGCCTAGAGGATAATTACTTAAAGGTTAGGAAAGACTTAGTGGCCTAGAGGATAATTACTTTAAAAAAGTATGTTTTAAAAAAAATTCCAACATTTGGAAATGGACCTTATTGAACTATTCCGAAGTGAGAGGAAGAAGGGGTGTTTAAGGGCTGAAAGGTAATCGTTAATGTGACTGACTTAGGTTTAGAAGAACAGGGGAAAATTCTTAACCTCACAGCACCTATAACTGATGTAGGGTGGGCTAGTACCAGCAAAGGATGCATACGACAGAAACTACCAAAAAGGGTGGTTAGGAACTTGCGCCCCGGGGTTATTGGTCCAACCAGTTCGAGTTAGTCATCAGAGGCCAGTTATAGGAGGCTAAAGTAGGCACAGGAGGAGTTTTGACCAGGATGGGAGTAGCCTTGTCTAGATGGATGCAATTGGCATCCCCAGGGGAGTTCCAGATGAATATGAAGCTATGAATCAAAAAGGTGAAGGCTTTACCACTACATTATTTTGGTGGTTGACAATAAATAAAAATGTGGAATGGATTAATGACATCTATTATAATCAACAGATATTCATGAATGAAACCGGGGATGCAGTAAAGGGGTTCTCTGACCAATTATCCGCCACCTCCCTCATGACCTGGTAAAATAGACTGACTCTCGATATGTTATTGGCAGAGAAGGGTGGTGTAGGTAGAATGATTGGGTTTCATTGCTGCACATACATTACTGATAACACAGCTTCAGATGGATCAGTGACTAAGGCCCTGGCCGGTTTGACCACATTAGCTCATGAGTTAGCAGAGAACTCTGGGGTGGATACTTCCCTGACAGGGTGGTTCGATAGCATGTTTGGGAAATGGAAAAGTATTGTAAGTACTGTATTGTGGGCTGCTTTCACCTGTATGAGTGTGTTAGTATTGTGTGGATGTTGTTTGGTCCCATGTGTGAGAGGTTTAATCACCAGAACTCTAGAGAAATCGTTGATGCAGCAGATGGTGAGATATGGACCGATTCCGAGCTCCAACCAGCGGGATGACGAATACAGGCCTCCAGGCTTGGAAGATGGCTCCATCTCTTTTAACCACGAGGAGCCAATGTTTGATGAGACCGCTTTCAATGTATAGATTGACTGTTCCTTTCATGATAATTATGATGAAAATCCTGAAATGAAGTGTCATAATTGGAGATAGGCCCAGGACAGTCATTGATGAGTATTGGATGTATATACATGTATTGGTTTGGTTAATCCTTGTATCACAATTATGTTTCCATATAGCATTTGATAATCAATGTGAATTATTTAGTCATTTAAGGGTGGTGGAATGATAAGGAAATTATATAATAAAGGTAAATGAATAAAGAATCACTCCCTGAAACGTAACTGATTAGTAATTAGTAGATATGTAGCATGTGTGATGAATAATTAAAGTACTGAACGTAAGTCCCATAAGGACTAGTAGAGGCCCAGGAGGAAGAGAAATGTGTGTGTGTTAGTGGGCCTAAGGGAACTGGAGACATGTGTGTGTGACCTGACCTGAAGAGGCTTGGAAGAAACAGGGAGTAACCTTCAAGGTCCCCCTAATCTCGGGGGAAAGGAACAGGCAGCGCTGGATAGTGATTAACAGTGGTGAGAAGTCCGGGGAGGGATACTATTCACCTACTGTTTGTGTGTATGGATGTGCGTAGGATATCTACAGTTTGTGTGGAGGTATGTGCGTAAGCGGGGAGGGAGCATAAAATGAACTTCTTTGTGTAATGTACTTCAGAACGCTCTCCGAATAAACTGTACAGACCTTTTGCAGAAAGCTGAGTCCTTGCCTGATTATTATTAACCCAGTGTCTTACAAACCTTGGGGATTAGTCAAGTTTTATTGATTGTGAATTATTATCATTGGGATTCGAAAATTCCCGTGACACAAGCGCATTTGCGAAAAAAGCACTGTCGTTGCACCAATGTACCTAACCATAAACTACAATGCCTTTCTTTAAAATCAATACACAAGTATATATTTTTAAACCTGCATATTTAGTTAATATTGCCTGCTAACATGAAATTGTGTCACTGCTCTTGCATTCATTGCACGCAGAGTCAGGGTATATGCAACAGTTTGGGCCACCTGGCTCGTTGCGAACTAATTTGCCAGAATTTTACGTAATTATGACATACCATTGAAGGTTGTGCAATGTAACAGTAATATTTAGACTTAGGGATGCCACCCGTTAGATAAAATAGGGACCGGTTCCATATTTCACTGAAAGAAAAAACGTTTTGTTTTCGAGATGATAGTTTCCGGATTCGACCAAATTAATGACCTAAGGATCGTATTTCTGTGTGTTTATTATATTATAATTACGTCTATGATTTGATAGAGCAGTCTGAATGAGCGATGGTAGGCACCAGCAGGCTCTTAAGCATTCATTCAAACAGCACTTTCGTGCGTTTTGCCAGCAGCTCTTCGCAATGCCTTGCGCTGTTTATGACTTCAAGCCTATCAACTCCCAATATTAGGCTGGTGTAAGCAATGTGAAATGGCTAGCTAGTTAGCGGGTGCGCGCTAATAGCGTTTCAAACGTCACTCGCTCTGAGACTTGGAGTAGTTGTTCCCCTTGCTCTACATGGGTAACGCTGCTTCGAGGGTGGCTGTTGTTGATGTGTTCCTGGTTCGAGCCCAGGTAGGAGTGAGGAGAGGGACGGAAGCTATACTGTTACACTGGCAATACTAAAGTGCCTATAAGAACATCCAATAGTCAAAGGTATATGAAATACAAATCGTATAGAGAGAAATAGTCCTATAATTCCTATAATAACTACAACCTAAAACTTCTTACCTGGGAATATTGAAGACTCATGTTAAAAGGAACCACCAGCTTTCATATGTTCTCATGTTCTGAGCAAGGAACTGAAACGTAAGCTTTCTTACATGGCACATATTGCACTTTTACTTTCTTCTCCAACACTTTGTTTTTGCATTATTTAAACCAAATTGAACATGTTTCATTATTTATTTGAGGCTAAATTGATTTTATTGATGTTAAAATAAGTTGTCAGCGATTTCTTCGTCGTCAGACGATATAGCGAAATCATCGTCGGAAAAAGATGATCAATATGCTGCAGAGTTGATATAGTTCATTTTGAACATTTAATAAACTCAAAATGAATATACAAAATAACAAAAAACGAACTCACGATATACTGACAGTCCTGTTAGGCTTACACACGCTAAACACGAAACAATCTCCCACAAACACACAAACACACCCAACTAATATAGGACTTCCAATCAAAGGCAACACCACACAGCTGCCTTCAATTGGAAGTCCACCCCAATTAACTCTACATAGAAACAGACTACCTAGACTAAACATAGAATTACATAAACATAGATCATAAACCAAAAACCCGGAAATACTAAATCAAACACCCTTTTACCAAAACACCACCCCGAACCACATAAAACAAATACCCTCTGCCACGTCCTGACCAAACTACAATAACAATTAACCCTTATACTGGCCAGGACGTGACAGTACCCCCCCCCCTAAAGGTGCTAACCCCGGAAGCACCTAAAAAATAACAAAAACCCCAACAACAACAAAAAAATCCCCCTAACTAAAGGGAGGGAAGGGAGGGTGGCTGCCGTCAACGACGGCACTGTGCTACACCCCCCCTCCCCAACCCACCTATATCTGGAGGTGGCTCTGGTTCAGGCAGTTCCGGGCAGACGACCCACCCCGGCAGCTCCGGGTAGACGGGCCACTCGGGCTGGCCCGGAAGACAGTGGGCTGGCCCGGAAGACAGTCGGGCCACTCTGGCAGACACGGAAGACAGTCGGGCCACTCTGGCATCGCCGGGCAGTCTGGCAGTCTGGCATCGCCGGGCAGTCTGGCATCTCCGGGCAGTCTGGCATCTCCGGGCAGTCTGGCCACTCTGGCATCTCCGGGCAGTCTGGCCACTCTGGCATCTCCGGGCAGTCTGGCCACTCTGGCATCTCCGGGCAGTCTGGCCACTCTGGCATCTCCGGGCAGTCTGGCCACTCTGGCATCTCCGGGCAGTCTGGCCACTCTGGCGACTCTTCACTGACGGGCGGCTCTGGCGATTCTTGACTGACGGGCAGTTCGGGCGACTCTTGACTGACGGGCAGTTCGGGCGACTCTTGACAGACGGGCAGTTCGGGCGACTCTTGACTGACGGGCAGTTCGGGCGACTCTTGACTGACAGCAGTTCGGGCGACTCTTGACTGACGGGCAGTTCGGGCGACTCTTGACTGACGGGCAGTTCGGGCGACTCTTGACTGACGGGCAGTTCGGGCGACTCTTGACTGACGGGCAGTTCGGGCGACTCTTGACTGACGGGCAGTTCTGGCGACTCTTGACTGACGGGCAGTTCTGGCGACTCTTGACTGACGGGCAGCTCTAGCGACGTCGGACTGGGATGACGCACTTGAAGCCTGGTGCGTGGTGCTGGTACTGGACGTACCAGACTGGGAACACGCACCTCTAGGCTAGTGCGGGGAGCGGGAACAGGACGAGTCGGACTGGGCTGACGCACTTCCGGGTCCGCACGAGAGACAGGAGCTGGAAACCCAGGGCTATGGAGGCGCACAGGCGGTCTTGATCTTACCTCCTGCAGAACCCGTCCTGGCTGGATGGAACTAGTAGCCCTGTACGAGCGGGGTGCTTGTACAGGGCGGACTGGGCTGTGCAGGGGCCTGATGGTAGCCGTGCGTAGAGCGGGAGTTGGGTAGCCTGGTCCTCGGATGCGTACCGGCGACCAGATGCGCTGCGCAGGCATCCTCCTACCAGGCTGGATGCCCGCTCTAGCACAGCACCTGCGAGGGGCTGGAATAACGCGCACCGGACTGTGCGTGCGTATGGGTGAGATAGTGCGCTCTTCAGCGAAACATGGCGCTCTCCACCTCATATGCTCCTCCATATAACCACGGGTAGCTGGCTTCTGGCTCTTCCTTGGCTTAGCCAAACTACCCGTGTGCCCCCCCCAAAAAATTATTGGGGGTGCCTCTCGTGCTTCAACGCCAGTCGCGTTCCTCGGTAACGTTCCCGGTCCTTACCCGCCTTTCTCCATGGGCCCTCTCCGGCCATTACTTGCTCCCATGTCCATCTCTCCCGTTTGTCCATTTCAAAATACCTCTGCTCCTTCCTCTGCTGCTTGGTCCTGGTTTGGTGGGAGATTCTGTCAGGGATTTCTTCGTCGTCAGACGATATAGCGAAATCATCGTCGGAAAAAGATGACCAATATGCAGCAGAGTTGATATAGTTCATTTTGAACATTTAATAAACTCAAAATGAATATACAAAATAACAAAAAACGAACTCACGATATACTGACAGTCCTGTTAGGCTTACACACGCTAAACATGAAACAATCTCCCACAAACACACAAACACACCCAACTAATATAGGACTTCCAATCAAAGGCAACACCACACAGCTGCCTTCAATTGGAAGTCCACCCCAATTAACTCTACATAGAAACAGACTACCTAGACTAAACATAGAATTACATAAACATAGATCATAAACCAAAAACCTGGAAATACTAAATCAAACGCCCTTTTACCAAAACACCACCCCGAACCACATAAAACAAATACCCTCTGCCACGTCCTGACCAAACTACAATAACAATTAACCCTTATACTGGCCAGGACGTGACATAAGTGTTCATTCAGTATTGTTGTAATTGTCATTATTACAAATAAAGGGGAAAAAAATCGGCAGATTAATCGGTAGCAGCATTTTTGGGTCCTCCAATAATCGGTATTGGCGTTGAAAAATCATAATCGGTCGACCTCTACTTGAAACTCTCGACCCGCTCAACTATTGATTATGTTTTGCTTTTCGTGTATTGTTGTCTATAATAATGTGTGTTTTAATGTGTAGTTTAATGTGTTTATTGTATTTTGATGTATATTGTGGTGCTATACAGGGCTCAACTGGTCTCAACATTGAATCTTTTTTTGTATCGTCATTAGCACTATATTCATTATCATAATTCTAGCTCCAAGACGCCGACAGTTAGAAAAAAACAACAATGTAGATTGTGCTGATTTATTGTCTCATTGGCACTGTAGTCAAAACAATTATGTCATATCTGAATTATGTAATCTTTATGCACATTCACCATTGTATTAGTACATTGTATTAGTATAAAATAATAGATTTTTCTCATTTTTTGGAGCATACAATATAGCTCGGTATTTGTATTATTTATTTTAAACAGTCTTTTTTGCTCATCTTTGTCAAGGGTTCCAATCCTATTGGATGTGACTGTATGTGTGTGTGTGTGCGGGCGTGGGTGTGTGTACTTACTCCCAGCTAGTGTGTGTGTGTATCTCCAGGGTGTGTGTTCTCCTGGCCCAGCATTAGTAAGGGCTGTGATTCTGAAGCGGTAGAGGCGGTACTTGGCCAGAGACTGGAGAGTGATGCTCCTGTTGCCCTCAACACCATCAGAACCGTTCACTGACACCAACACCTGACCAGGAACATCATGAACATGAACATGATGTTGAGTTCAGTGTTAGGAAATTCATTCTGCAGATATACATGTAGACAGATGTACGACACAGCAGCTTAACAACATTTACATTCAGATATCCAGGTAAATGTACCTCCTGATCCACGCAGCCTGGAGCCAGGGAAGGGCTCGGCTCTGGGAGGGGTGTGGCTTCAGAAAGGGGTGTGTTGAACAGGCAGTCAGGTGACAGCAGCTGCACGGTGATGCGGTACTCAGTGAGCATGCCCAGAGCAGAGAGGGGAGCAGCCCATTGAAGCGTCACGCTGGTGGACGTGGCCTCTGACACACTCAGGAAGCGAGGGACACCAGGAACTGCAGGGGGATATAAAGGTGGGTTGAGGTGGTACAGTTCCTCTGGTCTCCTGGTGTAGTATACGTGTGTGCGTGTGCGTGTGTGTGTGTGTGTGTGTGTGTGTGTGTGTGTGTGTGTGTGTGTGTGTGTGTGTGTGTGTGTGTGCGTGTGTGTGTGTATGTGTGTGTGTGTGTGTGTGTGTGTGTGTACCTGACTCGGGGTGTGTGTAGGCAGTACAGTTGTCCTGGTCTCCTGGGCCGGCAGAGTTGACAGCTGTTACGGTGAGTGTGAATTCTGCGTCCGGCGCCAGCCCGCTGACCGTATACTGGTTTGTGTCAGCCTGGTGTATGTATGACTGTGAGTCTGAGTGTCTGTCCACCTGGACCTGGTAGTACAGGATGAGTCCATTGGGGTTGGCTGGATGCTCCCAGTGTAGAAACACAGAATCCCAGCCCAGACCAGAGCAGGACAGGTTACCCACCGCCTCAGACACTGGAGCCAGGAGAGACAGGGTTTATGCAAAAGGATTAATAGCCAATTCCACATGCATATGGCACTTTATTTCTAGTTCCACAACCACACATACCCACACACACATACCACATACACCCACATACATACCGGACTCATTGGTTGTGAAGGACACAGGAGTGCTGTACTGGTCTCCATGACCCACTCTGGTGTAGCTAAGCACACTGATCTCATAGGAGCTGTGAGGCCTGAACCCACTCAGCTGTCCTTCTGTCCACGGACCTGTAGAGTTCTGAGAGAGAGAGAGAGAGAGAGAGAGAGAGAGAGAGAGAGAGAGAGAGAGAGAGAGAGAGAGAGAGAGAGAGAGAGCGAGAGAGAGAGAGAAAGAGAAATTAGGACATCTTCTAGACAGAACATAGCAAAGTTGCAGCACTCCAGTTTAAAAATGTTTATGTTTATTTGTGAGTGTGTGTGTTTGTGTGTGTGCAGTACCTGATATCTGATTGTGTTTGTGTTAATCTCCCAGATCCTGAAGCCGTAGTTTGTGACCACACCATTGGGTTCCAGAGAGGGTTCCCAGGTCAGCCACACAGAGAAGGCTGTGTGGTTATACAAAGACAGGTTCCGGGGAGGAGACATCGGACCTGGTTGAACACAATGTTAGAGTACATTACTGGCCTTCATCTGTATGCAGCAGCAGTTGGATGGATTATGGTAGGGTAGAGGTTAGAGGTTAGTAGGGATTAAAGGTGAGAGGTTAGAGATTACCTGCTTCATCGGTGTGCAGCATCAGTAGTAGCGGGGGTCCGGAGCCCTTGCGGGTGGCTGCGGTGATGGAGAGGTTGTAGGCTGTGTAGGGCAGCAGCTGTGTGAGTGTGAGGGTGGTGTTGGGGGTGTGTGTGGTGTTGGAGCCGCCAGGGCCGAACATGGTGAGGGAATACTCTGTTATCTCTCCATTGGCCTCCAGGGGGCGCTGCCACACCACAGACACTGAAGAGGACGACAGGTTCCTACTAGACACCAGCACTGGAGCTGAACTGGGAACTGGAGGGAGAGAGTGGGTTAATAGTATGTATGTGTATGCACATGTGTGCATTTGTGTGTGTGTGTGTCTGTAGACTCACTATCATCATCAGTCCTCACGTGCAGCAGGCTGGTGTGGTTGTGGGCCGGGCCGGCGCTGGTTGCCGGGGTAACGGTGAAGACGTAGGGATAGTACTTCCTCAGTTTGGTAAACAGGAAGACGTTATCGTTGGTTGTTTTGGTGATGGTATTGTTGACAGCGGGGGGTCCGGGGGGGTTGGTGTTAGGGTAAGAGGGGTTCAGAGGTTTAGGGGGTTGGGGGTGTCCTGCTTCCTGCAGGGTGAGCAAGTAGAAGGGGCGTCCGTTGGGTTCCATAGGGGGGTCCCAGCTTACTATGATGGCTGTAGAACTGAAGATCTGAGCACTGAGATTGTGGACCGGATCACTGGGCACTGTGGGGAGAGAGGGGGAATTAATATCACTGACTGAACAATATCATTCTTCAGACTCAGTCCTAGCACTAGAAGAACATTACAGGTTATTTGTGCTGTATGTACACATAATACTACATCTACACCCAAACCAGCAACATTATCAACCAATCAAACACTGGAGCCACCCCAGGGAGAGAAACACACCAACAAACATAAAACAGCACTTCGTCATCATCATCATCATTAACAACATCGTCATCATTAACATCTTCATCACCCCATGAGCCATATGGAGAGAATAACCTCAGTGTGGAATAAAACAAGAAAACTTTGACCAGAGAAACAAAAAAAACAGAGACATTTTGAATAGCAGATACTCATCCTGGCCACACCCACTTCCGGTGTCCATCCTCTAAGTTCCGGTCACTGAGTCTGACCATATGGAGAGAGCAAACTGAGCATGTGCACCAGGGGAAACAGGGATGGAAAGAAGGAGAGACGCAGAGTTGGAAGATATAAGGAGGGAGGGGAGACCTCAGTGAAGGCAGATTGAGAGGCTGGTGAAGTGGATGGATGGGTGGAGGAGAGAGGGCGGTGTGTGGGTGTCTGAGCCCAGGGCAGTGAGCCCTGCTGGGCTTTGCAGGGCAGGAGAGGCAGGGTGAGCTGGAGGTCCCGTGGCTGGAGCACAGAGGCAGAGACACACAGTCAGTATTAGAGACATCTTCAGAGCGAAACAAGAGGCAGTCAGTATTACACGTTAGATGAAGGCAGCAGTCTGTCTACACAATTTTTCCCAAAATCACATAAAAACAAAGAGATCATCGTCAAATAGGATCAATAACTACATTTCTTTTGAATAACACAAAAGCTACAATTTTTATCTACATCATTTATTTGACAGGAACATTGCTACTTCTTGTGATCATCCAGATACTGCCATTTAAAAATGATTCATTTGCATCTTAAGCTACAGACTAAACTACTAACACTAATACGATAATGACCTACTCACAAAACTACATGATGAAACATCTCTACTGGATGTATGTTGATAGCCAATGTGTTTACAAAAGAACTGGATGCCTGTATCATTGCTCTGTTTGGAATATAAGACATTATCAGATATCCAACAG
Source organism: Salmo salar (assembly GCF_965601325.2). Taxonomy (NCBI): domain Eukaryota; kingdom Metazoa; phylum Chordata; class Actinopteri; order Salmoniformes; family Salmonidae; genus Salmo; species Salmo salar. Next base: position 25,873,020 of record NC_138306.1, read on the forward strand.
GTCAAAGAGTAAACTTCCAAAGGGTTCAGTAAAAGGAGATACAAACTGGTTGTCTGAGGTACGGAGGCCTCGGAGGGACAAAAAGGGCCAGTTTGTCAGACTGACAGACTTACCTCCTTTTACCAGCCAGCTGAAAGTTACACTTCAATCGCAGAATTTTTACGTGATTTTATCAAGTTCAACAAGAGGTTGGAAAAAACAGTGCAGTCTCTCTCTCTCTCTGTGTGTGTGTGTGTGTGTGTGTGTGTGTGTGTGTGTGTGTGTGTGTGTGTGTGTGTGTGTGTGTGTCTGTGAAACTGACCGCCATCTGGGGTGAGTAGGTCTAAAGGATCAGTACGGACCCCTCCGTCCCCCTGCATGGTGCTGGAGGTCAGCCAGAGGCTGTAGTTCTGTCCTCCTCTCAGGCCAGACAGACAGTAGGACAGGTCTTCCCCCAGAGAGACAGGGTCCAGCTCTGACACTGGGATACGCTGATGGAGAGAAGAGAGAGAAACAATGCCTTTACAGTAGAAAATAACACACTTTTAAACATGAGCGTACAGTGTGTGTGTGTTACTCACCTGCTTTATAACAGCGTTATTGTCTGTGTAGTATACAATGTAATGCTGTATAACTCACCTGTTCTGTGACAGTGGTATTGTCTGAGTAGTACAGAGTGTAGTGAAGGAGGATTCCATTTGGCTGAGTGGGGGGTTGCCAGAGGACAGTCACTGAAGAAAAGGTCAGGTTCACCAACGACACATTCTGGGGTGGGTCAAATGGCACTGGAAGAGAATTGCAGGAGTGATTTGGTGCAAGTTGCATGTCACTTGTGTTTACTAAAAATGAACTGGAGGCATGTTCAGTTGGCACTACAAGATTTTCTCAAAGGTTTGTGTGTGTGGGTGTTCGTGCATGCGTGTTTGCCATACGTATATGTGTGTGTGTACCTGCGTCAATAATACTGAAGCTGATGTATATGAGGACTCCCCCGTCCCCCAAGCGCGTCCAGCTGGAGACAGAGGCGTTGAAGCGACTTTCTGAGTCAACGCTGATCACCACCGCTGTACCTGTTACATTATGCCACACCTCAGATGACTCATTCCTACAGGAGAGAGAAGGAAGGAGGAAGAAGAAGAGGCCATGTTGGAGCTGTGTTGGAGCTGGCCATGTTGCAGCTGTAATTCATGCTTCAATCAGAATGCCTCATCCCTCAACATCTTTTTCAACATCACATCAGCAGTAGGTTTCAAACTAACGATCAATATTGAAATCAAACTCACCAGACTCTGACTATGTAGTAGAGGATCTCAGAGTTGGCCTCTTTCGGCGGTTCCCATGACAATTCTACCTCGTAGTCTGACAACTTCCTGGCTAACAGGAACTGAGGGGGAGTGTCTGGGTCTGAAACACACTTCCTATTATTTAAGACCAACCACGTCCCTAGGGGAAATGGACTGGAAGGAGGAGAGAATGTTAGCTAAACGCTCCTTGATCGTTGGAAATATCGCCTGCATGCTGGCTCATCTGTAAGCACAGCCCTGTGAAGTAAAGCTGGTTGGTTAGAAGTGATGGTTTTGATGTTGTTAAATAACACTGTGGTAGCCCCTGACCTCTGACCTGTATTGTCAGAGGATCAGGAAGACTTGAGACAGAGGAAGTGAGAGGAGGTGATGATGAACCTTCTGTGGTCCAGGGTCTCTGGTCTTGTTAACACCATAGTCCACTACGCGGCCACCTGAAACACAATGACCCTAACCATGGTCTCCCTCTACCTCCCCCCTCTTACCCCAGATCCCTCACTCCATTGGGGTGATGTATAGTGGTTTACTGCGGTGGTTCTGGGGTGTGTTTGTGTGTTAGAGAGGCTCTCACCATCCTCCAGTGTGGTGATGTTGAGTGGGTCACTGCTGTGGTTTCCAGGGCCCATTCGTGTGTGTCCCTTCACCACCAGAGTGTATTGCGCAAACTTCCTTAGGTGAGTGATCTGGACGTGGCTAACGGGTGTGGTCAGGTTGAGGAAGTGGGAAGAGTTTCGCAGCTCAAGGCTGTAAATCAAATCAAATCAAACGTAATTTAAAGTGCCTTTTCATCATGAGACAGTACAAATCCAGAATCCATGCAGAAATGTACCTGTAGTGCGTGATAACTCCATTGGGCACTAGGGGGGGTTCCCAGGTCACATTCACCTCATTGGGACTGACGGACTCATAGGACAGGCCGTAGGGAGGACTTCCCGGTACTAGAGGGTACACACACACTTCAATATGTGGCGTTAGTGTGTGCATGTGCCTAGTTTGTGTCTGTGTGAAATAAATGGTCAAATAGGGGGTGCTTATATTTGTCCAGTTTCACTGCATGTTCAAGTGGGTAACCACTCGGAGAGTGGTGTGTGTGTGTGTTTGTATGTACTGTATGTGTGTGTGTATGTTTGTGTGTGTGTGTAGACTCACCGTCCTCCCCAGACAGCATAGTGAGTGTGTCTGAGGTGTGGTTCCCGTGTCCGAGGCGTGTGTATGCTCTGACAGACACGTTATAGTAGGAGAACGGCATCAGCCCTGTCAGAGTCACTCTGGGGACAGAGATGTTCAACACTGCCACATACGATTGGTTCTCGTACAGGACCTCATACTGTTGGATCACCCCATTGGCTCTCTCCGGGGGTGACCAAGAGAGGGTGGTGGTGGAGGGAGAGGTGTCTACCACTGTCAATCCTATGGGTGGGGAGTCAGGTTCTGAGAGGGAGAGAGAAAGGGATAACATTGGACTCTCTATCATGAAACACACATAATGAGAGAGTTGGGGGTGGGGGTGTGTGTATGTATGTGTGTGTGTGTGTGTGTGTGTGTGCCAGGTACCATCCTCGGGTGTGACAGCGAAGATATCGTCTCGGTCAGACAGAGAGCTCTCTCCTACAGCAGTAGATGCAGCCACTCGCAGCTTATAACCTGTATACTTCCCCAGCCCTGAAACACACAGCAAGCAGCTTATAACCTGTATACTTCCCCAGCCCTGAAACACACAGCAAGCAGCTTATAACCTGTATACTTCCCCAGCCCTGAAACACACAGCAAGCAGCTTATAACCTGTATACTACCACAGCCCTGAAACACACAGCAAGCAGCTTATAACCTGTATACTTCCCCAGCCCTGAAACACACAGCAAGCAGCTTATAACCTGTATACTTCCCCAGCCCTGAAACACACAGCAAGCAGCTTATAACCTGTATACTTCCCCAGCCCTGAAACACACAGCAAGCAGCTTATAACCTGTATACTTCCCCAGCCCTGAAACACACAGCAAGCAGCTTATAACCTGTATACTTCCCCAGCCCTGAAACACACAGCAAGCAGCTTATAACCTGTATACTTCCCCAGCCCTGAAACACACAGCAAGCAGCTTATAACCTGTATACTTCCCCAGCCCTGAAACACACAGCAAGCAGCTTATAACCTGTATACTACCACAGCCCTGAAACACACAGCAAGCAGCTTATAACCTGTATACTACCCCAGCCCTGAAACACACAGCAAGCAGCTTATAACCTGTATACTACCCCAGCCCTGAAACACACAGCAAGCAGCTTATAACCTGTATACTTCCCCAGCCCTGAAACACACAGCAAGCAGCTTATAACCTGTATACTTCCCCAGCCCTGAAACACACAGCAAGCAGCTTATAACCTGTATACTACCACGGCCCTGAAACACACAGCAAGCAGCTTATAACCTGTATACTTCCCCAGCCCTGAAACACACAGCAAGCAGCTTATAACCTGTATACTGCCCCAGCCCTGAAACACACAGCAAGCAGCTTATAACCTGTATACTTCCCCAGCCCTGAAACACACAGCAAGCAGCTTATAACCTGTATACTACCCCAGCCCTGAAACACACAGCAAGCAGCTTATAACCTGTATACTTCCCCAGCCCTGAAACACACAGCAAGCAGCTTATAACCTGTATACTTCCCCAGCCCTGAAACACACAGCAAGCAGCTTATAACCTGTATACTACCCCAGCCCTGAAACACACAGCAAGCAGCTTACAACCTGTATACTTCCCCAGCCCTGAAACACACAGCAAGCAGCTTAACACCAATACATATTCACAGGCTTGAACCAGGCCTGTCCCATGTGTGTATATGTGTACATACAGCATGTGTGTGAGTTACCTGTGAGCAGTACGCTGGTGTTGTGGGTAACTCTCTGCAGGGTCTGGTTGCTGTGCAGGTTGAGTCCGTAAACGGTGTAATGTGTGATTCGTCCATTGGGGTAGAGAGGCGGAGTCCAGCTGACCAGGATGGAAGTGGAGCTAACATTCTGATAGGACACAGCCACCACCGAGCTAGGAACTATGACAACAACAACACACAACAATAAAGAACAATAATAAACAACAATGACACTACTAAAAAACAATGTATATATAGTGTCTATGTGTACCTTGCTCGCGGGTCTTCTCAGAGACGTGTGAGGCAGGACCCTCTCCAATAGCGGTAGCCGCGGTAACGGTGAAGGTGTATTCAGTGAAGGGACTAAGACCAGAGACGAGGTAAGACAGCTCCTCAGACTTCATGTCTATCACCTCCTCTCTCACATACAGTCCTGGAACGAACACACACACAGTATAAAGGACAGACTGTAGTGCATGGTAACACACCTCACTCCACTCATCAACTTCTGTAGTCTTCAATCAAGTTTCAAGTTGTAATGTCACATGCACAAGTACAGTGAAATGCATTTATTGCTTTAAACCCAACAATGCAGGAATCAATAGTAATGCAATACTAAAAGTATCATAAGGTAGAACAAAGAAAACACGAGAAATAAAAATAAGAGAAGAAATGGCAGCAGTTTTACAGGCACCAAACCAATTGTGCTATTATGTGGTTTTTTTTCGCATTATTTGTAACTTATTTTGTACATAATGTTTCTGCAACCGTATCTTACGGCAAAAAAAGAGCTTCTGGATATCAGGACAGCGATCACTCATCTCGGATTAGACAAAGATTTTTTCTACAACAAGGAGGACGCACAGGACATTCTCCAAACACCCCACAGGGCCGACATCCCCGTTATTTGCAAGAGGAAGCGACGCAGGTACAGAGGACAAAGAGACGGATGCCTGGTCAGGACCCGGAAAAGACGAGTGGGAAAGCTGCCGTTACCGTCAATACTACACGCCAACGGGCAATCATTGAAAAATAATTTAGACGACATACGATCATGAATATCCTACCAACGGGACATCAAAAACTGTAATATCCTATGTTTCACAGAATCGTGGCTGAATGACGACATGGATATTCAGCTAGCGGGATATATGCTGCACCGGCAAGATAGAACAGCACACTCCAAAAAGACGAGGGGGGGGGGGGGGGGGGGGGGCGGTCTGTGCATATTTGTAAACAATAGCTGGTGCACGAAATCTAAGGAAGTCTAGATTTTGCTCGCCTGAAGTAGAGTATATTGTGATAAATTGCAGGCCACACTACTTGCCGAGAGAGTTTTCAGCTATAATTTTCGTGGCTGTTTATTTACCACCACAGACAGATGCTGGCACTAAGACCGCACTCAGCCAGCTGTATAAGGAAATAAGCAAACAGGAAACCACTCACCCAGAGGCGGCGCTCCAAGTGGCCGAAGACTTTAATGTAGGGAAACTTAAATCAGTTCTACCAAATTTCTATCAACGTGTCAAACGTGCAACCAGAGGGAAAAAAATTCTAGATCGCCTGTACTCCACACACAGAGATGAGTACAAAGCTCTCCCTCGCCCTCCATTTGGTAAATCCGACCACAACTCTATCCTCCTGATTCCTGCTTACAAGCAAAAATTAAAGCAGGAAGCACCAGTGACTCGGTCTATAAAAAACTGATCAGATGAAGCAGATGCTAAACTACAGGACTGTTTTAAAACCACAGACTGGAACATGTTCCGGGATTCTTCCGATGGCATTGAGGAGTACACCACATCAGTCACTGGCTTCATCAATAAGTGCATCGAGGAGGTCGTCCCCACAGTGACTGTACGTACATAACCCAACCAGAAGCCATGGATTACAGGCAACATTCACACTGAGCTAAAGGGTAGAGCTGCCGATTTCAAGGTGCGGGACTCTAACCCGGAAGCTTACAAGAAATCCTGCTATGCCCTACGACGAACCATCAAACAGGCAAAGCATCAATACAGGGCTAATATTGAATCATACTACACCGGCTCCAACGCTCGTCTTATGTGGCAGGGTTTGCAAACTATTACAGACTACAAAGGGAAGCACAGCCACGAGCTGCCCAGTGACACGAGCCTACCAGACGAGCTAAATCATTTCTATGCTCACTTCGAGGCAAGCAAAACTGAGGCATGCCTGAGAGCATCAGCTGTTCCGGACGACTGTGATCACGCTCTCCGTAGCCGACGTGAGAAAGACATTTAAACAGGTCAACATACACAAGGCTGTGGGGCCAGACGGATTACCAGGACGTGTGCTCCGGGCATGTGCTGACCAACTGGCAGGTGTCTTCACTGACATTTTCAACATGTCCCTGACTGAGTCTGTAATACCAACATGTTTCAAGCAGACCACCATAGTCCCTGTGCCCAAGAACACAAAGGCGACTACAGACCCATAGCACTCACGTCCATAGCCATGAAGTGCTTTGAAAGGTTGGTCATGGCTCACATCAACACCATTATCCCAGAAACCGTAGACCCACTCCAATTTGCATACCGCCCAAACAGATCCAGAGATGATGCAATCTCTATTGCACTCCACACTGCCCTTTCCCACCTGGACAAAAGGAACACTTATGTGAGAATGCTATTCATTGACTACAGCTCAGCGTTCAACACCATAGTACCCTCAAAGCTCATCACTAAGCTAAGGATCCTGGGACTAAACACCTCCCTCTGCAACTGGATCCTGGACTTCCTTATGGGCCGCCCCCAGATGGTGAGGGTAGGTAGCAACACATCTGCCACGATGATTCTCAACACTGGAGCTCCCCAGGGGTGCGTGCTCAGTCCCCTCCTGTACTCCCTGTTCACCCACGACTGCATGGCCAGGCACGACTCCAACACCATCATTAAGTTTGCAGATGACACAACAGTGGTAGGCCTGATCACCGACAACAACGAGACAGCCTATAGGGAGGAGGTCAGAGACCTGGCCGGGTGGTGCCAGAATAACAACCTATCCCTCAGCATAACCAAGACTAAGGAGATGATTGTGGACTACAGGAAAAGGAGGACCAAGCACACCCCCATTCTCATCGACGGGGCTGTAGTGGAGCAGGTTGAGAGCTTCAAGTTCCTTGGTGTCCACATCAACAACAAACTAGAATGGTCCAAACACACCAAGACAGTTGTGAAAAGGGCACGACAAAGCCCATTCCCCCTCAGGAAACTAAAAAGATTTGGCATGGGTCCTGAGATCCTCAAAAGGTTCTACAGCTGCAACATCGAGAGCATCCTCACTGGTTGCATCACTGCCTGGTACGGCAATTGCTCGGCCTCTGACCGCAAGGCACTACAGAGGGTAGTGCGAACGGCCCAGTACATTACTGGGGCTAAGCTGCCTGCCATCCAGGACCTCTACACCAGGCGGTGTCAGAGGAAGGCCCTAAAAATTGTCAAAGACCCCAGCCACCCCAGTCATAGACTGTTCTCTCTATTACCGCATGGCAAGCGGTACCGGAGTGCCAAGTCTAGGACAAAAAGGCTTCTCAACAGATTTTACCCCCAAGCCATAAGACTCCTGAACAGGTAATCAAATGGCTACCTGGACTATTTGCATTGTGTGCCCCCCCCCCAACCCCTCTTTTACGCTGCTGCTATTCTCTGTTTTTCATATATGTATAGTCACTTTAACTATACCTTGATGTACATACTACCTCAATTGAGCTGACCAACCAGTGCTCCCGCACATTGGCTAACCAGGCTATCTGCATTGTGTCCCACCCACCACTTGCCAACCCCTCTTTTACGCTACTGCTACTCTCTGTTCATCATATATGCATAGTCACTTTAACCATATCTACATGTACATAATACCTCAATCAGCCTGACTAACCGGTGTCTGTATGTAGCCTCGCTACTTTTATAGCCTCACTACTGTATATAGCCTGTCTTTTTACTGTTGTTTTATTTCTTTACTTACCTATTGTTCCCCTAATACCTTTTTGCACTATTGGTTAGAGCCCGTAAGTAAGCATTTCACTGTAAGGTCTACTACACCTGTTGTATTCGGCGCACGTGACAAATAAACTTTGATTTGATTTATATACAGGGTTAGTCAGTTCCAGTACCATATTTACAATGTGCAGGGATACTGGAGTGATGGACGTAGATATGTATAGTGTTAAAGCTGCAATATGTAACTTTTTGGGCGACCCAACCAAATTCGCATAGTAATGTGAATTATAGATCTGTCATTGGTATTGAAAGCAAGCCTAAGATGCGGTGGATCTGTTCTATGTGCTCTATTTCTATGCTTCCCGTTCTTAAGTTTCGCGTTTGCGTCTCACGTTCAGTTTTGTACACCAGCTTCAAACAACTGAAAATACTATATTTTGGGGTATTTCAAATATATTTTACAGCGGTATAGATTGTACAATGATTCTCTACACTTTGAGTGCTTGTTTGGTCATGTAAACTGAAATTAGGAGAAATATTATAATTTTAGCAACCAGGAAAGGGCAGAGCCATTTCTGCATATTGCACCTATAAAAAGGGTTTAGAGGTTAAAAGGTGAAATGGTTCTAGGTTAGGAGTGAGTGCAGTACCTCCCGGGGTGCTGGAGGCTGCAGACCTGGTGGAGGGGAGTGTCTGGAGGTGTCCAGTGACTGCAGGTGCAGAGCGGGTGGAGAGGCGTGGCTGGCCAGAGGTGAGCTGGCCGGGCTGTGAGTGGGCAGTGAGCCAGGGGAGGGGTGTGGCCGGGGTTGAAGAGGTCAGGGAGAGGACAGAAGTCCCTGAAGTTACAGCATCAAAGGTCTGGTCAGTCCCAGTCCCAGGGCCCATACTGGTCAGACTGGGGCTCTCAGTGACTGTGGGGACAGTGTAACTGTTGTGGTCAAGGTTAGGATTAAGGTCAGGGGCGGTTGAAGCGCTGTGTGTGCGGCTGGTTGTGGTCATGGTCATGCCGGTGACGACCGTGTGGTCGGGCAGGGTGACCGTAAATGCAAGCGGAGAGGTGGTCAGGCTGAGGTCAGCTGATCTCTTACGCCGCAGAGAGTCACCAGGGATACCTGGCACTAATGTTCCATCACCATGGAGATCAGTGTCATTTAGGTTCTGAAGATAAGATGAAAACATCAGGCACACACACACACACACACACACACACACACACACACACACCACACACACACACACACACACACACACACACACACACACACACACACACACACACACACACACACACACACACACACACAATCGTTTGTTTTACTGTCTTTGTGGGGACCAAAACATTTGCTTCCATTCAAACCTACCCCTAACCATTACCTTAACCCCTAACCCTAAACCTAACCCCTTGCTCCTAACCCCTAATCCTAATTGTAACCCTAACACTAATTGTAACCCTAACCCTAAACCAGGTATGGGCAACTTTGATGGGGGTGTTGGGGGCCACAAAGAATCTGAACTCATCATGAGGGGCCGCAGTTGCTGGGGGTCAGGGGGTACTGAGTTACTAAATAAAAAAAAATATATATACAGTACCAGTCAAAAGTTTGGACACTCCTTCTCACTCAAGGATTTTTCTTTGTTTTTACTATTTTCTACATTGTAGAATAATAGTGAAGACATCAAAACTATGAAATAACACATATGGAATCATGTAGTAACCAAAAAAGTGTTAAGGCCCTCCCCTGCCCTCCCTTTGGCAAATCTATATAGGCAGAAACTCAAACAGGAAGTACCCGTGCAATGGACTATTCAACGCTGGTCTGACCAATCGGAATCCACAATTCAAGATTGTTTTGATCATGCGGACTGGGACATGTTCCGTGTAGCCTCTGAGAATATCATTGACGAATACACGGATATGGTGACTGAGTTTATCAAGAAGTGTATAGATGTTGTACCCACTGTGTACTATTAAAACCTACCATAACCAGAAACCGTGGCTCGATGGCAGGATTTGCGCAAAACTGAAAGCGCGAACCACCGCATTTAACCATGGCAAGGTGACTGGGAATATGGCAGAATACAAACAGTGTAGTTATTCCCTAAGTAAGGCAATCAAACAGGCAAAGCGTCAGTACAGAGACAAAGTGGAGACGCAATTCAATGGCTCAGACACGAGACATATGTGGCAAGGTCTAAGGACAATCACAGACTAGAAAGTGAAAACCAGCCACGTCACGGAAACCGATATCTTCCGGCCCAGATGGCATCCCTAGCCGAGTCCTCAGAGCATACGCAGACCATCTGGCTGAAGTGTTTAGGACATATTCAATCTGTCCCTATCTCAGTCTGCTGTCCCCACTTGCTTCAAGATGTCCACCATTGTTCCTGTACCCAAGAAAGCAAAGGTAACTGAACTAAATGACTATAGCACTCACTTCTGTCATCATGAAATGCTTTGAGAGGCTAGTTAAGGACCATATCACCCGTACCTTACCTGACTCCCTAGACCCACCTCAATTTGCTTTACCGCCGCAATAGATCCACAGATGATGCAATCATCATCGCACTGCACACTGCCCTATCTCATCTGGACAAGAGGAATACCTATATAAGAATGCTGCTAATTTACTATAGATCAGCATTCAACACCATAGTACCCTCCAAGCTCATCATTAAGCTTGGAGCCCTGGGTCTGAACCTCGCCCTGTGCAACTGGGTGACCCCCAAGGTGGTGAAGGTAGGAAACAACAACTCCACTTCGCTGATCCTCAACACAGGGGCCCCACGAGGCTGCGTGCTCAGCCCCCTCCTGTACTCCTTGTTCACCCACGACTGCGTGGCCAAACACGACTCCAACACCATCATTTAGTTTGCTGACGACGCAACAGTGGTAGGCCTGATCATCGACAACGATGAGACGGCCTATAGGGAGGAGGTCAGATATCTGGCAGTGTGGTGCCAGGATAACCTCTCCCTCAATGTGAGCAAGATAAAGGAGCTGATCGTGGACTACAGGAAAAGGCGGCCCGAACAGGCCCCATTAACATCGACGGAGCTGCAGTGGAGCGAGTCGAGAGTTTCAAGTTCCTTGGTGTCCACATCACCAACAAACTATCATGGTCCAAACATACCAAGACAGTCGTGAAGAGGGCACGACAAAACCTTCTCCCCCTCAGGAGACTGAAAAGACTTGGCATGGGTCCCCAGATCCTCAAAAGTTTCTCCAGCTGCACCATCAAGAGCATCCTGCCCGGTTGCATCACTGCCTGGTATGGCAACTGCTTGGCATCTGACCGTAAGGCGCTACAGAGGGTAGTGCGAACGGCCCAGTACATCACTGGGGCCAAGCGTCCTGCCATCCAGGACCTATATAATAGGTGGTGTCAGAGGGAAGCCCATAAAATTGTCAGAGACTCCAGTCACCCAAGTTAAAGACTGTTTTCTCTGCTACCGCACGGCAAGCAGTACCGGAGCGCCAAGTCTAGGACCAAAAGGCTCCTCAACAGCTTCTACCCCCAAGCCATTAGACTGCTGAACAATTCCCCTCCCTTTTGTACACTGCTGCTACTCACTGTTTGTTACCTATGCATAGTCACTTCGCCCCCACCTACATGTACAGATTACCTCAACTAGCCTGTACCCCTGCACTGACTCGGTACCGGTGCCCCCTGTATATAGCCTCGTCATTGTTTTTCTTATTGTGTTACTTTTTATTATTAGCCTACTTGGTAAATATTTTCTTCTTCTTGAACTGCACTGTAGGTTAAGGGCTTGTAAGTAAGCATTTCACGGTAAAGTCTTCACTTGTTGTATTCTGCGCATGTGGCAAATAAAGTTTGATTTGATTTGACGCACACCTCCAACTCAATCATCAAGTTTTCAGATGACACAACAGTAGTATGCCTGATTACCAACAATTACGAGACAGCCTACAGAGAGGAGGTGAGGGCCCTGGGAGTGTGGTGCCAGGAAAATAACCTCTCCCTCAATGTCGACAAAACAAAGGAGCTGATCGTGGACTTCAGGCAACAGCAGAGGGAGCACGCCCCTATCCACATCGACGGGACCGCAGTGGAGCAGGTGGAAAGCTTCAAGTTCCTCGGCATACACATCACTGACGATCTGAAATAGTCCACCCTCTGCAGCAGAGGTAACTCCAGGTCTTCCTTTCCTGTGGCGGTATTCATGAGAGCCAGTTTCATCATAGCACTGGATGGTTTTTGAGATTGCCCTTGAAGAAACTTTGAAAGTTCTTGAAATTTTCCGTATTGACTGACCTTCATGTCTTAATGATGGACTGTCATTTTCTTTGCTTATTTGAGCTGTTCTTGCCATGATATGGATTTGGCCTTTTACCAAATAGGGCTATCTTCTGTATACCACCCCTACCTTGTCACAACACAACTGATTGGCTCAAACGAATTAAGAAGGAAAGAAATTGCAGAAATTAACTCTTAACAAGGCACACCTGTTAATTGAAATGCATTCCAGGTGACTACCTCATGAAGCTAGTTGAGAGAATGCCAAGAGTGTGCAAAGCTGTCATCAAGGAAAATGGTGTCTACTTTGAAGAATCTCAAACATAAATATATTTTGATTTGTTAGCACTTTTTTGGTTAGTACATGATTCCATGTGTTATTTCATAGTTTTGATGTCTTCACTACTATTCTACAATTTAGAAAATAGTCTAAATAAAGAAAAACCCTTGAATGAGTAGGTGTGTCCAAACCTTTGACTGGTACTGTATATATTTTTTTCTCCACTTGTCTGAATTTGACTTGTTTTGGTATCCTTGTGAGGACTTCTGGTCCTCACAAGGATAGTAAAACCAGATCCGCAGAGTGGTACCTGTGTTCCGATGAGAGTGATGTCCTGCAGCAGTGTGTTGTCAGACAGAACCAGGAGTCTGTACTGTGTGATCAGACCATTGGGCTGGGCAGGGCTTCTCCAACTCACACCCACCGACACAGAGTCTAGTGCTACTGCCTGCAGAGCCTGCACCGCACTGGGAGCTACACACACACACACACACACACACACACACACACACACACACACACACACACACACACACACACACACACACACACACACACACACACACACACACACACACACACACACACACACACACACACACACACAGAGAGAGAGAGAGAACCAGACAGTCTTAGAGACAATGTTAGAGAACCAGGCAGAATGTTTAGATGTTCAAGGTAGGAAAATACTCCTGCACTCACCTCATTGACCAATAGGGAAAGGAAAAGTACTGCACTGGTAGAGCACATCACTCAAGGCACGTGTCTGTTCTTACCCTCAGCATGTGTCAGTACAGCAGAAAAGGCCTCAGGCCCCAGCAGGCCAGCAGACTTGGCCCGGACCTCTACTCTGTAGTGTGTGTAGGGAGTCAGACCAGAGTACACAAACTTAAGGTCCCCTGTGCTGTTCTCATAGATAAACCCTGACACACACACACACACACACACACACACACACACACACACACACACACACACACACACACACACACACACACACACACACACACACACACACACACACACACACAGTGTTAGGGTTAGATCTGCCACCTTCAGTGTTTTTACTTCAGCAAGTATTTGAAATGTACTGTATATGTGTGTGTCTGCATGCGTGCATGTGTGTGTGTACCTGTGGGGCCGTAGAGATGGGTGACGTAGCTGAAGCGTCCGGTAACAATAGTTGGCGGATCCCAGGAGACAGAGACTGACTTAGACGTCACATTCCATACCGACAGGTTGTAGGGTGGGTCCTCTGGGGCTGCAGCACACAAATACATATTCACATGGTGAGAGAGAGAGAGATGAAGCGAGGAATAGATAGAGAGACACGGAGGAATTGAGATGTAGACGGTTATAGAAAGCAATATGGAGAGATGGGCAGAGATATGTAGAGAGGTGGAGTGTGTGTTTGTGTACCTGACTCAGGCATGCGGACCATGGTGGAGGCTACCTGTCCCTCTCCGTCAGAGGTGAAAGCGGACACTTCGAAGACGTATGCTGTGTAGGGACGCAGCTGGTCCACCCCTACGGATATTGGTACAGCCCATGTGGTGGCAGGTGGGACGGCTGACAGGGTGACAGGAGGAGAGGACGCTGTCACCTCTGATGGACTTGCGGTCCCACGAGACAAGATTTCTACTGCATCCTACACACACAGACACACACTATGTATTTAAGTACACAAAGACAGAGCTTATGTAACATTTTAAATGTTATGCTACATTTTTTAACTGCTAATGATATAATATTTTAAAAGCTTTCTAATGTTTACTGTTAATGTCTGATTGTTTTTGTCTTCGTTTTGTCGATGTTGTTTTGTTTTTTCACTTGCTTTGGCACTATAAACACATGTTTGTTTCCATGCCAATAAATCCACTTTCAATTTAGTTGAATAGAGAGAGAGAGTGAAAGAAAGAGAGGGAGAGAAAAAAAACTGGAGGCCTGTAGCATTGCTCTGTTTGGACCGCAATATATTTTCTGAAAGTTGAAAAACCAGTTGAAAAAGCTAATCTCACATACTTCACAGAGGACCAAAGTTAAAACTAGATATTCTTCTGTTACCGATATGGTCATAGTATCTCTAGACAGACAGAGAAATAATGAGAAAGACAGATAGACATACGTACGTTGCAGTGTGGTAGCGCTACGGTCATGATTTCCTCAGCATCCAGCTCCAGCATGCGGACGGTCTGACCGGTACGAGCGTGTTTGGCTTTGACCGCAAACTTGTTGATCAGACCGTTGATGCGGAGCGGCAGGAACCACGTGACCACTACGAACGTGTGGTTCTGAGCAAATGCTGTCAGATTAGTCACCAGGCCGGGGGCTTGAGAAAGGGATAGACAAACTGATGTCATTGTCTGTGTGTATAAGTGTGTCTGTATTTGTATGTTTTTATTGGATACCTACGGGCCTCAGCAGTTTTGATGTACATAGACTTGCTATAGGGACCAATACCAGCAGAGTTTTCTGCTGCAACCTAGATTATATATATATATATATATATATATATATATATATATATATATATATATATAGAGAGAGAGAGAGAGAGAGAGAGAGAGTCATTATTACTAATTCAAGATTCAGTCATCAGATCTCCCCCATGTTAATCTCTACCAGCGATCAGGGACGTTTACTGATGCAACAGCCACACAACACCAGGCAGGCAGGTACACACACACACATAGCCATAGCATCACACTGCTAGTTTGTCTATGAAGCTAAGCAGGATTGGGCCTGGTCAATCCCTGGATGGTCCATGCTATCGGGGATCCTTTGGAAGTCCCTACCCCATTGAAGTAGAAATGTAAAATGGTAAAGGTAATGTTAGGGTTTAGGGTAGGGACATCCCAAGGATTCCAGATAGCGCTAATCATCCCTGGACAGGAGACACAGATGATGCTGGCTGTGGTGTTGGGGAGGCCATATGGGGTCAATATTAAATGAAATATTAGTCTTAAAGGAAATATTCACCCATTTTTAATGTATATAATTCGTGTGCATCTCTGAGCGATTCCCGGGTTCATTTCATGTGCATCTGCAGTATTCCTCATTCAATCAGGCATACATTTAGGGGGGCTTCCTGGTGGCGCAGCGGTCTAAGACACTGCATCTCTAGTGCTAGAGGTGTCACTACAGACCCTTGTTCAATTCCAGGCTATATCACAACCACCCGTGACTGGAAGTCCCAAAGGGCAGCGCACAATTGGCCCAGCGTTGTTAAGGTTTGGCAAGGGTAGGCCGTCATTGTAAAGAAGAATTTGTTCTTAACTGACTTGCCTAGATAAATAAAAAAATACAAATACAGCCAGTATGACAAGTTTTGCATCATATAATGGGTAACTACCGTGTACAGCAGGGGTGGGCAAACTGTTTGGCTCAAGGGCCACATCGGGATTTCAAAATTCAACGGAGGGCCACACAGATAATTTTTGTACATTTTTTGGGGTCAAAATCAATTTCGCGGGCCAGAAAAAGGGCAGGTATTTTAAAATATATTAATCCATTATAATTTCTACATCCTCTCTATCTAGTTTTAGATGTTCAAGAGTGGCCTGGAGTGTTATTTAAACCCCAAATAATAATTTCCCCCTTAAAAAAAAAAAAAAATAAGGGGTTTTACTCAAATCTCCTGCACGGCGGATTGAATGGGCTCGCGGGCCATAGTTTGCCCAACCCTGCTGTAGAGAGTACCCTTTAGATGAGATGTTAAAGTGAGGTTCTGACTCTAATAAGATAATGAAATGGCTACATAGCTATGAAAACAGAGCAGAGAATATTAATAGAAGACAGAACAGAGAATATGAAAAATCTAGGAAGAGAAAAGGAAACAACGGATAGAGATTATTGAATGAGGAGCAGGGCAAAGCAGCACATAGCTCGCTCAGTACTGCTGGGTGTGCTTATACAGTACACATAAGTAACGTCTGGTAATGTGATACACACACACACACACACACACACACACACACACACACACACACACACACACACACACACACAGGTAATTAAGGATTAATGCATTCTGAAAACTATTAACCATGACCACACACAACATATTGACATAGATCCATAGATGTGTTTATATGATAAATAATTTAATCACAATCAATTATTCAACCAGATCAAGAGAATAGTTTCCCCGCTGGAGGCATCTGCCCAGAACACACAGGCATGCACACACACACAGCCATTACGGTAAAGCTAGGCCTCAAAATAAGACCTCATGAGATATGTAATGTATTGCCATAAAGATTTAATTAAGCAATAAGGCCAGAGGAGGTGTGGTATATGGCCAATGTACCATGTATGGTTGTTCTTATGCACGACACAACGCGGAGTGGTATTTTGGCCATATATCACAAACCCCCGAGGTGCCTTATTGCTATTATAAAGTGGTTGCCAATGTAATTAGAGCAGTAAAATAAATTTTTAGTCATACCCGTGGTATACATCTGATATACCACGGCTGTCAGCCAATCAGCATTCAGCGCTCAAACCACCCAGTTTATAATTATTTTTAGCTTGACTGTTTTGCATGTTATTTTGGCATTAAAACGTGTCACATATCAGTTTGCAAACAATGTAAAAAAATCTATATATCATTGAGTTAATAAGGCGGCATACAAACATGGTCTCTTCTTTGTTTTCTTGAGTAAGGCAGTTTCAGCCTAGCTCAGTGCATTCTGTGGTGGTGGGGCAAGCCAGCAGAAAATACGGAGCGTTGCACCGTGATTGGCTCAGTGTTTTGTCACTCATGGGGACACTACGTCACTGCCAAGTCTAAGGGTTAGACCTAAAAAATTGTAGCCCTTTGGGTTCTGCCATCGAGTTACATTAGAAGTGCCCATCCAAGAAGGCTCAAGGTCATTGGCCACAGATACAATTAAGTAAAATCACGTATCTACAGTAACTTATCTTACAAGCTAGCAGTCATCATCATGAATCAAGTCAACGATCTACTGGCAAATGCTTTTCAACCCTTGTCATATGAAGAGAAATAATGAAGAGAAATTCAGTGGAGTGGTTCTGTGGTCCCAATTCTGGGTTTAAGGGTCTCTTTTCCAAGCTTAAAATTATAAACATTCAACATTGGCCATGCTGTCAATCCAGTATGATTTCTGCCGCGCTCAAAACAACTGTTAACTCGGAACTGGGAAATCTTCAGTGAGTTCAAGACAACTGGGATCTCGGGGAAAAAACGAGCTCCGACTGGGAAAATACGTTTTGAACGGTTATCCAACTCGGGCCTCTTTCTAGAGCTACGACCTGAAGATCACTGACGTCATCATGATTTGACTTTGTTTTTTTTCAGAGTTCCCAGTTTTCTTGAAAGCGCCATAAATCCAGAGAATGCCAGACTTTGATGACAAAATTTACCCACGAAGGACCGCCGCGCCACATTCCTGTTCAAGTGAGCACATCACAACAAGGTGACATACTGACCAGACCGCACGCATGCATTTGTCCGCGTGCGCCATCGCATGTAAGTTGATTTTGTCTACCCACACCAGACGCGATCAGGACACGTAGGTTGAAATATCAAAACAAACTCTGAACCAATTATATTAATTTGGGGATAGGTTGAAAAGCATTAAACATTTATGGCAATTTAGCTAGCTAGCTTGCTGTTGCTAGCTCATTTGTCCTGGGACATAAACATTGGGTTGTTATTTTACCTGAAATGCACGAGGTCCTCTACTCCGACAATTAATCCACAGATAAAATGGTCAGCTGAGTTCGTTTCTAGTAATCTCTCCTCATTCATGCTTCTTCTTCTTTGGACTTTATATGGCGGTTGTTAACAAACTTTAAGGTGCATTACCACAACCAACTGGACTGCAGTGGGGACCTCAGTTCATCTTTCAATCACCCAAGTGGGTATATGCTCCTAAAAACCATTGAGAAGATGGGAGAGGCAGGACTTGCAGCACGTTGAGTATCACAAATAGAACCAAGTTCTATTTTAGCGCCTGGCTACGCAGACGCTCGCTAACACGCACGAGCAGTGTTGGTGCAATGATAGAATAACATGTATGTGTAAATATACTGTATTTTGCAACGCTCCCGTATGTAATGCGTCCGGTCTGGTCAGTATGTGAGTCCAAAAATGTCTTGTATGGTGCTGCATAAATGATGTAATATGCCACAGAGATATGTATACTGTAGCTAAGAAAGTAATACTAAGTGTATGTTGTGTAGTAAGCTGTTCGTAGCCCATGTGCCTCATCCTTATAATTTGGTATATTTTCCCTTCTTCATTTCATCTACTGTTCTGACTTGGTGGTGCACATGTAGCCTATAACGTGTTTTCGAGAAATGTAATCATTGAATATTGTAAAAGCTTTCCTCGTCTGCTTATATGCCCCCTTTATTTATCCTACGGTTCTGACTTGGTGAACAGGGAGAACGGCCCATGTTCTGAATTCTGTCGCTGTACATTTCCAAAGTGCTAATCAAATAGTTATATTGACTACATCCGTCGTGGCTTGCTTATTAATGTCTTAATCGAAATTACGGATTGCCTCTTATCCGCTTGTCATCCCCTAATGCCATAGTTTGTACATCTCAACTGTCAGTAGAAACCACATTTGTTTAAGCAAGTCAGCCATATCAGCTATGTTTTTTTAAAGTCAGTAAATGAGGCTGAATTAACTGTTTCGCTGCCAGACAAGGCTCCGTTGATAGCCAAGTGTCGTAGTGGTAAGGTGTTGGGACTGCTGTCCTAACAGTTTGTGGGCACCGTTTGTCACCATTACAGTGCAACTAATGTATTGTTTAGTGTTGTGTTGTGTAGTGGCTTTGCTGGCATGCATCTGGCCAAATTATTATTTTTTTTCACACGAAGTATTACATGCTAATATCACCACTGCACCTACTGTCAACAGCGCGAAACAAGAAATAAAAATAGGAACGCAAAGCTTTATCGTTGGATTTTATACAGAAATGTTTGGTAATCAACTACGAATGGCTTGGAGATCGCGATTGACCGGTTGGTGACTACTGCCCTACAGGGTCACAGTGAATCTATTGGTTTGAGTAATGACTACAAAATCACTTAGAGTGACTGTACTCAGATATATGAAGTGCAACAGGTTTTCTCAAAAGTTTTGATTAATGACAGCACATTGGGATTTACAGTGTACTTATGTGTATTGATTGAGTGTTACCTTAATGTTATAGGTAGATCCTGGTAAAAAGAGGTTGAGGAGGGTCTCAGGGACATCCAGGTGCTTGGTCACCTCTTTGAAGGTGGTATCTGGATATGGACACATCTCCTTGTACCTGAAATAGAAACACATTTTTTTTTTTAAATTTTTATTTAACTAGGCAAGTCAGTTAAGAACAATTTCTTATTTACAATGATGGCCGACACTGGCCAAACCCAGACGATGCTGGGCCAATTGTGTGCCACCTTATTAAGGGACTCCCAATCACAGCCAATTGTGATACAGCTTGGAATTGAACATGGGTCTGTAGTGACGCATCTAGCACTGAGATGCAGTGCCTTAGACTGCTGCGCCACTTGGGAGCCCTACATTTAACCACCAGATTATATAAAAACAACTTTATTTAAATTTGATTTAGAAGTAAATAAATGTGGAATATCAACAACCTATTCTCCTTATAGTGTTATTCCCGACCCAGATTAAGCCTAGACTGTAAACTCCAATGTGCTGTCATTACTAAAAACCTTTGAGGAAACCCGTTGCACTTCATATACATTTTCCCCATTAGCTGACGCCCACATGCAGTGTGTGTGTGTGTGTGTGTGTGTGTGTGTGTGTGTGTGTGTGTGTGCATCTATCAGTTACACACGCATGTCAGTACATACACACAACAAGTAGGTCACATGGGAGAGAGCCATTGTGCCGTGAAGTGTTGCTTTATTTGTTTTTTTAAACCAGGTTTGCTGTTCACTTGCACTATATAAGATGGAAGTGAGTTTCATGCACTCATGGCTCTATATGATACTGTATGTTTCCTTGAATTTGTTCTGGACCTGGGGACTGTGAAAAGACCCCTGGTGGCATGTTAAATGTCGCATGCACAAGTACAGTGAAATGCCTTTCTTGCAAACTCAAAACCCAACAATGCAATAATCAATAACAATGTATTACTAGAAAGAAAAACAACACGAGAAGTAAGAATAAGAAATATTGAATACACAATAAAGTAAGTAAGTAAGCATACTATATAAAGGAAATATTTAGAAAATCAGTTCCAGTACCATATTTACATGTACAGGGATACTGGAGTGATAGAGGTAGATATGTATAGGGGAAAGGTGACTAGGCAACAGGATGTAAGATAAACAGAGTAGCAGCAGCTTGCATGTGAGTGGGTGTGAGGGTGTATAGTCAGTATAAATGTATGTGCATATTATGTGTGAGTGAGCAAATGATGGAGTGTGTGTGTGTGTGTGTGTGTGTGTGTGTGTGTGTGTGTGTGTGTGTGTGTGTGTGTGTGTGTGTGTGTGTGTGTGTGTGTGTGTGTGTGTGTGTGTGTGTGTGTGTGTGTGTGTGTGTGTGTGTGTGTTGGAGTGGCTGTGTGAGTGTGTAAGGCCCTGTGTGCATAGAGATGGTGCAAAGATTGAAATAAAAGTTCAATAAAGGTACAAGGTAAACTCGGTCCATCTAGCTATTTTGTTAGCTATTTATCAGTCATTGTCAGGAGTGTGCGCAACTGGTTAACTGAAGTCAGGTGCAGGAGAGCAGAGATGAGTGAACAGGCACACTTTATTTGGCAGAAGGAAAACAGTCAGACGCAATTGCGTAACGACACTCCCGCCAAAGGCAAGAGTGAATAGCGCACTCGTCACACAAATAATGTACAGCATACAATACCACGGGTTCCAAACAAGACCTGGCGAAAAACCAGCATGAAGCGTCACACATAACACGTAACAAACAATTACACACACAGACATGGGGAGAACAGAAGATAATATACACATAGAGTGATGAGGCGATGTAAAACAGGTGTACGGAAAAACAAGACAAAACAAATGGAAAATGAAATTCCTGTGGTGGGCCAGGTGCAATGCATGCTGACATGGTCGCCAGGTGTACAGTGTTTCCTCTGACACATTGGTGCTTCTGGGTTAAGTGGGTGTTGTGTCAAGAAGCAGTGTGGCTTAGCTGGGTTGTGTTTCAGAGGACGCACAGCTCAGTTCAGCTTAATCTGGGTTTACATCATACAATATGTCTCTTTACCTGATCACATAACCGTCGATGGGAGAGTCAGAGGGCATGGTCCAAGACAGAAGGATCCCATTGGAGCCTACCCTCTCTCCCTCTAGATTGGTAGGTGGGGATGTTGGGGCTAGCAGAAGAAGAAGTAGTTCAAGCCATATTCACCAAAATCTCCTGAAATTCTATTAGATATGTCATCATAAAGCAACCAAACCATACATAAAAGTCCTTAACAAGTAAATCTATTCAACAAATTGGGAGGATGTTGTGAAAGATGGGGGTGACCGGGGTTGGTTGTCACACTTTTTTACTCTCCTGTGTATTTCTCAGCACCAGTATATCTTACAAGACTTACAAGTCCAAGGTCTTGGGTTGAAATGGGGAGTCTTTTAATCCTCATATCATATTCCAACATGGAATTATAAGCCATCAAACACACTCTGTCCACTTGTTACAACCAGCCCCATCGTGGGGTTGGATGTCACACAGTATGGGGTTGGTTGCCACTATGTTTGCTAGTAGCTTATTCCTTTTGTAACAAGAAATTAAGCACTATACCATACAGTCTTAGAAACAGCAAAGCCTTTCTTTGATCGAACAATATTCCTAACAAAATTCAGCATTTTATGCTGTGAGAATAACGTATGACATTTTGTGTATTTATGTGTGCGTGTGTGGGTGTGTGACAGAAAAAGGATAGGCTTGAAATATAGCTCTCCTGTTACTCTTTTCTACAAACATAATTGTTCATGGATACTCACATAATTCAAACATTTCCAAAGAAAATTCCAAGATTTGTTATTTTTACTTTCACCTATGAAAAACATAGTTTCACTCACCTCAATTGTTTGTCATGCATGTGAGTTGACCAGTTGGATGAATTATTTTTTTTAAATGCACACATTTTAACCTTAAAAATATTACACAGGTCCATTTAGACTGGGAATAATTACATCTATGACAACTAACCCGTGAGACAACCAACCCCGGTCTCCCCTACTCTTGTTGCAGATACTACAGATACTGCTGTTGTTTGGTATTGGGTCAACCAACTGGGTGTGGGTGTATGTGACCAGCTTGCTCTATTCTGGTGAGAGCTCTGGCATTTCACAGACATTCACTACAGCCTCATTCATCCTGCTTAGTACGACTACAGTTACCACGCACACACACACACCACACACACACACACACACACACACACACACACACACACACAGTGTGGGAGATAATAAAGCAGAGGGCAGCAGCAGAACAGACCCAACGATTCCTCAGAGCACTATTAGTTTGACTGTCACACATTCAAGTGTTTGTGTATGCGTGTGTGTATGCGTGTGTGTTTGTGTGTGTGTGTGTTTGTGTCTCACCGGTTTCGTTGGTGTTGATAATGCGGCTGACCGGAGGGCTGAGGTTGGAGGAGGACGCGGCAGTCACCATGACCGTAAACGCTGTTCGAGAACTCAGACTGGATACATCAGCCTGATGAGAGACCGCATGGTCAGAACATGACTACAACACAACTATGCGGTTGCAGACGTGTGTGTGTGTGTGTGTGTGTGTGTGTGTGTGCGCGCGCCAGTCTAACCTGTGAGTGTGTGTATCCCAGGTAGGTGATGAGCAGGAGGAGAGTGAGGCCCATGATGGAGTTAGCACAGTTAGCTGGTCAGAGGCAGCAGGTTAGAGAGGAAGAGGCCGTGTTAGCGTCTAGTGCTAACCATTATCGAAAGATTCTAGATTAGAGGGCTTAGTCTAGAGTTAGCAGTTAGCGTGAAGTTCTAGTTTGCAGTTCTTCAGTCCAGTGTTGTCAGCAGTTTAGCTACAGCAGGTCAGTGTTAGAGCAGGTTACAGCAGCTTAGTTCTTAGAGCAGTAGTCCAGGCCTAAAGTAGTAACCCAGTCCACAGTTAAGAACAGTTAGCCACGGTTAGCCGGTTAGAGTTGAAAAGTTTCAGGGCAGTGCATACCACCGTAAAGTAGAAACAGTTAGAGCAGGTAAGTTACAGTAGTAGTACTAGTCCAGGGTAGCAACAGGTTAGCTTCAGCAGTAGTAGTTATAGTCCAGCTCTGGTAGTAACCCAGTCGTCCAGTGGTCAGCCGGTTAGGGTCAGAGAGAGTCAGGACATTGTGTCCACCATAACTCCCCACAGGCACTCTCTCACTCTATCTCACTCTCTCTGGGGAGAGCAGCTTCACTGAATAAAAGATTCAGGGTTTAGCTCAGGAGGTCTACCAAATAAATAATGAGCTCTATTACTCAACCTGTGTGTGTGTTAGGTTACATTGGGGGTTATCTGACACCTGGCTGCTGAGCAGAGCTGGGAAGGGTTTGGGTCTGGGGGAGCTACAGTGCCTTGCAAAAGTATTCATCCCCCTTGGCGTTTTTCCTATTTTGTTGCATTACAACTTGTGGATTACATTTATTTTTATTTGGATTTCATGTAATGGACATACACAAAAGAGTCCAAATTGGTGAACTGAAATGAAAAAAATTACTTGTTTAAAAACTTTTTTTTTTTAACTCGGAAAAGTGGTGCGTACATACAGTGGGGGAAAAAAGTATTTGATCCCCTGCTGATTTTGTACGTTTGCCCACTGACAAAGGAAGGATCAGTCTATAATTTTAATGGTAGGTTTATTTGAACAGTGAGAGACAGAATAACAACAAAAATATCCAGAAAAACGCATGTCAAAAATGTTATAAATTGATTTGCATTTTAATGAGGGAAATAAGTATTTGACCCCCTCTCAATCAGAAAGATTTCTGGCTCCCATGTGTCTTTTATACAGGTAATGAGCTAAGATTAGGAGCACACTCTTTAAGGGAGTGCTCCTAACCGCAGCTTGTTACCTGTAAAAAAGACACCTGTCCACAAAAGCAATGAATCAATCAGATTCCAAACTCTCCACCATGGCCAAGACCAAAGAGCTCTCCAAGGATGTCAGGGACAAGATTGTAGAACTACACAAGGCTGGAATGGGCTACAAGACCATCGCCAAGCAGCTTGGTGAGAAGGTGACAATATTTGGTGTGATTATTCTGTCAATATCCCTCGGCCTGGGGCTCCATGCAAGATTTCACCTCGTGGAGTTGCAATGATCATGAGAATGGTGAGGAATCAGCCCAGAACTACACGGGAGGATCTTGTCTATGATCTCAAGGCAGCTGGGACCATAGTCACCAAGAAAACAATTGGTAACACACTACGCCGTGAAGGACTGAAATCCTGCAGCGCCCGCAAGGTCCCACTGCTCAAGAATACATATACATGCCCGTCTGAAGCTTGCCAATGAACATCTGAATGACTCAGAGGACAACTGGTGAAAGTGTTGTGGTCAGATGAGACCAAAATGGAGCTATTTGACATCAACTCAACTCGCCGTGTTTGGAGGAGGAGGAATGCTGCCTATGACCCCAAGAACACCATCTCCACCGTCAAACATGGAGGTGGAAACATTATGCTTTGGGGGTGTTTTTTTGCTAAGGGGACCTCCTTCTCTCAGCCAGGGCATTGAAAATGGGTCGTGGATGGGTATTCCAGCATGACAATGACCCAAAACACACGGCCAAGGCAACAAAGGAGTGGCTCAAGAAGAAGCACATTAAGGTCCTGGAGTGGCCTAGCCAGTCTCCTGACCTTAATCCCATAGAAAATCTGTGGAGGGAGCTGAAGGTTCGAGTTGCCAAACGTCAGCCTCAAAACCTTAATGACTTGGACAAGATCTGCAAAGAGGAGTGGGACAAAATCCCTCCTGAGATGTGTGCAAACCTGGTGGCCAACTACAAGAAACGTCTGACCTCTGTGATTGCCAACAAGGGTTTTGCCACCAAGTACTAAGTCATGTTTTGCAGAGGGGTCAAATACTTATTTCCCTCATTAAAATGCAAATCATTTTATAACATTTTTGACATGCATTTTTCTGGATTTTTTGTTGTTGTTATTCTGTCTCTCACTGTTCAAATAAACCTACTATTAAAATTATAGACTGATAATTTTTCTGTAAGTGGGCAAACGTACAAAATCAGCAGGGGATCAAATACTTTTTTCCCCCACTGTATGTATTCACCCCCTTTGCTACGAAGCCCCTAAATAAGATCTGGTGCAACCAATTACCTTCAGAAGTCACATAATTAGTTAAATGAAGTCCATCTGTGTGCATTCTAAGTGTAACATAATCTGTCACATCAAATCAAATCAAATCAAATTTATTTATATAGCCCTTCTTACATCAGCTGATATCTCAAAGTGCTGTACAGACACCCAGCCTAAAACCCCAAACAGCAAGCAATGCAGGTGTAGAAGCACGGTGGCTAGGAAAAACTCCCTAGAAAGGCCAAAACCTAGGAAGAAACCTAGAGAGGAACCAGGCTATAAGGGGTGGCCAGTCCTCTTCTGACTGTGCCGGGTGGAGATTATAACAGCACATGGCCAAGATGTTCAAATGTTCATAAATGACCAGCATGGTCAAATAATAATAATCATAGTAGTTGTCGAGGGTGCAACAAGTCAGTAACACAAGAGTAAGTGTCAGTTGGCTTTTTCATAGCTGATATTTGAGAGTATCTCTACCGCTCCTGCTGTCTCTAGACAGTTGAAAACAGCAGGTCTGGGACAGGTAGCATGTCCGGCGAACAGGTCAGGGTTCCAGCAGGTCTGGGACAGCATGTCTGGGACAGGTAGAACGTCCGGTGAACAGGTCAGGGTTCCATAGCTGCAGGCAGAACAGTTGGAACTGGAGCAGCAGCACAGCCAGGTGAACTGGGGACAGCAAGGAGTCATCAAGCCAGGTAGCCCTGAGGCATGGTCCTAGGGCTCAGGTCCTCCGAGAGAGAGAAAGAAAGAAAGAGAGAAAGAGAGAATTAGAGAGAGCATATTTAAATGATCTCAGTATACATACACCTGTTCTGAAAGGGCCCAGAGTCTGCAACACCACCAAGCAAGGGGCACCACCAAGCAAGTGGCACCATGAAGACCAAAGAGTTCTCCAAACAGGTTAGCAACAAAGTTGTGGAGAAGTACAGATCAGGGTTGGGTTATACATTTTTTTTATCAGAAACTTTGAACATCCCACGGAGCACCATTAAATCCATTATTACATTTTTTTTAAGAATATGGCACCAGAACAATTCTGCCAAGAGAGGGCCGCCCACCAAAACTCACAGACCAGGGAAGGAGGACATTAATCAGAGAGGCAACAAAGAGACCAAAGATAACCCTGAAGGAGCTGCAAAGCTCGACAGCGGAGATTGGAGTAGAGAGCTGGGCAGAGCTGGGCTTTACAGAAGAGTGGCCATAAAAGAAGCCATTGATTACAGAAGAAAATAAGCAAACACGTTTGGTTTTCACCAAAAGCCATGTGGGAGACTCCCCAAACATATGGAAGAAGGTACTCTGGTCAAATGAGACTAAAATGAAGCTTTTTGGCCATCAAGGAAAACATTATATCTGGTGCAAACCCAACATCTGTCATCACCCTGAGAACACCATCCCCACAGTGAAGCATGGTGGTGGCAGCATCAAGCTGTGGGGATGTTTTTCATCGGCAGGGACTGGGAAACTGGTCAGAATTGAAGGAATGATGGATGGTGCTAAATACAGGAAAATTCTTGAGGGAAACCTGTTTCAGTCTTCCAGAGATTTGCGACTGGGACGGAGGTTCACCTTCCAGCAGGACATTGACCCTAAGGATACTGCTAAAGCAACACTTGGGTGGTGTAAGGGGAAACATTGAAATGTCTTGAAACGGCCTAGTCAAAGTCCAGACCTTAATCTAATTGAGAATATGTGGTATGACTTAAAGATTGCTGTACACCAGCAGAACCCATCCAACTTGAAGGAAATGGAGCAGTTTTGCCATGAAGAATGGGCAAAAATCCCAGTGGCTAGATGTGCCAAGCTTAATGAGATATACCCCAAGAGACTTGCAACTGTAATTGCTGCAAAAGGTGGCTCTACAAAGTATTGACTTTGGTGGGGGGGGGGGGGGGGGGGGGGGTGAATAGTTATGCACACTCAAGTTCTCCGTTTTTTTTGTGTTATTTCTTGTTTGTTTCACAATAAAAAATATTTTGCATCTTCAAAGTGGTAGGCGTGTTGTGTAAATTAAATGATACAACCCCCCCAAAAAATCTATTTTAATTCCAGGTTGTAAGGCAACAAAATAGGAAAAATGCCAAGGGGGGTAAATACTTTCGCAAGCCACTGTATGTGCTAGTATGTTCATGTGTGTGTGTTTCTCCATAACTCACTTGTGTTGATGTTCACAGAAGCAGGTTAACTTCTCGTCTCCACTGCTGATGATAACATCGACTGTGTAATCGCTTCCTTGTGTGTGTGTGTGTGTGTGTGTGTGTGTGTGTGTGTGTGTGTGTGTGTGTGTGTGTGTGTGTGTCCATTGTGTGTGTGGTAGACAGAGACAGTTCCTTGGATGGGCAGCAGGCTGACAAGGTACTGGTCCACACACCCCTCTGACTGCTCCCAATGCAGAGAGAAGTTCTGAGCAGACACACTCACCACACACACCCCTCGCACACGGCCCGGTACTGAGAGAGAAAGAGAGGGAGGGAGGGAGAGAGATGGAGGGAGGGACAGATAGAGATATATGTATTTTTGTGGAGAA
This sequence comes from Salmo salar, assembly GCF_965601325.2. Lineage (NCBI taxonomy): Eukaryota > Metazoa > Chordata > Actinopteri > Salmoniformes > Salmonidae > Salmo > Salmo salar. The sequence continues at coordinate 25,901,490 of NC_138306.1, forward strand.
AAACTCTTTCTAACTGGCTGGGCCTGAATCGCCAGTCGGTGGACCTGGCTGCCAAGTGGGTGGGGCTATGCCCTCCCAGGCCCACCCATGGCTGCGCCTCTGCCCAGTCATGTGAAATTCATAGATTAGGGCCTAATTCATTTGTTTCAATTGACTGATTCCCTTATAAGAACTGTAACTCATTAAAATCATTGAAATTGTTGCATGTTGCATTAATATTTTTGTTCAGTAATAGTTGTGTTGCACTCAGGTACCTGTGGTTACGGTCAGGGAGGCTGCTGTCCCTGCCTCTCCTCTTCTGATGTGCTCCACGCTCATGTTGTAGCTACAGCCGTGCCTCAACCACTAGCGTGTGTGAATGCAAGCCATTTACCACAGTTACCCTGTGGAAGTCAAACTGGCCAATGGCAGCGTCCCGCGAGGGAACACACACCAGCCGGACCTGCAGCACACACACACAGACACATTAGTATAACGTCTCATCTGGGTCATCTCACACTCAGCTCTGTCTCAGTCTCTCCACATATCTGAGGGTCAAAGGTTACAACTAGGAACTCTGATACGGCCCTGATATGGCCAGCCACATTTAGAGTTGCCACAAAGAGGTTGATTTGTATGTGTGTGTTTGTGTCTTACGTGTGGAGAACTGTGTAATGACAGGTTGGCTGGTGTCTGATCCCAGCAGGCTAAGGATGGTAAAGTCATAATTTGATCCTGGGGTCAAACCTCCAACTTGGAGACTGTTGCTATGGACCACCATCTCACGACATGATGACTTGTCCCCTGACGGACACAACAGTAGCTAGGAAGAACACACACAATCAGACAAAACATTAGAGGACAAAATCAAATGTTGGATGTTGTTTGGGCAAAATCAAATGTTGTTTGGGCAGTGACAAACCCCAAATCAATGGCATAGAGCGAACAGCATTTCAGTTCATCTGGACAGAATAAAGCAGTAAGTCTGTCTGTGTGTGTGTTTGTGTGTGTGTGTGTGTACGTGCGTGTGTGTATTGTGCTTGGTCATTCTCCCTGGCGGTGGCTGTGGGGGGGGTCATACATCTTTAAAGGGCCGGTAACCAGAGTCAATCTGCGCTGACGACGATCACTAGGCAACCACCAGGTGAGTGTGTTCTCTTGAGTGTTACTTGACCCACCTGTCCTGCTTCCTCTTACGAAGAACTCATTCTATGTGTGTGTGTGTTAGTGTGTGAGAGAGAGAGAGAGAGAGAGACAGAGTGATGACTGTGTGTTTGCGCATTTGTGTGTGCATGTGTGTATGTAAGGGGATTATTATGAATGGGTAAACTGAGACTGTTGTTGCTAATGATTTGCTATTGTTAATGATTTGTCAGGGGATGTAAATTATAAATTATGGAGAAAAGAGGAAAGGAAAGGAGAAGAAGAAGGAGAGGAGAAGAAATTAAGAGAGAGAGAGAGGAGAGAGTAAGGGAGAGGATCCATCCTCCATCCCCCTGCGGCAGCTCCCCAGCTCACAAACACTGATGAGGTTACATCCTCTTCCACCAGCAGCACTTCCTGTGGGGCTCCTGGGACTAGAGAGAAACACCAATCAGAACATCTGTTGTCATATCAGTCAACATTCCCCTCATCGCTCTCAACCAATCTTAATTAATCGTACTGGGTTCGTTGTATGTGGTTAATATGTAGTGTGTGTGATGTGTTGTTGAGGTATGTGTATGTGCATGTGTGTGTGTGTGTGTGTGTGTGCTTGTAGAAAAAAAGCATTTGAACTTGACCTTAACCTGGAACATAAACTGGAGATAAACTCTGAATTCTTCAGTTCCTGCTGGAACCTCCCAAGATAACTCACAGTTGTTGCCAGTCAAATATCTGGTGTGTGTTTTTGTGTCTCCATTACTCACTGGTGTTGATGTCTACAGAAGCATTTGTACTCCTCCTCTCTCCATTGCTGCTGATAACATCTACTGTGTAATGGCTTCCTGGGGAGAGGCCCTCACACCTGTAGGACCTACACACGCACGCACGCGCACACACACACACACACAAACACGCAAACACACACAAACACAACCAGAGTTACCCAGACAGCAAGGGGCAGCTAGATCAGCCAATAAGGACACAGTGTTCCAGGAGGGCAGGACTCACCATGTCTCCTGGGCAGAGAGGTTCAGCTGCTGATTGGAGGTTTGGTTTGTAATTGACAGGATGAAGCCTTTCACCTCGCCACTGGCTTGGCCCCAGCCAACTGTCACAGATGAGGTGGTCTTACTGAGGATAAACACATCCACTGGACTGGGAGCTAACATACACGCACACGCACGCACACACACAAACACACACACACACACGCACACACACACTGATTAAGCAGGGATGGAGACATGTGTGTGTGTGTGTGTGTGTGTGTGTGTGTGTGTGTGTGTGTGTGTGTGTGTGTGTGTGTGTGTGTGTGTGTGTGTGTGTGTGTGTGTGTGTGTGCAGGGGGGCTGTCTGTGAAGGACTCTTTCTCCGTCCTCAGAAAGAAGTGGTACAGCCTGCCTGGTAGCAACCCAGAGAACACTGCCCTCTGAACACACACCTTCTGGACCTAACACACACATATTAACACATTCTATAGATATGCGGCCGAGTATCTATATAATGTGTGTGCAACCCACATGAGATGGCGCTGCAGAGATGGATAGCTGCCGTCTTACCTGACCTTGCCTGACCAATTCTGTTATTTTGTGTGTGTGCTTTTTACGCTGATCTTGACTTTTTTTGGTACATAATATTTCCACCATCATTTCCTATGACCAAAAACAGCTTCTGGACATCAGAACAGCTATCACTAACCTCAATTTAGATGAAGACATATTTTTCAACGAGGCAGCAGCTGTGGATGTACTGCTCATTCCAAACCAGGCCCTAATCTCTTTCAAGTCCCGGAGAGTCTCCCTGATGAGACTACGACGGCGAGTAAATAAACCGTCTCTACCCTCAGGAACGTATAATAACTAGAGAACAAACTGGACGAGCTCCGTTCGAGACTATCCTATCAACGGGACCTTAAGAACTGTTATAATCTATGTTTCCCGGAGTCGTGGCTGAACAAGGACATGGACTGAACAAAAATAGAAACGCAACATGCAACAATTTCAAAGATTTTACTGAGTTACAGTTCATATAAGGAAATCAGTCAATTTAAATAAATTCATTAGGCCCTAATCTATGGATTTCACATGACTGGGAATACAGATATGCATCTGTTGGTCACAGATACCTTAAAAAAATTATAGGGGCATGGCTCAGTTGGTAGAGCATGGTGTTTGCAACGCCAGGGTTGTGGGTTCGATTCCCACGGGGGACCAGTATGGGGAAAAAATGTATGAAATGTATGCATTCACTACTGTATGTTGCTCTAGATAAGAGCGTCTGCTAAATGACTAAAATGTAAATGTAAAAACACCAGAAAACCAGTCAGTATCTGGTGTGACCACCATTTGACTCATGCAGTGCAACACATCTCCTTTCCATAAAGTTGATCAGGCTGTTGATTGTGGCCTGTGGAATGTTGTCCCACTCCTCTTCAATGGCTGTACAAAGATGCTGTATATTGTCGGGACCTGGAACACGCTGTCGATCCAGAGCATCCAAAACATGCTCAATGAGTGACAGGGCTTGTGAGTATGCAGGCTGCCAATGACTGCATCAATGACATCATTCCCACACTAACTGTACTTATATATTCCAACCAGAAGCCATGGATTACAAGCAACATCCACACTGAGCTAAAGGCTAGAGCTGCCGCTATCAAGGAGCAGGACACTAATCCAGACACTTATAAGAAATCCCGCTATGAACTCTGATGAGCCATCAAATAGTCAAAACATCAACACAGGACGTAGATTGAATCCTCTGACGCTCGTTGGATGTGGCAGGGCTTGAAAACAATTGTAGATTACAAAGGGAAAACCAGCCACGAGCTGCCCAGTGACGCAAGCCTACCAGACAAGCTAAATTCATTCTATGCTTGCTTAGAGGCAATCAACACTGAACCATGCATGAGAGCACCAGCTGTTATCATGGCCCACTCCACACACACCAACACAGTCATGAAGAAGGCACGGCAATGTTTCTTCCCCCTCAGGAGGCTGAAAAGATTGGACATGGGCCCTCAGATCCTCAAACAGTTATACATCTGCACCATTGAGAGCACCTTGACTAGCTGTATCACCACTTGATATGGCAACTGCTTGGCATCCAACCTAAGGGCGCTACAGAGGGTAGCACATACGGCCCAGTACATCACTGGGGCCGAGCTCCCTTGCTATCCTGGACCTCTCTACTAGGCGGCACCGATACAGCAAGTCTGGAACCAACAGGACCCTGAACAGCTTCTACACCAAGCCATAAGACTGCTAAATAGTTAGTCCGGGTAGCTATTGGTTAACTATTTAACTATCTGCATTGACCCTTTTTGCACTAACTCTTTTGACTCATCACATACACTGCTGCTACGGTTTCTTATCTATCCTGTTGACTATTTACTTTATCCTTACCTACAGATGAAGTCGGAAGTTTACATTCACCTTAGCCAAATACATTTAAACTCAGTTTTTCATAATTCCTGACATTAATCCTAGTAAAATTCCCTGTTTTAGGTCAGGTAGGATCACCACTTTATTTTAAGAATGTGAAATGTCAGAATAATAATAGAGAGAATGATTTATTTCAGCTTTTATTTCTTTCATCACATTCCCAGTGGGTCAGAAGTTTACATACAGTTTACATACATAAGATTTACATACAGTTTACAATTAGTATTTGGTAGAATTGCGTTTCAATTGTTTAACTTGGGTCAAACGTTTCGGGTAGCCTTCCACAAGATTCCCACAATAAGTTGGGTGAATTTCGGCCCATTCCTCCTGACAGAGCTGGTGTAACTGAGTCAGATTTGTAGGCCACAAATTTTCTATAGGATTGAAGTCAGAGCTTTGTGATGGCCACTCCAATACCTTGACTTTGTTGTCCTTAAGCCATTTTGCCACAACTTTGGAAGTATGCTTGGGGTCATTGTCCATTTGGAAGACCCATTTGCGACCAAGCTTTAACTTCCTGACTGATGTGTTGAGATGTTGCTTCAATATATCCACATAGTTTCCCTTCCTCATGATGCCATCTATTTTGTGAAGTGCACCAGTCCCTCCTGCAGCAAAGCACCACCACAACATGATGCTGCCACCCCCGTGCTTCACGGTTGGGATGGTGTTCTTCGGCTTGCAAGCCTCCCCCTTTTTCCTCCAAACATATCAATGGTCATTATGGCCAAACAGTTCTATTTTTGTTTCATCAGACCAGAGGACATTTCTACAAAAAGTACAATCGTTGCCCCCATGTGCAGTTGCAAACCGTAGTCTGGCTTTTTTATGGCGGTTTTGGAGCAGTGGCTTCTTCCTTGCTTAGCGGCCTTTCAGGTTATGTCGATATAGGACTCGTTTTACTGTGGATATAGATACTTTTGTACCTGTTTCCTCCAGCATCTTCACAAGGTCCTTTGCTGTTGTTCTGGGATTGATTTTCACTTTTCGCACCAAAGTACGTTCATCTCTAGGAGACAGAAAGCGTCTCCTTCCTGAGCGGTATGATGGCTGCGTGGTCCCATGGTGTTTATACTTGCGCACTATTGTTTGTACAGATGAACGGGGTACCTTCAGGCGTTTGGAAATTGCTCCCAAGGATGAACCAGACTTGTGGAGGTGTCCAATTTTTTTCTGAGGTATTGTCTGTTTTCTTTACATTTTTCCATGATGTCAAGCAGAGGCACTGAGTATGAAGGTAGGCCTTGAAATACATCCACAGGTACACCTTCAATGGACTCAATTGATGTCAATTAGCCTATCAGAAGCTTCTAAAGCCATGACATAATTTTCTGGAATTTTCCAAGCTGTTTAAAGGCACAGTAAACTTAGTGTATGTAAACTTCTGACCCACTGGAATTGTGATACAGTGAATTATAAGTGAAATAATCTGTCTGTAAACAATTGTTTGAAAAATGGCTTGTGTCATGCACAAAGTAGATGTCCTAACCGACTTGCCAAAACTATAGTTCATTAACAAGACGTTTGTGGAGTGGTTGAAAAACAAGTTTTAATGACTCCAACCTAAGTGTATGTAAACTTCCGACTTCAACTTTATCTACCTCAATTACCTCGTACCCCTGCACATTGACTCGGTCCTCGTTCCCCGTGTATATAGCCAAGTTATCGTTACCCATTGGATATTTATTCCTGGTCTTATTATTTTTCTATAATTTCTCGTTTTCTCTTTGCATTGTTAGGAAGGGCCCAAAAAATGCTGCTTAGGTAAGTATTTCACTCTTAGTCTACATGACATTTGATTTACTCGACCACATACACACAGTATACATGCACACACACGTTATAAACACACACACACACACACACTCTACAGACGTATCGTAAGTGTGTGGTGACAGTCGAGACAGATGACTTCATAGTTGTGTCCATGTCCAGGGGCTGGATCCCAAAGCATCTCTACTGACGACTCTGTTACTGAGCCCTCTCTCACACTGCTGGGTGATGGCAGAACTACACACACGCACCTGACAGGGTCGGCCAACACGTTGTCAGATTCTCCCCTCTGCTAGAAACATACACAAAACCTGGGGGGCTCACCGCTACACACACACACACACAGTCAATATACTGTACAGAACCACATAAACACAACTCAATATATTTATAAGACACACAACCAGGCAGAAGCACACCTAAAGAATTACACAAACACAGAGTTTCATACCAGTGTGTATGGTCAGTTCATCCACAGCTTTCCACACCATGCTCTGTGACTGAGTTAACTCTGACCCTGTACTTCCTGAACCCCTCCAGTCCTCCAATCACAGTTGACCTGGAACTGCTGGCCACGCCCATTCTCCTCTCCTGGCCTGAAGCTACATCCCCCCAGCAAACCAGGAAGCCCCACTGCACAGCATGCTGGGAGTCTGGGGCCGTCCAGCTTACTGTGATCTGACTGGCTGTCACATTGCAAATGGTGATGTTCCGAGGGGGAAGGGGCCGTGTGTGAGTGATGTGCGTGTTCCCAAGGTGCCAAGCGGCCCCAGTGAAGTGAGAGGCTCTGAGGGACAGAGAGTAGACCTTCCCTGGGGACAGACCTGGCACCTTCAGCCCTCTGGACAAGAGGGACACTGGGACACGACCTGCACTTCTCTTCTCCCTTTCTTTCTCCTTTTCTCCATTTTCTTCCCCTTCCTCCTGATCTTTGTATTGGACATAGAGCTGGGGGGCGGGTTGGGAGTTTAGGAACGTGACGTCACTCCAGTGGATATCTGCTTTTCTCTCTGTTATGTCCAGCAGGTCAAAGGTGAACAAACGAGGGAGGAGAGGGACTGAGAGTGACAGAGAGAGAGAAAGAGAGACAGAGAGAGATAGGGTTAATGTTTGTCTGGCAGTGGTAAAGAGGCATTGGGGTGTATATTTACTTGGGTATTGACTGTATTAATGCATACTTTCCCAGTGACAGATAAAGGGTAAAAGGATGTGGCAGAAGAACGGCGTAAGAAAGTAGCCGGGTCCAGTAGAGTTCTTCTGCAGGGCAAAACAGTCCGTCTGATTGGCTGGCAGCGATGATGATATCATAGCACTAGTCATGTTGTAGGAGGAGCCATCGGACGAGTGGGGCCACCTCTTATCCTGTGAAGAGAAACAACAACAAAAAAACATTTTGTGTTTGTTCGTGTCAGACAGACATGCTGAGAATGTCCCAATCATTAGTTTTAAATCACAGACTAACACGCTCCTTTGTAAGGAGGAAACTAATGTGTCTGCCTGTTTAGAAAAGCAAACACCATTCATGCTAACACAGCCCGTTTCTCTCACTCACTCGCTTATGTGTGTGTTACCTTTCTGTCATTGAGAGCGGTCCAGAGCAGTAGCAGATTGTTATGTGTGGTCAGGTGAGAGGAGGAGGAGGTCTGTCTCTGTTTTAACCTCTACCTGGTGACCGCCTGAAGCCATGCCCATACAGGTGTGCTGGGCGTCGCCACATGACAGGCTCTGCCTACTCACACTATAGCAGCTCCTTCCACTCGCCAGCCAACCAATAGGACACTGGGCTGAGGAGAGACAATAGTCAACTCAGACATATACCAGTCAACGTTAATGTGTATTGTTCTTTTTTTCATAGATCTTGCCTCTTGCCAAAATAACAGAAAGAAGATTATACAGTCAACCCCCCTGGCAGTTCTTGACTATGGTGACATCATTTATCAGATGGCAATTTGCATATACTCCAGAATGATATGAAGAGTGATCAGATGAATTGCAATTAATCGCAAAGTCCCTCTTTGCCATGCAAATGAACTGAATCCCCCAAAAACATTTCCACTGCATTTCAGCCCTGCCACAAAAGGACCAGCTGACATCATGTCAGTGATTCTCTCGTTAACACAGGTGTGAGTGTTGACGAGGACAAGGCTGGAGATCACGCTGTCATGCTGATTGAGTTCAAATAACAGACTGGAAAATTCAAAAGGAATGCTTGGAATCATTGTTCTTCCTCTGTCAACCACGGTTACCTGCAAGGAAACACGTGCCGTCATCATTGCTTTGCACAAAAAGGGCTTCACAGGCAAGGATATTGCTGCCAGTAAGATTGCACCTAAATCAACCATTTATCGGATCATCAAGAACTTCAAGGAGAGCGGTTCAATTGTTGTTAAGAAGGCTTCAGGGCGCCCAAGAAAGTCCAGCAAGCGCCAGGACCGTCTCCTAAAGTTGATTCAGCTGCGGGATTGGGGCACCACCAGTACAGAGCTTGCTCAGGAATGGCAGCAGGCAGGTGTGAGTGCATCTGCACGCACAGTGAGGCGAATACTTTTGGAGGATGGCCTGGTGTCAAGAAGGGCAGCAAAGAAGCCACTTCTCTCCAGGAAGAACATCAAGGACAGACTGATATTCTGCAAAAGGTACGGGGATTGGACTGCTGAGGACTGGGGTAAAGTCATTTTCTCTGATGAATCTCCTTTCCGATTGTTTGAGGCATCCGGAAAAAAGCATGTCCGGAGAAGACAAGGTGAGCGCAACCATGTGTCATGCCAACAGTAAAGCATCCTGAGACCATTCATGTGTGGGTTTGCTTCTCAGCCAAGGTAGTGGGCTCACTCACAATTTTGCCTAAGAACACAGCCATGAATAAAGAATGGTATCAACACATCCTCCGAGAGCAACTTTTCCCAACCATCCAGGAACAGTTTGGTGACGAACAATGCCTTTTCAAGCATGATGGAGCACCTTGCCATAAGGCAAAAGTTCTCTTACACCTTTAGCCATCAACCTGTACACAAAACTCATCCTCCTAAAACTTGAAAGCATTTTACAGGACAGTACTCATCCCCTTCACTTAGAATTCAGTCACAGCAGCAGCCGAACAAGGGGAAAGAGACTTCTTCAAAAGAAAATCAAAACAGATAAATATGGGGACTGGTTTATTCAGACAGCCATTAGGCTGTATAATAGATAGTCTGTTGGTCCTTCGTGAACACAGTATATTACACTTTCATTTTAAATGTGGAGCTATAGCACTTTGACTGAATTTTATTGTGTCGTTTTTGTGTTGTCATGTTTTATCTACTGTCTTTTCAAGCACATGACCAAATGACTTTCCCGCTGGTGGGATAATAAAGTTGATCTGAATCTGAATCTGGTTGGCTGGTCCTCATTAAAGTCCCGTAGATCACTTCATTATTCCCATTTTGTTTACAAAGCTCTACTACACAACATTCCAACTCACCTAACTTCACTATTAAAATATGAGATACCAAACCTGTTAACAAGGTTGGTTAACTCTTGAGGTTCCTTGGGTCTCCACCGAACTAGGTAAATCCACTTTTAGTTTTAAAACACCTCACTGCTGGCACTAACTACAAAATACATTACGATTGGATGTTCTGGTGTTGCTCGAGCAATTTCAAATACTGATTGGGAACCTTCTTATTGAGGAATGGAATTGTTTTTCGTGAATATTTATGTTGTATTTAACTTGGTTTATATTGTATTCGATTTGTGATTTTGTCTCATGAAATTGTATATGCAGGGCTCTGGTATATGCAGGGCCCTGGTCTCAATGTTGACCCCCAGCTTAAATAAAGGAAAAAAATCTAAAAATATACCTGTCTCTATGGTGGTGTGTAGTCTCTGGGTGAGGCTGATGTTGAGGTGTGTGAACGGCGTGGTCAACTCTGCTGTGATGCTGTAGTGTGCTCCAGACTGCAGACCTCTCACTGCGTACGAGGAGTTGTGTGTGTGTGGTCTGTGTGTGTGTTCAGTGTGTGTGTGTGTTTGGTGTGCATGGTTGTGAAGACTGAGGGCAGTGAGGGTCTGTTGGTTCTGTAGGCTGCAGGACAGCAAAGCACTGGTGGTGGTCACCTCGACACGGAGAGAGGAGGGGGACAGGAGCTACAGAGTGCACACATAAACAAACACAAATGCACGCACGCACTCACACACACCACACACACACACACACACACACACACACACAAACCTGTTACAACTGCACAAGCCTAATTGTGAAACAGTAAACCATTCCTTTTCATCCATTATCTGTTCAATTCTGTTTTATAACAGGACCATAGAGGTCAGGGGTCAAGGTTAGGCTCACCAATATGAAAGGTCTTAATCTCCAGTGTGGTGTTTTTTTTATAGCGTTCAGTGTGATGTTACTTTCTACTGGCTCCTCAGCCATGAGGAGCAGCAGCCTGCAGTCAGGCGAACTCTCAGAGTGGCCAATAGGATCAAGCCACACCTGAAGGGGTGAGGACAGAGAGTGGTTTAGTGGTTGCGATATGTTTGTGGTTGTCCGGTGGTTGTGTGGTCAGACCGTGAGGTTGGGTGATTGTTGTATGGAGGTGGTGTGGTGGGTGGGTTCTGACCGTGAGGTTGTGTGCCGTTCTGTAGGAGATAGTGTAGCAGTCTGGATCCTGACCGGAGGGGAAGCAGCCAAACATAACCTCAACAACCACGACCGCCGGCTCGGAGCACTGGACACAAGAGAGACTGACCACCTGGAAAGAGAGGGAGAGGGAAAAGAGAGAGATGTTCTATACATAGACATTCTATAAATCGCTCAGACTATAGGTGTCACATTTGAAACTTTGACACAGACTGTTAAACGAGTGTTGTGATAGATAGAACTGTTTCACCTAAAAGTAATAGCTAGAAACTGTTTGTGTGTGTCTTACCTGGATGAACCCTACCAGCAGCCACACACGCACCGTTCCATCCATGGGGAAGCCTGGTCATCTCATCAGTGCACAACAGGAGTGGCATGCACTATCCTCTAAAGATAGTACCACAACATGCATACATCCAATATCAATATGGCTTTGGAATCAGAATACCTGGCTGTTTGGATATCTCATCTATGTACCGAAGAGCGAGGTAACTACACGTCCAGTGGCTTCAGTGAGGACTGAGGTTGTCAGAGCTCTGTGTAAGAGGAGGAGGAGTGTAATCACAGCTGAACTGCACCGAGGAGTCCTCCCCAGTGACGCAACACAACTTTGAATTTAGCTGTAGCTTTCCGAGAAGCAGAGCCTCGTGTGAAGACACGCACAGTCCAATTCAATCAGTGTGTGTGTCGTTCAGCCCAATTTTTTCTGCCCTGCTGCCCTTTCCTCTTTGTTGGGATAAGAGCTATGACAACCATAGCTCTGACAACCAGGCTTGCAGCCACACAGAGAGCAACTCCTGAGGAGAGAGGAAGAAAGAAAGAAAGAACGAAAGAAAGAAAGAAAGAAAGAAAGAAAGAAAGAAAGAAAGAAAGAAAGAAAGAAAGAAAGAAAGAAAGAAAGAAAGAAAGAAAGAAAGAAAGAAAGAAAGAAAGAAAGAAAGAAAGAAAGAAAGAAAGAAAGAAAGAAAGAAAGAAAGGGAGAGAGAAGGGTAGGGAGAAAGAACAGGCTGAAAGTAAAGAACTTAAAGTCGACCAGATAGACAACATTCCATACACCTCAGCCTCTTTGCAGATTCATTCTCCAGTGCATTCAGGACCACTCTCTCTTTCTCACACAGACACACATTGATGCAGTGGTTTGCTAACCAACCCCACTGCTGTGTGTTCCACACGGCAGATCAAAACAGTCTGTGTGTGTATGAGAGAGAGTGAGTGTGCACACCCAGAGAGCTGAACAGCGAGTAGTTGAATGTGAGCTAGTGGTCTGTGGAGAATGAGAAAAAAATGAATAATTTACTGATCAATCACTAATCAATGACGGATCAATGTGGTTTACTGCCTCTTCAATACTTCACTTCTTCCTGGTGGAGGCCACTGGTGTTTTACTGATGACGAAGTGTCATTAACATGGTTTATTGACATGGTAATTATACACTGAGTGCACAAAACATTAGGAACACCGGCTCTTTCCATGACATAGACTGACCAGGTGAATCCAGGTGAAAACTATGATCCCTTATTTATGTCACTTGTTAAATCCACTTCAATCAGTGTAGATCAAATCAAATCAAAGTTTATTTGTCATGTGCGCCGAATACAACAGGTAGACCTTACAGTGAAATGCTTACTTACAGGCTCTAACCAATAGTGTGGAAAAAAAGGTATGTGTGTGTGAGTGTGTGTAGGTAAGTAAAGAAATAAACAACAGTAAAAAGACATTTGAAAAAAAGAGTAGCAAGGCTATATACAGACACCGGTTAGTCAGGCTTATTGAGGTAGTATGTACATGTGGGTATGGTTAAAGTGACTATGCATATGTGATGAAGAGAGAGTAGCAGCAGTGTAAAAAGAGGGGTTGGCGGGTGGTGGGACACAATGCAGATAGCCCGGTTAGCCAATGTGCGGGAGCACTGGTTGGTCAGGCCAATTGAGGTAGTATGTACATGAATGTATAGTTAAAGTTACTATGCATATAAGATAAACAGAGAGTAGCAGGGGGAGGGCACACAATGCAAATAGTCCGGGTAACCATTTGGTTACCTGTTCAGGAGTCTTATGGCTTGGGGGTAAAAACTGTTGAGAAGCCATTTTGTCCTAGACTTGGCACCCTGGTACTGCTTGCCATGCGGTAGTAGAGAGAACAGTCTATGACTGGGGTGGCTGGGGTCTTTGACAATTTTCAGGGCCTTCCTCTGACACCGCCTGGTGTAGAGGTCCTGGATGGCAGGCAGCTTAGCCTCAGTGATGTACTGGGCCGTACGCACTACCCTCTGAAGTGCCTTGCGGTCGGAGGCCGAGCAATTGCCGTACCAGGCAGGGATGCAACCGGTCAGGATGCTCTCGATGTTGCAGCTGTAGAACCTTTTGAGGATCTCAGGACACATGCCAAATCTTTTTAGTTTCCTGAGGGGGAATAGGCTTTGTCGTGCCCTCTTCACGACTTTCTTGGTGTGTTTGGACCATTCTAATTTGTTGTTGATGTGGACACCAAGGAATTTGAAGCTCTCCACCTGCTCCACTACAGCCGCGTCGATGAGAATGGGGACGTGCTCGGTGCTCCTTTTCCTGTAGTCCACAATCATCTCCTTAGTCTTTGTTACGTTGAGGGATAGGTTGTTATTCTGGCACCACCCGGCCAGGTCTCTGACCTCCTCCCTATAGGCTGTCTCGTCGTTATCGGTGATCAGGCCTACCACTGTTGTGTCGTCCGCAAACTTAATGATGGTGTTGGAGTCGTGCCTGGCCATGCAGTCGTGGGTGAACAGGGAGTACAGGAGGGGACTGAGCACGCACCCCTGGGGAGCTCCAGTGTTGAGGATCAGCGTGGCAGATGTGTTGCTACCTACCCTCACCACCTGGGGGCGGCCCGTCAGGAAGTCCAGGATCCAGTTGCAGAGGGAGGTGTTTAGTCCCAGGTTCCTTAGCTTAGTGATGAGCTTTGAGGGTACTATGGTGTTGAACGCTGAGCTGTAGTCAATGAATAGCATTCTCACGTATGTGTTCCTTTTGTCCAGGTGGGAAAGGGCAGTGTGGAGTGCAATAGAGATTGCATCATCTCTGGATCTGTTTGGGTGGTATGCAAATTGGAGTGGGTCTAGGGTTTCTGGGATAATGGTGTTGATGTGAGCCATTACCAGCCTTTCAAAGCACTTCATAGCTACGAACGTGAGTGCTATGCGTCTGTAGTCATTTATGCAGGTTGCCTTTGTGTTCTTGGGCACAGGGACTATAGTGGTCTGCTTGAAGCATGTTGGTATAACAGACTCAATCAGGGACATGTTGAAAATGTCAGTGAAGACACCTGCCAGTTGGTCAGCACATGCCCGGAGCACACGTCCTGGTAATCCATCTGGCCCCGCAGCCTTGTGAATGTTGACCTGTTTAAAGGTCTTTCTCACGTCGGCTACGGAGAGCGTGATCACACAGTCGTCCAGAACAGCTGATGTTCTCAAGCATGCCTCAGTGTTGCTTGCCTCGAAGCGAGCATAGAAGTGATTTAGCTCGTCTGGTAGGCTCGTGTCACTGGGCAGCTCGCGGCTGTGCTTCTCTTTGTAGTCTGTAATAGTTTGCAAGCCCTGCCACATCCGACGAGCGTCGGAGCCGGTGTAGTATGATTCAATCTTAGCCCTGTATTGACGCTTTGCCTCTTTGATGGTTCGTCGCAGGGCATAGCAGGATTTCTTGTAAGCTTCCGGGTTAGAGTCCCACACCTTGAAAGCGGCAGCTCTACCCTTTAGCTCAGTGCGAAAGTTGCCTGTGATCCATGGCTTCTGGTTGGGGTATGTACGTACAGTCACTGTGGGAACGACGTCCTCAATGCACTTATTGATAAAGCCAGTGACTGATGTGTATTCCTCAATGTCATCGGAAGAATCCCGGAACATGTTCCAGTCTGTGATAGCAAAACAGTCCTGTAGTTTAGCATCTGCTTCATCTGACCATTTTTTTATAGATCGAGTCACTGGTGCTTCCTGCTTTAATTTTTGCTTGTAAGCAGGAATCAGGAGGATAGAGTTGTGGTTGGATTTACCAAATTGAGGACGAGGGAGAGCTTTGTACGCATCTCTGTGTGTGGAGTACAGGTGATCTGGATTTTTTTTCCCTCTGGTTGCACATTTAACATGTTGATAGAGATATGGTAGAACTGATTTAAGTTTCCCTACATTAAAGTCTCCGGCCACTTGGAGCGCCGCCTCTGGGTGAGTGGTTTCCTGTTTGCTTATTTCCTTATACAGCTGGCTGAGTGCGGTCTTAGTGCCAGCATCTGTCTGTGGTGGTAAATAAACAGCCACGAAAAGTATAGCTGAGAACTCTCTAGACAAGTAGTGTGTCGTGCAATTTATCACAATATACTCTACTTCAGGCGAGCAAAATCTAGAGACTTCCTTAGATTCTGTGCACCAGCTGTTGTTTACAAATATGCACAGACCACCCCCCCTCGTCTTACCGGAGTGTGCAGTTCTATCTAGCCGGTGCAGCGTGTATCCCGCTAGCTACATATCCATGTCGTCATTCAGCCACAATTCCGTGAAACATAGGATATTACAGTTTTTGATGTCCCGTTGGTAGGATATTCATGATCGTACCTCGTCTAGTTTATTGTCCAATGATTGCACGTTGGCGAGTAATATTGACGGTAACGGCAGCTTTCCTAGTTGCCTTCTTCGGGTCCGGACGAGGCATCCCGCTCTTCTTCCTCTGCGTCGCCTCCTTTAGCGTATAATTGGGACGTCTGCCCTGTGGGGTGTTTGGAGAATATCGTGAGTCCTGCTTGCTGCTGCTGCTGTTGTTGTTGAAAAAATCTTTGTCTAATCCGAGGTGACTGATCGCTGTCCTGATATCTACAAGCTCTTTTCTGCCTTAAGATACGGTTGCAGAAACATTATGTACAAAATAATTCACAAATATCGCGAAAAAAACACATAATAGCACAATTGGTTAGGAGATGAAGGGGAGGAGACAGGTTAAAGAATGATTTTTAAGCCTTGACACTATTGAGACATGGATTGTGTATGTTTGCCATTCAGAGGGTGAATGGGCAAGAAAAGATTTAAGTGCCTTTGAACGGGGTATGGTAGTAGGTGCCAGGTGGTTTGAGTGTGTCAAGAACTGCAACACTGCTGGGTTTTTAACACTCAACAGTTTCCTGTGTGTATCAACAATGGTCTACCACCCAAGGGACATCCAGCTAACTTGACACAACTGTGGGAAGCATTGGAGTCAACATGGGCCAGCATCCCTGTGGAACGCTTTCGACACCTTGTAGAGTCCATGAATTGAGGCTGTTCTGAGGGCAAAGGGGGGCGCAACTCAATATTAGGAAGGTGTTTCTAATGTTTTGTGCACTCAGTGTATATACACACACATTGTTACAGACTCCCAAACCATAATTACACACTACCAGGCCAGAGAAACACAAACACACGTCAGCACTGAACACACTGAGTCAGCAGGGGAGTGTGTGTGTGGAGGAAGAGGAGGAGGAGGATGGAAAGTTTTTCATTCATGCAAAAAAAACACCAACCAGTCAGTCAGACACTGTTGAGTGTTTTATTGTTCTATTCTGAGTGGTAACATCTGTGTGATGGCAACAGCACATACTGTATGATTACTGGCACAATGCTTCACAAGAAACAATACAGCACATACTGTATGATTACTGGCACAATGCTTCACAAGAAACAATACAGCACATACTGTATGATTACTGGCACAATGCGTCACTAGAAACAATACCCCAGATACAGCCTTCTGTAGAACTACAGATCATCTACTACCAGATGCTTAGGTGGATTAATAATTCATTGATTTAAATCCAAATACTTCTGTATAAAAGTTTTACATTTGTAATTCATGTTTTTTGTTCTAAGACAAATATTAGCGGCATATTAAACATGTCAGTCATCAGGAGAGCACTAGATCACTGACATACTAAATCAGCACTGAACATTATAAAGCCAGAGAGGACTAGCTAGTGTTACACATGAGGAGGAGCAGGCAACAGCAGTACAGATAGGACTAGTGTTATCATAGTACAGCAGGAACAGATTACACATCTGACCACTACACATCTGTAGTGACAGGGTCACTACTACAGGCCAGCATACACCCTTCAACAACAGACTGAAGGAAGACTAAAGAACTCGCCTACCTGGACGCTTGACCTGTCTGACCTCTAACCTCAGTTCCATCCTCCGTCCAACCTACTGTTTGCCATACTGGAGCTCACATTGACTAGATCAGGGTAGATAGACTTTAGTTTTACGTTAAAAAAGACTGTAAAATCACAAGGAATTCAGCTAAAAATGAGTTTAGTTTAGGAAATGTTTCCAAGTATTCCCACAAATAAAGAAAAGACATGATAGTGTCTCAATGTATGAAATTATTGTTATTTTCAAATACCATTTATTTTTTGTCTTAGTTGTGGTCAATTTGCAGTGTAACTAATCAAAAGAGAACCATCGCGTTCTCCCAGAAGCTTGGCTGGTGCATAAAACCTGTGAATTCAGACAAAGAGGTGTAATGGGTTCACACTCAAAAATATGTTGCATAAAGCTTACTTCATTATTCAATGTGTTACATTTTTTTACTGCATCAGGGATAGCGCCCACAGACGTTTCGTCTGTACAGCCTTCTTCAGTGTGTAGGTACCTGTGTACAGTGTACAAATTATTATAATTATTTTCCATGCCCCCGATCATCCTCTCCGACAAAAATTGCCCTGCGACTGAATCTAGTTGCCTATCCCTGGATTACAGTAGATCTCTTTAGTTCCATAGGCAGGAGCAGTCTAGAGGTTCCTGGAAGCTGTAGTCCACCAGGGTAGCATTGCGTGAGCAGTAGAGGGTGACGGAGCGGGTTTGTAGTCCACTCTCTCTGCAGCACTTACAGAAGCGGGCGTGGCTGTTGATGTTGAAGTTAAAGATGGTGGCAGACGGACACTTCCCATCACACGAATACACTGTCAACTGAGAGAGAGAGAGAGAGAGAGAGAGAGAGGTGGTAAGATTTTATACTCAATAAAAAAAAAAATGTCTTATTGATACTGTTTCTCTCTTACTGGTGCGTTGCTCCTGCAGTCGTCTTTTCTGATGGTGGTTCGGATTGCTACACGCTTACACGTCTTACCATCCTCCTTACCTAAACACACACGCACACAGAGGAAATGCTGAGATACACGCAAGCACACACACAGCTTTTAGCCCCAGAGTCCTGTCATTCACACAGTAAAAGGCCTATTGAGCAGGACTATTTTGCCTAGCAGCGGGGGCTCAGTTTAATTGACAGCCAGCTGACTGGGGGGGCAGTTCTCATGCCAGAGACCCAGCTCCCATTGGCCACTGGCCTGAACTTAAACTCACTCTAGCCAATCGGGGGTAAGCCACAGGGGGCAGAGGGGCGGGGGATGATGGAATGTTGAGAGGTAGCAACATGGCGTCCAGCTCTACACTTGGCCAAACTCTCTGTATATGTGAAGGAATGGGGATGATTCTTACTCACATAGAGGATTCAGCACAGCAATAACATGTTGACACATTGGAATGGGGTTTTGTCCTGAGGAATGTTAGGTGAACCTTGACCTGTAGTTTATATGTATGGTGTGGTAGGGTTAGGGCTAGACAAACACACACTGTGATAGGTGAAGGATGAGAGGTCGTGGTACCTGTGTCACAATTAGTACTACCAGTGAGGGTTATGGGGTGAGAGGTTAAAGATGAAAGGTGAGAGGTCGTGGTACCTTTGTCACAGTTAGTACTACCAGTGGGGGTTACGGGGTTAACGGTAAACGGTATAACACCGACTCCAGAACCTGGGAGCAGCGGCAGGAACATCAACGTCAGGAGAACGATAGGAGAACACACAGGTTAACGTTGGTTTAGAACACATTGAAAACACACAGAGGAATCAGCGCAGTGGCATGCACAGCCATGGGAGCCAGACAATGCTCTCTGAGACTGGGGAAGACAGCCAGACGGCCAAACACTCAGGATTACTACACGCTGATGCACCAAGACTCATTCTCATTGGCCAAACTAAACACCAAGCATCACCATTGGCCAAAATGTAACAAAAACAAGCATTCCCATTGGCCAAACTGGTAAAGCAGGCAAGCGGACAAGGAGGCAGAGCTGCTGTATTACTGGGAGAGCAGACTGGGTCTGTGTTCTTCACCTTTACATGCACAATTTGTGTTTAATGGGACAGTTCACCAGTGGTGTAAAGTACTTAAGTAAAAATATTTTAAAGTACTACTTAATTAGTTTTTTGGGGTACCTGTACTTTACTTTACTATTTATATTTTTGACAACTTTTACTTTTACTTCACTACATTCCTAAAGAAATAATGTAGTTTTTATTCCATACATTTTACCTGACATCCAAAAGTACTTCATTTTGACCACTTAGCAGGAAAATGGTCCAATTCACACACTTATCAAGACAACACATGGTCATCCCTTCGGCCTCTGATCTGGCAGACTCACTAAATACGAATGCATCTTTTGTAAATGATGTCTCAGTGTTGGAGAATGCCTGTGGCTAATCATACACTTTCAAAACAAGAAAATGATGCCATATGCTTTGCTTAAAAGGAATTGGAAATGATTTATACTTTTGATGCTTAAGTATATTTAGAACCAAATACTTTTAGACTTTTACTCGAGTAGTATTTTACTGTGTGACTTTTACTTTTACTTGAGTCATTTTCTATTAAGGTATCTTTACTTTTACTCAAGTATGACAAATGGATACTTTTTCCAACACTGCAGTTCACTTAAAATACAAACTGCCTTCCTCTTACGGATATCTAGAAAGTACTTTATGGATTTAGAGAGTCTGTTTAGCTACAGTTTGTCATTAGCGTCATTGAGTGTAAAAGAAAATTGGAGTGGTAGGACGGACCATTGTTTGCATGCTGTTATTCTCCAGATAACTGTGAGTTATGATAATTTATCCACTAAATAAAGTACTTTCCAATCAACAGTAAAATCCTTCTTCAATATTATCATGACAGTGTATCAGGACCATCAGGCAGATCTAGGACCACCCCTACAGCAGAGGCTGCTGGGTAGTGTAGTGATTCATGCTGGTTGTTGCCAACCAACCACAAGCTTTTACTCTGCCTTAGGCTGCTACAGGCCACACCCCCCAACCAGTCAGCCAATAAGCCCAACCGTTGCCAGGCAACGCCCTGCCCACCCCTGTGATTGACAGCTGAAAGCATATGAGAAGCAAATGTGATCGGTCACTTACACGTTCTGCAACAGCCGTCCACATAGCTCTGGACCACGCCCCCATTCTGCAATGATTGAAGAAAGGTTACAGACAGACCTCATTGTGTGTGAATGTTAGTGTGTGTGTGTGTGTGTGTGTGTGTGTGTGTGTGTGTGTGTGTGTACCTGAGTGCACTCTGTGTCGTTGAAGGGGGGGCAGACCACCCCTGAAGCCAGCACCACGGTTCCCCCTGCCGTCTCCACACAGTCGTACCGTGTACAGTTATCCACCCAGGAGCTCCCCGCCTGTTCCACACACACACACACACACACACACACACACACACACACACACACACACACACACACACACACACACACACACACACACACACACACACACACACACACACCATCAAAGTTATCCATCCAGGACTTTCCTGTGTGTTAGGTAGATTATTTGTATCTGTTTGGCAGTATTAGGCGTGTGTGTGTGTGTGTGTGTGTGTGTGTGTGTGTGTGTGTGTGTGTGTGTGTGTGTGTGTGTGTGTGTGTGTGTGTGTGTTCTCACAGTGAAGACCTCAGTGGTTCTGTTGTGGATGTTGAAGGAACAGGAGACGTTCTTACAGGAGCCACAGCACACCTGAGGATCTGACGATGCTACGTAAAGCTGGTGCTGAGAGATGGGGGGAGGTCAGACGGGAGGAGAAGTCAGAAGGGGGGGGAGAAGTCAGAAGGGGGAAGAAATCAGAAGGGGGGAGAAGTCAGAGGAAGGGAGAAGTCAGAGAAGGGGAGAAGTCAGAAGGAGGGGGAGAAGTCAGAAGGGGGGGAGAAGTCAGAGGAATGGAGAAGTCAGAGGAGGGGAGAAGTCAGAAGGGGGGAGAAGTCAGAAGGGGTGAGAAGTCAGAGGAAGGGAGAAGTCAGAAGGAGGGGGGGAAGTCAGAAGGGGGGAGAAGTCAGAAGGAGGGGGAGAAGTCAGAAGGGGGGAGAAGTCAGAGGAAGGGAGAAGTCAGAGGAGGGGAGAAGTCAGAAGGGGGGGGGGGGAGAATTCAGAAGGGGGAAGAAATCAGAAGGGGGGAGAAGTCAGAGGAAGGGAGAAGTCAGAAGGAGGAGGAGAAGTCAGAAGGAGGGGGAGAAGTTAGAAGGAGGAGGAGAAGTCAGAAGGGGGGGGTGAGAAGGGGGTAGAAGTCAGAAGGGGGGGAGTCAGAAAGGTTTACGTAACTCTGATCAGGATGGAAGTTTGGGGTGTGTGTGAGAGAGAGAGACATACCGGGCCACACTTCTGAGAGCAGTTGACAGCGGACACGTCCATGGCGTAGTATCCGGTGTGTGTGTCACGGTGTGTCAAACAGTGAACGGTGTAACACAGCTCTCCTTCATAGTACTGAATCAGGCTCTGCCCTGGCCCCAGCACCGTGACTCCCTGGAACACACATACCTCTGCCTTCTCTACAAACAGAGGTCAGGGGTCAGGGGTTAGGGGTTAGTAGCCTAGGGTGTGTCTGTGCATAGTGTGTGTGTATGTGTGTGTACTTACTGCAGGTGTAGCGGGGGCAGCCACAGATGCTTCTGCTATCTGGAACCTCCACCTGCATCTCCCCCTGAGAGACCAGAGACGTTACTATGACACACACAAACACACACACACATGCACGCATGCACATTGCACACACAAACAGGAATATTCCTGAAGCTGACTGACTCACCACCTGACAGACTGGGAGAGAGCTGTCCTCACACTGGCATTCTGAGAGAAGAAGAGAGACTGTGTTTACTACAGAAGTGGAGGCCTAGAACCATGCTCTGTTTGGACCACAAGATTTTTTAAAGACACAGTTCTGGGCATGATGGTATGTGTGTGCATTTAGATGTGTGTGTGCAACTATTGTGTGTGCAAAAATGTGTGTTTGTGTGTGTGTGTGTGTGTACCACAGCGGTGGTCGGGGCAGCAGTGTCCAGGGTGGGTGGTTTGGACCAGAGACAGGCCAGGAGAGCAGGTCAGAGACAACTCAGGACACAGGTTCACATCACACACTGCACACAGGAGAACACTGCTGTAAACATCAACACTGTGTGTGTGTGTACATGTATGTGTGTGTCTGTACAGCTTGTATAGTGTGTAGAGTATAATGTGTGTATGTTACCACAGTGGTATTGAGGGCAGCAGCTGTTGGTGGTGTTTAGATTCACAGCTAATATCTCGCCATCGGAACAGGCTGGGATGGGCTCGATACATGACTCACACACTGCAGAAAGAAGACACACACACCGTTGGCCACTGACTGTTTTTGTCCGATCGTCGGTCCTCTACTTAAGGGCAACTTCTACCCAAAGTCCAGCTGTAGTAATGTTGGACAGAGACGGTCGACCCAGGAAGCAGTAGAAGGTTTGACCTTACCACACAGGAAGGAGTAACAGCAGGAGTTGTCCTCACGGACCTCCACTAGGAACTGATCTTCTCTGCAGTCAGGGGCGGTGATGGGCGGACAGGCATGGGGGTCGCACTCTGAGACGGACCAATCACAGGACTCAGTTATTAAACCACACCTAACAATACCAGTGAATGATTAAAGCTATTATCTTTTGGTTCAGTACCTACCACAACGGTACTCTGGGCAGCAGGACAAGGCACTGTAACCAATCACCAGCCGGTTCCCATTTTCACAGGGCGGAGCCTCACTCTCACAGATGGTCAGATTACACTCTGAGAGAGAGAGAAAGAGAGAGAGACAGAGACAGAGAGAGACAGGGATGCAGCTTAACTCTCTTCAACATACATATCAACAAATTGGTGAGGGCACTAGAACAGTCTACAGCACCCGGCCTCACCCTACTAGAATCTGAAGTAAAATGTCTACTGTTTGCTGATGATCTGGTGCTTCTGTCCCCAACCAAGAAGGGCCTACAGCAGCACCTAGATCTTAAGCTCAGACTCTGTCAGACCTGGGCCTGACAGTAAATCTCAGTAAGACAAAAATAATGGTGTTCCAAAAAAGGTTAAGTTGCCAGGACCACAAATACAAATTCCATCTTGACACCGTTGCCCTAGAGCACACAAAAAAACTATACATACCTCAGCCTAAACATCAGCGCCGCAGGTAACTTCCACAAAGCTGTGAACGATCTGAGAGACAAGGCAAGGGGCTCCCGAGTGGCGCAGCGGTCTAAGGCATTGCATCTCAGTGCTAGAGTCGTCACTACAGACACCTTGGTTTGAATTCAGGCTGTATCACAACCGGACGTCATTGGGAGTCCCATAGGGCGGCGCACAATTGGCCCAGCGTCATCCGGGTTTGGCCGGTGTAGACCGTCATTGTAAATAAGAATTTGTTCTTAACTGACTTGCCTAGTTAAAGGTTCAATAAAAAGAGCCTTCTATGCAATCAAAAGAAACATAACATTTGACATACCAATTAGGATCTGGCTAAAAATACTTGAATCAGTTATGGAACCCATTGCCCTTTATGGTTCTGGGGTCCGCTCACCAACCAAGAATTCACAAAATGGGACAAATACCAAACATATCCTCCGTGTACAACGTAAAACACCAAATAATGCATGCAGAGCAGAATTAGGCCGATACCCACTAATTATCAAAATCCAGAAAAGAGCTGTTAAATTCTACAACCACCTAAAATGAAGCAATTCCCAAACCTTCCATAACAAAGCCATCACCTACAGAGAAATAAACCTGGAGAAGAGTCCCCTAAGCAAGCTGGTCCTGGGGCTCTGTTCACAAACAGACCCCACAAAGCCCAAGGACAGCAACACATTTAGACCCAACCAAATCATGAGAAAACAAAAAGATAATAACTTCACACATTGGAAAGAATTAACAAAAAAACAGAGCAAACTAGAATGCTACTTGGCCCTAAACAGAGAGTACACAGTGGCAGAATACCTGACCATTGTGACTGACCCAAAATTAAGGAAAGCTTTGACTATGTAAAGACTCAGTGAGCATAGCCTTGCTATTGAGAAAGTTCGCCGTAGGCAGACCTGGCGCCCAAGAGAAGACAGGCTATGTGCACACTGCCCACAAAATGAGGTGGAAACTGATCTGCACTTCCTAACCTCCTGCCAAATGTATGACCATATTAGAGACACATATTTCACTCAGATTACACAGACCCACAGAGAATTTAAAAACAAATCCAATTTTGATAAACTCCCATATCTATTGGGTGAAATACCACAGTGTGCCATCACAGCAGCAAGATTTGTGACCTGTTGCCACAAGAAAAGGGCAACCAGTGAAGAACAAACACCATTGTAAATACAACCCATATTTATGATTATTTATTTGACCTTTTTTACTTTAACTATTTATTCTTTGGGAACTTGTGTGAGTGTAATATTTACTGTTCACTTTTTATTGTTTATTTCACTTTTTTTTAAATCCATTTCACTTGCTTTGGCAATGTAAACATAAGTTTCCCATGCCAATAAAGCCTCTTGAATTGAATTGAGAGAGAGAGAGTCGCTGGTATATGCAGGTGTCTAAGCATGCATGTGTGTGTGTGTGTCCTCACCACAGATCTTCTTGGGACAGCAGGCCCCCTCTTCCAGGACATCCAGTACGTACTCTCCCTCCCTCTCACACAGCGGAGTGGGACTAAAGCTGCAGTCAGGTTCTACTGCCACCACAGAACCGTTCTCCAGGCAGCGGAACAGACAACAGCCACGCAATGACCCGTTCCACACCTCCCCAGGGGCCCGCGGAGACCCCTCGTTATCCGTACACACTACAAACACACACACAGACACACGTTATCAGTACACTCTAAAAAACACCGAAGCAGAGCACAAGCTCATAGAGCTGACATACTAGAGCAGACATACACTGACATACAGCTGACATACACTGACATACACATGACATACAGCTGATATAGAGCTGACATACAGCTGACATAGAGCTGACATACTCACCACACTGCTCCTCTGTGACGCAGTAAGTGGAGTCTGCTCGGTGCAGGATGGTTCCAGAGCGACACACACACTCCTCTCTGATGTGGGAGCAGGTGGTCTCCTCATAGAACTCTCTGTTCTGACAGGTCCGGGTGGTACAGGTCGACACACACGCCTGGTACTCCCTACCTGAGGGACACCTCAACGCTACACACACACACACACACACACACACACACACACACACACACACACACACACACACACACACACATGCACAAGCATGCACAGACACGCAAACACACACACACACAGACACACCGCAAGAACATACCGTTGTGACGTCACCAGCTAATGCAGACCTGATGTGTGTGTGTATTAGTGTGTATTGGTGCGTGTGTGTACGAGGTCCTTACGGCAGAAGTTGTGTCGTCTCCAGTTGATGCAGACTTGGTAAGTGTAGCAGACAGCTACGTAGGCTGCCAGGAAGTCACACTGGTGGGCCTTATAGTGGAGGTCCCCTGCCCACATCACATCACAGAACTGCTCTGGAGACACCTTGCTGTGGCAGGGAGTGAAAGGTCTCTGTCTGAGCATGGAGAGACAGGTGGAGCAGTCTCCAGTGGTACAGTTGTCTCCGATGCGTCGTGTGTGTTCTGTGTCCTCTGAGGTGTGGACCCTCCAGGCCTGCAGGAACAGACCCAGGTCTGCCACCTCCCTCACCACCGTACCGTTAGGCAGCTTCAGGTCATCAGCCGGGTTCCCGTCACAACACCCTGGGAGACACACCAGCAGGGAGTAAAAGGTGCTCAACCAACGTGAGACAAGGTGCAACCAAATAATAGCATGAGCATTGAGAAGGAAGAGGCGCAACTCTCAATCACAATTTAAAACAACTTGATACTTTATTTACAAAACTGTTACGGATACACTCATGTTCATCACATGCACGGATGAACAAATGCACGCCCACACGCGCACACCCAGACGAAATAGGCCAGGAATAGGGTAAGGTCTGAGATAAACGTTCTCTCTTCTCCAGGTTCATTAAATCATGCTAGTGGACATCTTCAAAACAAACCCACATCCCTGATCTGACAATGAAGGATGGAAGCGAGAGAGTAAATGCCAAATCTAGCTTATTTCATGGATGTCTTACCACAGAGGCCTCTAGTAGGAGCAGAGGTATTGGAGGGGGCGGTGTATTGCAGCACCATGATGCCAGTGCTGTGGTACCACTGTATATTGACTCCTCCAGGAGTGGTGATCAGGTACATACTGCCTGTGTCCTCTACTGACAGAGCCTGGCGGGAGAAAGGCAGCCGCGCCTTGATGTGGTTCACTGACACCTGTATACCCACACACACACAGATATAGCATGAGTTGTGTTCTACAGTGAATGCGATCAGTAATGGTTCAGGGGTCAGTCGGTTGCGGTCAGTGATGGTCACCTTGCGGTCAAGACGGTTGATGATGATCCTGTAGGAGGGAGTGGTGATGTTCAAGTTCTTGAAACACAGACCTGACGTTCCACCACTAGGGCTCTGAGAGAAAGATGTCCAAGTAAAACAGTGTCATAATGACCATATAATTACTATGATAATGATCATGATTAGATGTTAAAAGGAAACTCACAGGTCGTCTGATGGAGTTGACGCTCTAAATATGAAACAAGAAAAAGTCAACCAATCAGAATCAGGTGCTTATAGCATCCTATGACAGTTTATAATAGCGAATGTATTTAAAACAGAGAGAGTTTGTGTGTGTGTTTTAGCTTGTGTGTGTGTGTGTGTGTGTGTGTGTGTGTGTGTGTGTGTGTGTGTGTGTGTGTGTGTGTGTGTGTGTGTGTGTGTGTGTGTGTGTGTGTGTGTGTGTGTGTGTGTGTGTGTGTGTGTGTGCGTGTACCTGGCTGGTAGGGCATTTGTTCACTGTTCCTATGATGTTCTCTGTGGGCAGGTAGACCAGGATGTAGGAGCCGTTATCATACAGCGCCACGTTGTTACCGTCAAACGTTATCACACGCAGGTCTGACATCACAGAGCAGCGACCTAACACATACACACACATGCACGGATAGGCAAACACACACAAGCACAGTATGTCTGTAAAATGTGTGTGTGTTGGTACGTATGTAGTGTGTGTGTCTATGTACAGTAGTGTGTGTTCTTACAGGGGCACTGCCAGAGCGGGCAGCAGGGGTCGGTGTTGGTGAGGACAGCCATGCCCAGCAGAGAGCAGCGAGGAGGAGTAGTGTTGTACCGACAGTGGAGGGAGGAGTTATGGAGGAGCAGCTCCCCGTTAAAGCAGATCAGTTCTGCACACTCATCAACACGGTAGGAATACGGGGGCTGGAGAGAACAGAGAGAGATGAGAGAGAGGGAGATCAGAGAGATAAAAAATTCAGCTTCTGGCAAAGGGAGTTCTCCAGGGCTGCATGCTCGGCCCTCTTATCATGTCCATACACACTGTCTCTCACTGATTGGCTCTTACTGTGCAGGGGGTGGTGGGCAGGAGGAAGGGGGACAGCACTGTCGGCATGCTGACTGCCTCAGGTGTATGAGAGGAGTCTGGGCTAGTGGCTGTTTCCGTTGTTATGGACTCCGTCGTCTCGGGGGGTGATGTCGACATGGTAATGGAGGTGTCATAAATGACGGGGAATACAGAGGTAGTCTCCGTGGGCGTAGCAACAGGACGGTGTGTTTCTGTGGTGGTCAGGGTGGGGGTGGAGGAGGAGAGAGGGGGAGGAAGGGAAAAGGAAGTGGGGGAGGAGATAGGGGGAGCTGAGGGGGAGCTGGAAGGCTGGGTGGAAGGCTGGGGAGGGGTAGCAGGAGGTGGAGGAGGGGGAGAGGGAGAAGCAGGAGAGAGAAGAGGAGGAGTGGTGGATTCGGTCACTACCAGGCTGGGGGACGTAGGGGATGGCATTTCCATAGTTACTCTAGTGACCACTGCAGGGGTCAGGGTCGGGGTCATGACCCCAGTGGTGCTGCTAGTAATGGTGGGGGAGGGAGAGGGGGAGATGGAGGGAGAGACTGCAGGTAAAGGGGTGTCCGAAGTCACAGTGGGGGTGGAGGGTGCAGGCAGAGAAGGGGGAGGAGGAGAGGGGGAGCGAGGAGGGGTGAGGGTGGGAGTGAAACTCTCCGTCATGTGGGCTGTACTGGGCGTAGTGGGGGCTCTGGTGGCAGTAATAGTTGTAGAGGCAGCACTGGTTGTAGTTCTGGTACTAGTAGTAGTGGTCCTAGATGTGGTAGTAGTACTAGTAGGCCTAACAGTAGTAGTAGTTGGGGTGGTGGTTGTTCGGTTTACGAAGGCGTAGGGTGTAGGAGTGGGAGGTAGGGACACACCTGAGGAAAGACACACAGACATACATTACTCTAAAAACGATGTAACTTTACAGATCCTGGTGTGATGCACTCTACTCACAGTCCTCTG
>NC_138306.1:25932500-26220000 GCF_965601325.2 Salmo salar
CCTCTGACACCACCTGGTATAAGGTCCAGGATGGCAGGGTGCTCGACCCCAGTAATGTACTAGGCCATATGCACTGCCCTCAGTAGCACCTTGTGGTCGGATGCCAAGCAGTTGCCATATGAAGCGGTGGAGCAGCAAGTCAAGATGCTCTCGATGGTATAGCTGTAGAACTTTGAGGATCTGAGGGCCCATGCCAAATCTTTTCAGCCTCCTGAGGGGTAAGAGGCCATGTTGTGCTTTCTTCACGACTGTGTTGGTGTGTCTGGACCATATTAATTCTTTAGTGATGTGAACAGCGAAGAGCTTGAAGCTCTTGACCCGTTGATGTGGGCATGCTCGGCCCTCCGTTTTCTGTAGTCCATGATCAGCTTCTTTGTCTTGCTGACGTTGAGGTTGTCACTGACCTCCTCCCTATAGGCTGTCTCATTGTCGTTGGTGATCAGGCCTACCATCATCGTGTCGTCAGCAAAACTTTTGATGGTTTTGGAGTCGTAGGTTGAGATGCAATCATGGTTGAACAGGGAGTACAGTACGGGACAAAACACGTACCCCTGAAAGCCCCCATATTGAAGGTCAGCGTGGCGGATGTGTTGTTGCCTACCCTCACCATATGAGGGTGGCCTGTCAGGAAGTCCAGGATCCAATTGCAGAGGGAGGTGTTCAGTCCTAGGGTCATGAGCTTCAGTAGCGGAGAGTGGGCAAAATCAACGGGGAAGGAATGCCAGGAAAAAAAGCCATATTACAACCTATGTGTTGTGATAATTGCGTTGTTTGTTCTATAACCTGTTAGTTCATATGCCTTGACACCGTGATTTATAGGTCTACAGCTGAGACAATAAGACACAGTGTCAGAATAAATTCAACCACATCTTTGTTTCATCTGTCCGAAGAAGTCCACAAAACATATTGCATGTCACAAACCCTTACATGACCTACAGAATGGTCAAGCAAATGAATGTTTCCCACATTTTCGGACTACTAAACAACTATTGATTTAGAACCACGGAGAGTTAGCGCAAGTCGCAAAGAAAACAGGTGTTGCCTCCACTATTCCAGCACCATTTCAACATCTAATACAGTGACAACTAAAATATACCAAAAACGATTTAGCCCAATCAACGTAAGCTAAATATAGTGTGGCTGTCCATGGTACTGATTTATGTGTGTGTGTGTGTGTGTGTGTGTGTGTGTGTGTGTGTGTGTGTGTGTGTGTGTGTGTGTGTGTGTGTGTGTGTGTGTGTGTGTGTGTGTGTGTGTGTACGTGCAAGTAGAAAAAACATGTTGACTGATCTTACTTGTAGAGAAACGCCAATGCCATTCTCCTCTTTCATGTTGCCTTGGCTACTTGGCTAAAATGCTGGCTCGCTACCCTAACTTCCTTTCACGGGGAACGATGCGCCAGGCCAGCTAGTTAACATTAGCCTACATTACAGTGCATTCGGAAAGTATTCAGACCTCTTGACTTTTTCCATATTTTGTTACGTTAAAGCCTTGTTCTAAAATTGATTAAATGTGTTTTTCAAACCCTCATCAATCTACACAAATTACCCCATAAGGACAAAGCAAAAATAGGTTTTTAGCAATGTTTGCAAATGTATTAAAAAAAAATGGAAATATCATATTTACATAAGGAATTCAGACACTTTAATCAGTACGTTGTTGAAGCACCTTTGGCAGCGATTACACCTCGAGTCTTCTTGGGTATGATGCTACATGCTTGGCACGCCTGTATTTGGGGAGTTTCTCCCATTCTTCTCTGCAGATCCTCTCAAGCTCTGTCAGGTTGGATGGGGAGCATCACTGCACATCTATTTTCAGGTCTCTCCAGAGGAACTCTGGAGCTCTTGTCAAAGTGACCGTCAGGTTTTTGGTCACCTCCCTGACCAAGGCCCTTCTCCCCCGATTGCTCAGTTTGGCCGGGTAGCCAGCTCTAGGAAGAGTCTTGGTGCTTCCACAATTCTTCCATTTAAGAATGATGGAAGCCACTGTGTTCTTGTGGACCTTCAATGCTGCAGAATTTTTTTGTACCCTTCCCTAGATCTGTGCCTTGACACAATCCTGTCTCAGAGCTCTACGTACAATTCCTTCGACATCATGGCTTGGTTTTTGCTCTGACATGCACTGTCAACTGTGCGACCTTATATAGACAGGTGTGTGCCTTTCCAAATCATGTCCAATCAATTGAATTTACCACAGGTGGACTCCAATCAAGTTGTAGAAACATCTCAAGGATGATCAATGGAAACAGAATGTACCTGAATTCAATTTCGAGTCTCATAGTAAAGGGTCTGAATACTTATGTAAATAAGGTATTTCGTTTTTTAAATGTTTTATACATTTGGAAACATTTCTAAAACCTGTTTTCGCCTTGTCATTATGGGGTATTGTGTGAAGATTGATGAGGAAAATTTGTTTTTGTTAATTTTAGAATAAGGTTGTAATGTAACAAAATGTGGAAAAAGTGAAGTGGTCTGAATACTTTCCGAATGCACTATATGCTTGGATCAGAATCCCAATTATAATAATTGGCCAGTACGGAGAATAAAGTAAAACCACAAGTCCAAATCCCTATCTACATCCATGGCTAATAAGGAAAGGGACGATTTTAAATATGCAACAATTCAAGTTTTCTGTCAATGACGTTTGTCTTCTGATGTGATTGGTCTGAAACCAATCCCGTGAGACTTTTCTTTGGTGAGCCAGGACCATTCACAGCTGAGCTCACTCAATTTAGCACAATGCTGATTGGCTATTATTTTATAATGTTTTTATCAAGGGACGCCAAATGCTCGCTGGCTTCCCTTGCATTCAAAGCTACGGGCAGCAACAATGTCATACGCTTTTTGATCAGACACCATAGATGGGCTACACATACAGAGACAGAGGGGTGCTGTTTCTTTCAATTGGATGCTTTCTCCGGTGAGAGACATTTAACCTCCTGCGAATTAAAGGAAATTTATGAAACACAGAAAGACAAAAGCTAAATTATTTTTATGTTTTTTTCTTGGTCATTTTTTTGGGGAATCCTGGCTTCCTTTGGCATCCATGAACACACGCCAATGCTGAGCATAGTAATGAGCTTGGAGGGCACTATGGTGTTGAACGCTGAGCTGTAGTCAATGAACAACATTCTCACATAGGTGTTCCTCTTGTCCAGGTGGGAGAGGGCAGTGTGGAGTGCAATTGAGATTGTGTCATCTGTGGAACTGTTGGGTGGTATGCGAATTGGAGTGGGTCCAGGGGCCATGTGAATCTTAACTTGTTTAACCTTTTCACGTGAGTTCCAAATATCTCGGTCCCCCCAGCATGAGTTTTCTTATGTGTGTGATGCCAGAATTTGTTCTAAAATGTAATTGTTACGCAACAGGACAGTTAACTGCCCTCAAATCAAGGCTCGCTGCCTGCTAATTATAGGCTATGTTTCAAGTTGTACATTTTACATGATTTTCAAACAGTTTGAAATTATGTGCGTTCCGCCTCCTTATTAATGAACATAGAAGTAGCCCATTTCACCGTGTCAGACAATTTACATTAGAGGCATGCTATGCTAATGTAAGGCGAGGATTAGCTAGATGAGCCGGATACATTTTTCTACTCCATGAGAGCCCAAGCACTCCCCTAAAGTTTTCTCAGGTCATATGCAGATATTTGTGCATCTCCAGTCAGAACAGAACCTGCCCAAACTTTTTCCCCCTGGTGCATTTTCCGGCTGGCGCCCGCATTGCCTTTGTCATTGTTTTCCTTACTAATAATTACTATGTGAATTCCTATCAAAGTACATTCCTTATTACCTTATCATAATACAGTTTCTGTGTATTGTGTTATGTAATTTCTACTGTAGCACACCTTATTTATGTATGGAGTATAATGTATTCTGTGTGTATTCCTTTACCGTGCACCCTTGAGGTACTGATTTCAAAACTTTATGGTGTTATAGGAGAATTGTGCTTATGTAAACTCAGAAAAAAAGAAACATCCCTTTTTCAGGGCCCTGTCTTTCAAAGATATTTCGTAAAAATCCAAATAACTTCACAGATCTTCATTGTAAAGGGTTTAAACACTGTTTCCCATGCTTTCGAAACAATTAATGAACATGCACCTCTGGAACGGTCGTTAAGACACTAACAGCTTACAGACGGTAGGCAATTAAGGTCACAGTTATGAAAACTTAGAAAACTAAAGAGGCTTTTCTACTGACTCTGAAAAACACTAAAAGAAAGATGCCCAGGGTCCCTGCTCATCTGCGTGAACGTGCCTTAGGCAGGCTGCAAGGAGGCATGAGGACTGCAGATGTGGCCAGGGCAATAAATTGCAATGTCCGTACTGTGAGACGCCTAAGACAGTGCTACAGGGAGACAGGACGGACAGCGGATCGTCCTCGCCATGTCAGACCACGTGTAACAACACCTGCACAGGATCGGTACATCCGAACATCACACCTGTGGGACAGGTACAGGATGGCAACAACATCTGCCCGAGTTACACCAGGAACGCACAATCCCTCCATCAGTGCTCAGACTGAGAGAGGCTGGACTGAGGGCTTGTCGGCCTGTTGTAAGGCAGGTCCTCACCAGACATCACCGGCAACAACATCGCCTATGGGCACAAACCCACCGTCACTGGACCAGACAGTACTGGCAAAAAGTGCTCTTCACTGACGAGTCATGGGTTTGTCTCACCAGGAGTGATGGTCGGATTCGCGTTTATCATCGAAGGAATGAGCGTTACACCGAGGCCTGTACTCTGGAGTGGGATCGATTTGGAGGTGGAGGGTCCATCATGGTCTGGGGCGGTGTGTCACAGCATCATCGGACTGAGCTTGTTGTCATTGCAGGCAATCTCAATGCTGTCCGTTACAGGGAAGACATCTTCCTCCCTCATGTGGTACCCTTCCTGCAGGCTCATCCTGACATGACCCTCCAGCATGATAACGCCACCAGCCATAATGCTCGTACTTTGCGTGATTTCCTGCAAGACAGGAATGTCAGTGTTCTGCCATGGCCAGCAAAGAGCCCGGATCTCAATCCCATTGAGCACGTCTGGGACCTGTTAGATCGGAGGGTGAGGGCTAGGGCCATTCCCCCCAGAAATGTCCGGGAACTTGCAGGTGCCTTGGTGGAAGACTGGGGTGACATCTCACAGCAAGAACTGGCAAATCTGGTGCAGTCCATTAGGAGGAGATGCACTGCAGTACTTAATGCAGCTGATGGCCACACCAGATACAGACTGTTACTTTTGATTTTGACCCCCCCCCCCCTTTGTTCAGGGACACATTATTCCATTTCTGTTAGTCACATGTCTGTGGAACTTGTTCAGTTTATGTCTCAGTTGTTGAATCTTGTTATGTTCATACAAATATTTGCACATGTTAAGTTTGCTGAAAATAAACGCAGTTGACAGTGAGAGGACGTTTCTTTTTTTGCTGAGTTTAGTTACATTTTTCTATTAGTTATGTAAAACAATGCTAACGCTAATGGAGTCAAAGAAGTATTAAACCTTTAAAGCTGCCCTGGCCTTATCATGACCATTGCATTGGCCTGTGTATTCATTTTGCCCTCATAGCTCTACTACCCTGCTCCCTAGTGGAGCCCTTGTGGAGCTCTTCAGTTATTAAGTTACTTCTTTGTAATATGGATGTATTGCTATATCCTGATATTTCATTATAATTACCTATAATTCCTCTTTATTCTGTACTTTCAGAAACCACACACACAGTATTAAACATAACATGCCAACATCGTAACTTGAACTGGACATCTTTCTTGCCGAAGATTGAGGACAGCTTTTGTATGCTCGCAACATACTGTTTGGAGAGGGAGTAGGGAGGATGAGGGAGTGAGGAGGTGGGTGAGATATTATCCATTTAATTGCATAATGGAACTGTATTTGATTTGTATGTGAACTGTATGTCCAATTACAAAAAACCTTGTTCAGTAATCATTTCATTTGTTAGCCATTGAGGACAGCAGTACCGATCAGATGGAAAAATATATACCAATTGGTGGTTTTCCTAGCGCATGCCACAAAGCTGTTCATCATGTCCGCCATATCCACTGCCCCCATTTTGCGATTATAGTCAAGCACACAGTCTGGGTTGATCTTTCTCTCACCCATCAGGTGGTCCACCTTCCCTGTGGCTCTCTTCTCCTGTAGGTCCAAGGCATAACGATTGGTCTCCTCCACTATGTCTCCACCACTTCCTCTGTCAGAAATAGCTTGAAGCACTCTGCCTCGGAGGGAGATGGCAAGGGACTTTGCACTCCCGACTGGAACTCATCAAAGCAAACAGCAGGACCAGGAAGGGTGAAATGGCTGGCGGCCTTCCAGCTACCGCAGGCCCTTCGTACTTTACCCACTGTTGGTCTCCCTCCATCACCACCAGCATCTTCAAAGGGATCTGGGACTTTGTCGGTTGGAAAAGGTTCCTCAGATTCAGGGTTCTCAATGGCCACAAGGCTGGGGGCAGCTACTCAGTGTCACTTTCAGAATCTGATTCCTCACTGTCATAGTCAGAATCATTGTCAGAATTGACAAAAAACTCCAGAATTTCCGCATTTGTGAGTTGTCTCCTTTTGAAAGACATTGCTAATGCTACAGCTTAGCCCACTAGCTACATACATAAACAACAACACTAAATGGCTCCAAGTGAGTGTCAGGGGAGATGTGATTGGCTGCCGTTGCATTGATACTGATGATTTGTCTCCACAGATGGTTTAACGTAGGCTTATAATTAGCTACAATTGTCCCTGACACAATGACCAGATAGAGCTGTTGAAGGCCTAGCTACTCCATCTAGCCACAACAGTAGAAACGTAAAAAAAACTATCTGTGGCGATCAGTATCATTACACCGGCAAGAGCCACTTGTATCCATAAATCACTGTCAGAAAATGGTTTGTGTGGTAATCATTTCTTTATTTGTTGTTTAATTCATATGTTTTCAAGTACTGGTGACAAATCATGCATTCTGATTCTTGCATAGATTTTAATGGGCACATATGATGTGTGTAAAATACTTTTTCAAAGGTTGTACTGAGTATGATGAGCTAATGCTAAGCTATTTGCCCGGCTATGTGTGGAGCAATGTTTGTTGACATTATTCAATACATTCTGGTTATCACATAAATGTCTGTCAAACCAAAGATATTATAGAAAAACGAGGTGATGGGATGGTTCACTCATCTTTCGAGTAAACTTCAGGAAGAGAATGATGGGAAGTAAATGATGGTAGATCACACAGCCCCTTTCGCCTTTGAAATGCATACTGCAAACAGACCCAACTCATCTTGTCACCTCTTCTTATATTTGGTTGACACAGAAAAACAAACATGGCAGTGCGGACAAACTCTGCCCACCGTCAGATTACATTAGTGTTTTAGAAAGTGTTTTACTCAATTACTTCAATCACTGGTGAGCTCACCCGTGATTTGATAAATTGTAAATAGTAATTGCTCTTAGCTAATTCATATTATGGTTTCTATCAGCTGAGAGTTGGCTAAATATGACAGTTTGCGTTAGCTCACTCTTTATTCAGTTAGCACTAGGACTAATGTAGCCTACATTTCTCCGATATGGATGAGAATTGTATTACACTCTTGCTACTTCTGTGAATGTCTGAACATTGCATCCAAAAATAAACTGCTCACATTGAGGACATAGCGTTATAAAGACTGTTTTTATAAGAAAGAAAATATGTGAAAAAACGGTGTGGCCAGCTCAAATGCTAGATGTTCTAATCAAGTGTTCTAATCACACCGGTTTGCTGCATGGACCACTGTGAAAGGATCACACCTGTGTGTTTGTGCACGTCAAAGGGATAAAGGTCTTATTCACATTGGCTATGGAGAGCGAGATCACACAGTCGTCTGGAACAGTTGGTGCTCTCATGCTTGGTTCAGTGTTGCTTGCCTCGAAGTGAGCATAGAAGACATTTAGCACATCTGGTAGGCTCATGTCACTGAGCTGCTCGCGGTTTGGTTTTCCTTTGTAATCCATGATTGTTTGCAAGCCCTGCTACATCCAACGATTGTCAGAGCTGGCCTAGTAGGATTCAATCTTAGTGCTGTATTGATGCTTTGCCTGTTTGATGACTCGCCTGAGGTCATAGCAGGATTTCTTACAAGCGTCCATATTAGTGTCCCGCTCCTTGAAAGCAGCAGTTCTAGCCTTTAGCTCAGTAAGGATGTTGCCTGTAATCCATGGCTTCTGGTTGGGCTATGTACTGTACGTACAGTCAATGTGGGGACGTCGTCTATGCACTTATTAACCTCTCTGGGGTATGTGGGACGCTAGCGTCCCACCCGCGGGACACACTATTCAACAGCCAGTGAAATAGCAGGGCGGCAAATTCAAAACAACAAAAATCTCATAATTCAAATTTCTCAAACATACAACTATTATATCCCATTTTAAAGATACACTTCTCGTTAATCCAACCACATTGTCCGATTTCAAAAAGGCTTTACGGCGAAAGCATAACATTAGATTATGTTAGGACAGCACCTAAACAAGAAAACCACACAGCCATTTTCCAAGCAAAAACCAAAAATACAGCTAAAATGAATCACTAACCTTTGACGATCTTCATCAGATGACACTCCCAGGACTCAATGTTACACAATACATGTATGTTTTGCTCGATAAAGTTCATATTTATATCCAAAAAACCCATTTTACATTGGCGTGTAATGTTCAGAAATGTTTTGCCTCCCAAAACTTCCGGTGAATGAGCACATCTTTTTACAGAAATACTCATCATAAACGTTGATAAAATATTAAACTGTTATTCAAAGAATTATAGATACACTTCTCCTTAATGCAACCGCTGTGTCAGATTTCAAAAAAACTTTACAGCGAAAGCACACTTTGCAATAATCTGAGTACAGCGTTCATACATGAAACCAAACCCGCCATTTTGTGGAGTCAACAAAACTCAGAAATAATATTATAAATATTCACTTACCTTTGATGATCTTCATCAGAATGCACTCCCAGGAATCCCAGGTCCCCAATAAATGTTTTTTTTGTTCGATAAAGTCCATATTTATGTCCAAATACCTCCTTTTTGTTTGCGTGTTCAGTCCACTACTCCAAATGCAGAAATATGCCAAACGATGTATAGCATCAATATTTAGGACGTTTTTAACATCAATCTTCAGTAATATTCCAACCGGACAATTCCAATGTCTTCAGAAAAGAAAAGGAACACAGCTAACGCTCACGTGAGCGCGCACCTCTGAGCTCATGTCATTTTCTCACTCATCAACTTCCAGGCCCTCTTGTTCGCTCCATATTCACAGTAGAAGCATGAAACAACGTTCTAAAGACTGCTGACATCTAGTGGAAGCCTTAGGAAGTGCAAAATGAACCCTAAGTCACTGTATACTGTATAGGAAATCACTTGAAAAACTACAAACCTCAGATTTCCACACTTCCTGGTTGGATTTTTCTCAGGTTTTTGCCTGCCATATGAGTTCTGTTATACTGACAGACATCATTCAAACAGTTTTCGAAACTTCAGAGTGTTTTCTATCCAAATCTACTAATACTATGCATACCCTACCTTCTGAGCCTGAGTAGCAGGCAGTTTAATTTGGGCACGCCTTTCATCCGGACGTCAAAATACTGCCCCCTACCCTAGAGAAGTTAATGAAGCCGGTGCCTGATGTGGTAAACTCCTCAATGTTATTGGATGAATCCTGGAACATATTCCAGTCTTCGCTAGTGAAACAGTGATGTAGCTTAGCATCTGCTTCATCGGACCACTTCCGTATTAAGCGCGTCTCTTGTACTTCATGTTTGAGTTTTGGCTTGTAAGCAGGAATCAGGAGGATAGAGTTATGGTCATATTTACCAGGGAGGGCGAGGGAAAGCCTTGTATGCGTTTCTATGTGTGGAGTAAAGGTGATCTAGAGTTTTGTCGCCTCTAGTTGCACAGGTGACATTCTGGTAAAAATGAGGTAAAACAGATTTCAGGTTCCCTGCATTAAAATCACCGGCAATGAGTAGTGTCACCTCTGGATGTGTATTTTCTTGTTTGCTTATGGCCCTATACAGATTAGACATTAGAGATGCATGGTATGCATGTGCATGTGTGCAGTCTTTGTCATGACAACAAACTACACCCAATAAACAATAATATTTTCAAAAATAAACCTTCACATACATTATCTTACTAAAACTGTCAGCGTAATAAGGGTCACTCTTGTTATTGTTTTATTATTGAATTTGTAAGCAGATGGTGTCATTCAGCACCATCTTTTGGCCGCTCAGGGAATAAGACCACACAACTTCCAACAACCCACCTTCCAGGGCTGCACACACTTAATAATAATTTGGTGGGTGCTTATATTTGTCCTTTTTCACACATATACTAGTGTGTATTAATATCTGAATTGGAAATGTGTTTTTTGTATATCCCAACTCCCCCTGACACACCCTTGGAGAGTGGGGCCATGGCCAGGGTCTGCCATTATCTTGGTGACACTGGAGCAATTAGGGTTAAGTGCCTTGCTCAAGGGCACATTGACAGATTTTTCACCTTGTCGGGTCGGATGCTCTAACGGCTACACTTAGAAAAAGAGGTGCTATCTAGAACCTTAAAGGGTTCTTTGGCTGTCCCCATAGGAAAACCCTTAGAATAACCTTTTTTTGGTTGCAGGTAGAACCCATTTGGTTCCAGATAGAACTCCTAGAACCCTGGAACCAAAAATAGTTCTCCTAGCCGAAGAACGCTTTTGGAACCCTTTTTTCTAAGACTGTAGGCTACCTGCCGCCCACATTTAACCTGAACCCTGTACGTGTGTGTCCATTAGTGTATATCTCCTGAGAGTAGAGCATGTTTACTGAGAGCAGATAAGAATCGTTCCCATAACCCACTCCCCAGTGTGGGTGTGAGTGTGTGTGTATGTGTGTGTACTCACCACGTTGTGACAGGGGATAAAGATGTCACTGTAGAGTAGTGCACACTCTCTCTTGGCGTACGGCTGTCTACCCAGGTCTCCTTCACACGCTCTCTTCACCACATAGTCACTCTCACACTGACACACGCAGGCACGCGCACGCACACACAAACACACACACACAAACACACACACACACACACACACACACACACACACACACACACACACACACACACACACACACACACACACACACACACACACACACACACACACACACACACACACACACAGTGAGTGGGTGTCTGATTTCTCTTAAATATCACAGGTAGGCCCTAGAGACGCAGGAGACTGGGTTGAAGGGTGGAAGCAGGGGGGGGGGGGGGGGCAGTTGGAATAAGGGTAGGGGCGGGGAAATAGACCTCTTTCACTTTCCCAACTAAAGAAATGTTCCCCCTTTTAGCCAGCTGGTATTCATTACTCTAGGCTTAATTTTTATCATTAGAGAGAAATCCAAAAATCGCTGTGAATCTGTTTAGTTCAGTAGTTATCGTTCCAAGTGGGAGTTAGAGCAGATGGTTCGGAGTTTAAAGTTCCACTTTGTGTGTGTACCTGTCCCAGGGCCCAGCTGTCTCCAAAGCCCTGAGCATTGCTGACCTCCATGTGACTGGACGTGGTCATGTCATTCACCGTCACACTGTCAAAGTTCCCACACAGACCACTCAGGAGACCCTAGAGACAGACGGGGAGAAAGAGGGAGATGCGAGAAAGAAAAAGACGGAATAGGGGTGGGGGTGGGTGGATGTGTGACTGTTCCAACTCAGTTCTGGAGAGAGAGAGAGAGAGAGAGAGAGAGAGAGAGAGAGAGAGAGAGAGAGAGAGAGAGAGAGAGAGAGAGGAGAGAGAGAGAGAAAGAGAGAGAGAGAGAGAGAGAGAGAGAGAGAGAGAGAGAGAGAGAGAGAGAGAGAGAGAGAGAGAGAGAGAGAGAGAGGTAAAAGTATCCTGACCTTCCACTGTGGTCCAGCTCTGATGTGCACGGTTGTCTTGCGGTCCCAGAGAACGGTCAGGTCCTGTTTGGGGAAGTGGATGGCTGTGTAGTAGCCTGCTGACCACAGCTCAAACTCTGACCCCTTACCTACCACACTGGAGGGGCTCTGGATGAAGAGAAGAGATTACACACACACACACCACACACACACACACACACACACACACACACACACACACACACACACACACACACACACCGGACCAGACTTTGGTTTTGACACATCAGAGTGTCACATGTACTAAACACATAAACTCAAATAATTTGTTTGTTAGAGCGGCTATCAGATCAGTAAGAGTTTCTAGCTAGTCCTAAAGGAGGGTTGGTACTGTCCACCAGGGAGCGCTCACGGACTTTCAGGTTTTAGAGTGAGAAGGGAAAAGTTGGTGTGCATGTGTGTGTGTGATGCGCACAGGCTGGCCTGAGTTGTCGTTGAAGTAAATCTTGGTGAATCCAACATGGATGACCAGCATCTTCATACAGACGATCCCACTCTGATAACAATCCTTATTCTGGGCCACGATGGACACCTCACCATCTATACTCTGGAGAGAGAGAGAGATAGGAGAGAGAGAGCGAGCAAGAGAGAAAGAGCAGTCCTTATCCTGGGCTACTATGGACTGCACTTCATCTATACTCTGGGGAAAGAGTACTGTGTGTGGTGTGCAGGTCTGTCCCCAGGGCTGATAGAGTGCATTCCTGGCGCTCAGTGTTCCTCTGGGGGACTCTGACATTTACAGTAGCAACATCACATTCAGGGTAGGGAACGTACTGAATGATGCAGATAGCAAAGTCATGAAAAGAGCTGACATACACTATATAATTACAAAAGTATGTGGACACCCCTTCAAATTTGTGGATTCAGCTATTTAAGCCATACCCGTTGCTGACATGGGAAAAAAAATAAAAAATTGAGCACACAGCCATGCAATCTCCATAGACAAACATTGGAAGTAGAATGGCACGTGCTGAAGAGCTCAGTGACTTTCAACATGGCACCATCATAGAGCTGCCCCGGTCAAGTGCTGTTATTGTGAAGTGGAAACGTCTAGGAACATGAAATGGGTTTCCATGGCCGAGCAGCCGCACACAAACCTAAGATCACCATGTGCAATGCCAAGCATCGGCTGGAGTGGTGTAAAGCTCGCCGTCATTGGACTCTGGAGCAGTTGAAACAAGTTCTCTGAATCACGCTTCACCAACAGGCAGTACAACAGAAGAATCTGGGTTTGGCAGATGCCAGGATAACACTACCTGCCCGAATGCATAGTGCCAACTGAAAATGTTTGGTGAAGGAGTAATAATGGTCAGTGGGGGGGGGGGGGGTTCATGGGTTCGGGCTAGGCCCCTTAATTCTAGTGAAGGGAAATCTTAATGCTACAGCATACAATGACATTCTAGACAATTCTGTGCTTCCATCTTTGTGGTAAAGGCCCTTTCCTGTTTCAGCATGATAATGCCCCCGTGCACAAAGCGAGGTCCATACAGAAATGTTTTGTCGAGATCGGTGTGGAAGAACTTCAACCCCATCGAAAACCTTTGGGATGAATTGGAACGCCGACTGCGAGCCAGGCCTAATCGCCCAACATCAGTGCCCAACCTCACTAATGCTCTTGTGGCTGAATGGAAGCAAGCCCCCGCAGCAATGTTCCAACATCTAGTGGAAAGCCTTCCCAGAAGAGTGGAGTCTGTTGTTAGCAGAAAAAGGGGGACCAACTCCATAATAATGCCCATGATTTTGGAATGTGATGTTCTACAAACTTTTGGCCATGTAGTGTATCTTAGTGTACCTGTCAGTTAAAAGGCATATCTGTTTCCGGAAGGATCGGGTGACTTAATAGCTCATAGCCCTGGGTAAAAGAATAGACAACAGAACAGAGAAATGTGATGTGATCAGCATTAGATGGAACACCTAATATGGCTGCCAGTCCAGCCACCACAGAACCTTGATTAGAACTGGAATGTCCCAACGTCCTGCTGATTCTAATTTTATATCCCTGGGAGTCTGCCGCGAACAGGCCTCTCTTTGTGTTACTCAGGAGTGTGTGTGTGTGTGTGTGTTGCTACAGCTTTGCTTACCTCAGTCGCTCTAATTAAAAATCGTTCCCAGATTAAAGAAACTCCTTGGATCCCCTTTCCCTGATCCCAATCTGCCTACACACACACACGCACACGCACAC
The DNA here is from genome assembly GCF_965601325.2 of Salmo salar. Lineage (NCBI taxonomy): Eukaryota > Metazoa > Chordata > Actinopteri > Salmoniformes > Salmonidae > Salmo > Salmo salar. Next base: position 25,946,632 of record NC_138306.1, read on the forward strand.
ACACACAAACGGCCGAGGAGCACAGCGGCTCTCTTCAAACATAGCACAGTCGCTAACCCAGTGACAGCCCAAGCCCCTAGATTATTCCCGTTATTACTACTCAGTCCCGTGTATGGTCTGCTAGAAATTCTCTCAGTTCTAGGGCTGCTAAAATCAGTAATCCTGTTGAGCTATTTCCCCCCATTAGTACTGTTTGCTCTGCCAGTCTCCAACTGTACACTCTCCAGCAGACTTTAAAATGAGGCTCGGGCTTTGGCTAATTGTCCAAAGTATTATCTCCAAGATGGACATGTTGGACATTTGGGTCCGGGATACAAATCCCAACATTTTAGTGTGCTCTGAAACATGGTTAAAAAGCTCTGTTGATGATAATTCCATTGCACTTCATGATTAAAAAGTTTACAGATGTGATTGGACAAAGAAGGGTGGCGGTGTAGCAATTTATGTGAAAGACAACTTTAAGGTGACCTACTAGTTGAGCTACTAGTTATAAATGTTATTTCACAGAATGTTCATTTCTATGTTGCTGGGATCTATCGACCTCCCTACGCCACAGCGGGAGCAACTAGCTCCATTAATAGCCTCTGAAATAGTGATATCGGGGGGTCTGAATCTCGATTAGCTTACTCCCTCGTCTGATTGTCTTAAATCAGCATGTACTGATCCGAACTTAGTCCAACTGACTTCAGAGCCCACTTGTTTGAATGTGGAGAATCCTGCTAAATCAACTCTGATTGATTTCATACTTACAAATAACCCTCCTAAATACTTAACTAGTGGTGTCTTTGCTATGGGACCTCAGTGACCACTGTCCCAAAGTCTGTGTCAGAAACACAAAGTTGCCTAAAACTTAACCATGCCTTATCGCTAAGAGAAACTATAAACACTTCCATTAGTAGGGTTCTGACATGACCTTAACCATTGAGTCTTACTTAGTGTTAATGACACTCCGGAAGCAGAACTTGACCTTGAACAATTCTTTAGTATGTTTATCTCTGTATCTGATAAACATGCTCCTATGAAGAGATTAAGAATGAAAGATAGAGCCAATCCATGGTTCAAGCCTGAACTTGATGAGTTAATTTAGCTAAGGAACAAAGCTTGGTCTGAATCCAGACACACTGGTAACTCTGCTGACTGGTTCATCTTCAGATAACTTAGAAATATATTTACTGCTTCCATAAAAAAGGGCTAAATCGAACTATTTCATTAATTCCATATCTGACCCTCGTGGCAATCCAACTACATTTTGGAAGGCTATTAAATCACTAAAAAGAAGCAGCCACACCTTTCTGCCCAATGAGGTTCTATTGAACTCCCAATACTATAGCAGACAAAACTGAAATAACTGACGAGTTTAACCAACATTTTATTGCAGCGGGACATTTATTTGAAAGGTGAAATAGCAGCAATAAGGACAACTCTGGAAATACTGTTCATGAACATAATACAAGCTAATCTCTGATGCAACCCTGTTTAATCAGAGAGACCCACTGTTCTCTCTTCAGGCAAGTCACTACTAGGGATGTTCTGGACGCTCTCTTAGCTGTTGATGTTAAAAAATACACTGGGGCAGACATGCTTGACCCGTGTCTTCAACAGTTTGCTGCACCTCTGATTATGGTGCCCTTGACATATGTTTTTTATCTATCCATTCTCTTGGTTACTATTCCTAAGGTGTGGAAGGCAGCCCTTGTTCTCCCGCTCCATAAAGGTGGTGATTCCTGCAATCTTAATAATTATTTCCCAATTTCAAAACTTTCATGTCAGGTGAAAATATTAGAACCCTTGGTAAGCTGTGGTCCATTTCAGATAGAAAATGTATCCTGAATACTCACCAGTCAGGCTTTAGGCCAGGACACAGCACCATCTTGGCTGCTTCTCTAGTCATAAATGACATAGTTAATGCACTAGCTAGGAAACAGCACTGCACTGTCCTAACTGGGGCTTATAGCTCTATGTGGATGACACAGTTATTTATTCCCGTGCCCCCTCAGTGCAGCAAGCCATTCACCACCTTCTGCTTGGCTTTAATTCAATTCAAGAATCGCTCACCGATCTTAAATTAGTGTTAAATGTTGATAAAACCAAGTTTATGTCTCCAGCTCTTGTGAAATTGATCCTAAAGACCTGTATCTGTACATTGACAGTAGCCCAAATTGAGCTAGACCTGCATTATAAGTATGTAGGTATTTGGATAAGTTGTCCATTAAAACACACATTGATAAGCTGACAAAAAGTTGCGAGTAAAGATTGGTTTCATGTAAATAAATAAATATTTTCTCACTTTTGAAAATAGGAGGAAAATTGTTCAAGCAACACCGTGTTAAAACCTCTAGATTCAATCTATCACCCAGCCTTGCGTTTTACCACTGGTGATCATTTCTGTATGCATCATTGTTTCTTATAGTTCTGTTGGCTGGGAAACTCTGACTACCAGAAGGGCCCAACATTAGCTATTATTCATATATAAAGCATTTCTCCAGAAACTCCCATACTATTTCACCTCACTCACCTCACATTGGAAATCTAGTAAGACTCAGAAATCTAGTAAGACTATAAGACTCAGTTTCTAGACTGGTTGGTACTAGAGGTTCCACGGGTCTCCTCTGAGTTAGGGAAGACAGCTTTCAGATACTATGCCCCTCCGTCCTGGAATGACCTACAGGTCACTCTAAAACTTTATTCTTTGGTCCCAAAAGGTGAATTTAGGGATTTTAAAAAATGGATCTATGAAAACTGCACTTGTTTTGATTGATTGTATGTATTTGTTTCTACTGCCCTTTTGAATGTAACGTAATTTATTTGAAATGATGTAACTATAATTGTTTTGTGATCATGCTTAAATGTGTTGCTCACATTGCTTGAACTGCTGTTCTCCGGGCACCATTGGAAATGAAACTCTGGGCTCAGTGGGTTTCCCTGGTTCAATAAAGGTTCATTAAAAAAAACACACACACACACACACACACCTTGAGTAAGTAGACCTGACAGTCCGAGTGGTAGTCATACTCCAGGCCATCGAAGGTGTGGTAGTGTCTGTCGCTGTAGACCGTACATACTGCCGGACACGGAGAGTAATTACAGTTAAAATACCCCCGGTGACACACACTGGAGAGAGACAGAGACAGGGAGAGATAGATAGACAGAGGGGGAGAAAAACATACAGACAAAAATAAAGACAAAGAGAAGACAGTAAATGAAACACAATTGAGCATTTGAACAATATTTAGGATGCTAGTGCTCTATTTTATTTCATGTTAACAGCATTTAACAATCCTTAATGGAAACATACACCAAAAAACAATCTTTTGGTATTTGTTTCATTAGTCCATTGTTGATATAGTCCCTAAATGTTGTGCATGTCAGCAATCAAGTTTTCAAGATATATAACTTTCAAAATACAGAAATACAGCTGGCATCAAATCAAATCAAATTGTATTGGTCCTATACACCGAATACAACGTGAAGATTTTACAGTGAAATGCTTACTTACCAGCCCATTCCCAACAATACAGAGTTAAAAAGTATGACAAATATTTTCTAAATAAAAAAAGGAAATAGTAACACAATAAAATAACAATAACGAGGCTATATACTGTACAAGGAGTACCAGTACTGAGTCAATGTGCATCATAGCGGCTGTATTTCTGTATTATGAAAGTTATACTGTATATCTTGAAAACGTTATTTCTGACATGCAAAACATTTTGGGACTATATCAATAATGGACTAATGAAACAAATACCAAAATATTGTTTTTGGGTAGAGGTTTTTGGGGAGGGTCTTACCATCTGTAACAGGGGGTGTCGACGGTCTCTCCTGGCAGATACTCCAGGCCCAGCCAGGCACAGGGACAGTTCTCTGGGTAGTAACACTCCCCACGGTGCAGAACCAGCCTACACACACACACACACACACACACACACAGTCAGGTAGAACCATTACAACAATCAGGGCTCAAGCATGTGTGTGTTAATAAAGTACTTATTTCTGTGTTAAAAACCTAAGCCTGGTAATATTAAGCTAACATACGGAATTGTTTTAAGATGGTCATACCATTGATCATTTAGTTATTTGATTTGGAATTTTAGGACCCCTGCAGGTATTAAAAAAAATGTCTAAAAACATTATTTGATAAAATATTGAATTTGGCCTTTACTGCCATAGCTCATAGAAAATGCATTGAATAACACATTCCTTGCGGCACAAAACTACTTCCATACTACTTCCAAAACTCATAGAACGAGTCTCCCCTCCCCTGATATTAGTTTGTACCCTAAACGGTTTGGATGTTACAAAACTGAGAACACCATCATCTTTGTGAACCTTATCTTTCCATAGTTTGTAGGCCAAACCATTCGGACGCTACAGACGTTTTTTCGTGAGAAGACTGATTTTCGGGATGTCTCCAGGTCTGACAAACAGCGCTGTAGCTCTGCCACTTTCCACAGCAGATGTGGAAGGCCGACATTGGAGGATGTGTTGGATTGAGACGCAGCCCATACAAAAAAACTTTAAAACTTAAACAGATGGATTTTGATGGGGATTTTTTTATCATGTTAATTAGTTTGACGCAAGGGTGCGCCAATCGACTCCATTTTTTTTTAAAAGAGTTAAACTAACACACAGACACACACCCTACCCAGGTGGGCAGACACAGCCAGGTATGCAGGGCGTGGTGGGAGGACAGGTGAGGTTCAACATCAGGTTCCGACAGGTGAGCTCACAGGCCACACCTCCTCGCCAAGCCACCACCCCCTGGACCCCCTGGGGTTCAGAACAGCCGTGGAACACCTTTCCCTCCGGACACTGGCCTCGCTCCGGCTCTAAAACACAAAGACAGAAGTCATTCAGAAACAGAGCTTTGTTGATGGATGGATGGATGGATGGATGGATGGATGGATGGATGGATGGAGAGGAAAATAAAAAAAACTTTATTTTAACCTTTATTTAACTATGAAAGTCAGTTAAGAACAAATGATGGCCTAGGAACAGTGGGTCAACTGCCTTGTTCAGGGGCAGAATGACAGATTTTTAACTTGTCAGCTCGGGGATTTGATCTAGCAACATTTCGGTTACTGGCCCACTGCTCTAACCACTAAGCTACCTGCCGAGAGGGATGGTTGGTTTACCTCTTTCTTCTGGTACACACTCCATCCTTCCATTCCTGCAAAGACTGTTGATGGGAGACAGAGTGGGAGAAAGAGAATAAACATTTTTCAGAGCTCTAACATGACCAATCAGGGAGATTGTTTGAAGGGCGTTATGTCTGTGAAGTGATCTCTCTATAACCTCTCTATGAACCTTCTATGTATCATGGCTAGTGTGTGTGAGGCTGATTACCAAGGGCCGGCGGCGCTGAAGGACACCTCCCCTGGCTGGGACACCCCGCCAATAGAGTAACAATGACACTGAGACCTGAGAGAGAAAAGAGGAGAGGATGATGGAAGGGTCAAGTCCTATGTGTTTGACAATGATGATGATAATGTGCTTTTGATCAAGATTATGGTGCATACTTGCCTGACTACTCAAACTCAATTCTTCCACTGCTCTATGTTTGCTACATACTTCAGTCTGAGACTGCCATCATTGAAGTCGTTTGTGGTGATGTTGAAATTTGGGTTGTTTTCCAAAACAAAGTCAACAGCGATTTAATCATTTATAAGCAATCGAGTATCAAAGCCTATGATGAATTTTCTAAATGCTGCTTTACAAACATGGGTTCTGGCTCTGGCCCCACTCATCGATTTCTGGGACCAATCAGAACGGTTAGAATTGGTTTGCGTTCCAGAAATCGTTGTGGAGATACTAAGATCCAGACTCATTGCGGACAAGAAACTAACGTCCATGGACGTGGCGTAGCGTTTTACCGAAGCAAGGTGTTTGGGTAGCCAGGCAAGATGCATGTTAGGTGATAATGTGTAAGGGGGCGGAGTCTTACGGCTGAACGCAGCGTTGTCGTACGTCATCGTAGTAACTGCCCTCTGAGCAGCCACACCCCTCAGCACAGTCTTCATGGTTACAGGTCTCTCCGCTGGAGAGGGAGCGGCACGAGCGGCCACAGGACGACACACAGGACTGGAACAGCATCCCACCCATACACACCACCCCTACACACACACACCTGAGTTACACACCTTCGTCACACCACCTACACTGTAACAAATTGCTGTAACTTTACAGCCAAAAATATACAGTTAGCTACTGTAATTCTATATTACAGTACAGTGCAGTACTGTAAAAAGCAATGCATTATGGGGGCTCAATGGCATTCCGCTACACTGCTGTAAAATTTTGCTGTATATTTTGCTGTATATTTACAGTAGCATACTGTGAATTATGGTGCATTGTGGGAAAATGTTGTGGACGGGGAAAGAATGTCTGGCTCATTAACGTATTTGGAGGTGTGCCTTGTAAAAAGCTATATTTGTTGCACTCGTAAGTGAGAAAGCTGTACACCTCAGAACACAGTACCATACCGTATTTTTGTACCGCCAAAAACCTTTTCAACAGTAGTGGATGCATGGTATTGTTGTTTCTGGCTCATTAACATATTTTGAGGCATGCCTTGTAAGAGGCTATATTTGTTGCACCCATCAGTGAGAGTGCTGTACCAATTTAACTGAAATGTGGCAGTAGTTTCCTAACAATTGAATATGTGTAGGAAACAGATCAGTGACAGAAAGTCTCAAACCTAAAAATGGGCCAAACAATTGTTATTTACTCTGAGTTTCATTGTATGTTCACAATGCATATAGTGAACTCTGCTGGTCAGCAATAAATAGCAGCATATGAATATCTCTAGTTTTCATTAACACTTTGTGGCACAGCGGCAAGTCGTTGGCTTTAGTAGCCTATAATTGAGAGAATACCAAGTTAACACCATGCTTCACTTTTTTCCCTTCAAGTTTACACATTTTTCTTAACTGAATCTATGGTATTATTTAGGATGCTTAAGACAGAATGTTATACTATACTAACTAAAACCAAATATTTGAACAACAGTGCAGAAAGTGTGGTTTCACATAAACGACTTTTTAAATACTGTGCCTTCAACGGGATTCGACCTCATCAAATACAATAAAATAAAATGTTCTGGGTAACCATTTGATTAGCCGTTCAGGAGTCTTATGGCTTGCGGGTAGAAGCTGTTTAGAAGCCTCTTGGACCTAGACTTGGCGCTCTGGTACTGCTTGCCGTGCGATAGCAGAGAGAACAGTCTATGACAAGGGTGGCTGGAGTATTTGACAATTTTTAGGAACTTCCTCTGACACCACCTGGTATAGAGGTCCTGAATGGCAGAAAGCTTGGCCCAGGTGATGTACTGGGCCGTACGTTCCCTCACATCCCTGAATGTTCCATAGTCCCCTACTCTACCTGCTAAGATACCAGTCAAGTGAAATTTGATGGACAAACTCCTAACTATATATTTGTAAGTCCGGTGTCCAGTAGAGTTTGGTGTTCGGTGAAAGCAGCTTTTAATCGAAGAAGGCACTAGAACCATGGTGAAATCAGTGGGATCTCGTATTTTGCAACACACAGTTTGAAAAAGCACTTGATCAAATGAAGCTTCAGACGTCATTGATGACGTACTTCTGATAAAGTGATACGTACAGTGAGGGAAAAAAGTATTTGATCCCCTGCTGATTTTGTATGTTTGCCCACTTACAAAGAAATGATCAGTCTATAATTTTAATGGTAGGTTTATTTGAACAGTGAGAAACAGAATAACAACAAAAAAAACAGAAAAGCGCATGTCAAAAATGTTATAAAATGATTTGCATTTTAATGAGGGAAATAAGTATTTGACCCCTCTGCAAAACATGACTTAGTACTTGATGGCAGAACCCTTGTTGGCAACCAACAGAGGTCAGATGTTTCTTGTAGTTGGCCACCAGGTTTGCACACATCTCAGGTGGGATTTTGTCCCACTCCTCTGTGCAGATCTTCTCCAAGTCATTAAGGTTTCGAGGCTGACGTTTGGCAACTCGAACCTTCAGCTCCCTCCACAGATTTTCTATGAGATTAAGCTCTGGAGACTGGCTAGGCCACTCCAGGATCTTAATGTGCTTCTTCTTGAGCCACTCCTTTGTTGCCTTGGCCGTGTGTTTTGGGTCATTGTCATGCTGGAATACCCATCCACAACCCATTTTCAATGCCCTAGCTGAAAGAAGGATGTTCTTACCCAAGATTTGACGGTACATGGCCCCGTCCATCGTCCCTTTGATGCGGTGAAGTTGTCCTGTCCCCTTAGCAGAAAAACACCCCCAAAGCATAATGTTTCCACCTCCATGTTTGACGGTGGGGATGATGTTCTTGGGGTCATAGGCAGCATTCCTCCTCCAAACACGACGAGTTGAGTTCATGCCAAAGAGCTCCATTTTGGTCTCATCTGACCACAACACTTTCACCAGTTGTCCTCTGAATCATTCAGATTGTTCATTGGCAAACTTCAGACGGGCATGTATATGTATTCTTGAGCAGGGGGACCTTGCGGGCACTGTAGGATTTCAGTCCTTCACAGCGTAGTGTGTTACCAATTGTTTTCTTGGTGACTATGGTCCCAGCTGCCTTGAGATCATTGACAAGATCCTCCCGTGTAGTTCTGGGCTGATTCCTCACCGTTCTCATGATCATTGCAACCCCACAAGGTGAGATCTTGCATGGAGCCCCAGGCCAAGGGAGATTGACAGTTCTTTTGTGTTTCTTCCATTTGCGAATAATCGCACCAACTGTTGTCACCTTCTCACCAAGCTGCTTGGCGATGGTCTTGTAGCCCATTCCAGCCTTGTGTAGGTCTACAATCTTGTCCCTGACATCCTTGGAGAGCTCTTTGGTCTTGGCCATAGTGGAGAGGTTGGAATCTGATTGATTTATTGCTTCTGTGGACAGGTGTCTTTTTTTACAGGTAACAAGCTGCGGTTAGGAGCACTCTCTTTAAGAGTGTGCTCCTACTTTAAGAGTGTGCTCCTAATCTCAGCTTGTTACCTGTATAAAAGATACCTGGGAGCCAGAAATCTTTCTGATTGAGAGGGAGTCAAATACTTATTTCCCTCATTAAAATGCAAATCAATTTATAACATTTTTGACATGCATTCTTCTGGATATTTTTGTTGTTATTCTGTCTCTCACTGTTCAAATAAACCTACCATTAAAATTATAGACTGATCCTTTCTTTATCAGTGGGCAAACGTACAAAATCAGCAGGGGATCAAATACTTTTTTCCCCCACTGTACATCGGCACATTGCTTCGAAGTTAGCTGCTTAGCAAATTCAACGCAAGCCTCGGAGCTCCGGTATCAAACCTAACTTCACTAGTGTTTAGCCATGTCCTTTTGATCTGTTTTTACCTGTAGTCATTGCCAGTTTAGACACCTTTGTTAAGGGCATTACAAGTGCAAGTGATATAAAACACCTAATATTCATTGGTATGCTGCTGTAAAATATAATTACATATTCAATTTTATTACAATACAATTTAACAATAAAGTACTTTATTGCGGTTTTGTTGTATATGTAGTGCAGCATTCTAAAAATTATGTTGCATTGTGGGAGGGGAAAGAGTTGCTGGATTATTAACATATTTTGAGGATGGTGTACCAATTGAACTGAAACAGTATGTGGTCGTAGTGCTCTAACAATTTCATGTAGATATGGAACAGATCAGAGCGGCAGCAAGTCTTAAACCTTTACAGGTTAAGTGTTTTGCCAAGTCCTTTTGGTCTGTTTTGCCCTGTAATCACGGCCATGCATCCAACAAATTTGTAGTCACAAGCTTGATGTAGTCATTGTATGCTATGAATATGGGGTCAAATACTTCACTTTTTAGTAATTTAATACACATATAAAGTGAAATTGTCCCAATACTTTTGGTCCCCTAAAATGGGGGGACTTTGTACAAAAAGTGCTGTAATTTCTAAACGGTTCACCCGATATGGATGGAAATACCCTCAAAATAAAGCTGACAGTCGGCACTTTATCCTCATAGTTATTGTATCATTTCAAATCCAAAGTGCTGAAGTACAGAGCCAAAACAACAACAAAATTGTCACTGTCCCAATACCGGAGCTCATTGTATATCAAATACTACGTAATACTGCCCATCATTGGGACTAGCTGCCTGCACTGTAAATCTGATACAGTTTACTAACCACTGTGCTTCAAGTAATGCACTGTACATTCTAGAAATACAGCATGCTGGTAGTCAGGTGTTAGAGTAATAGGCTGTAAATGTATGTTTCAGTAAAGGTCCTGTAAATCTACAGTAATTTACTGACTTCTGTGCTGCCAGTATTTTACTGTAAATGTACAGTAACCTACTTTTTACAGTGTAGACACACCATCGCTACACACAGACATATCATTCTCCAGGTCTCCACTGCCCAGACTCACCACACTCTGAGACGTGGGCCCTGTAGTTGACAGCAACATGGTGTTTGGAGCAGAGGTAAGTGTAGTGGGCCAGGGCCGTACACAGACAGGTGTTTCCACAGCGACATGCCTGGTAGCGACACTGTTGCTGGTACACACTGGGACTGACGTAACCATGGCAGGGAGAAAACACACTCCCCAACAAAACCTCACACAGAGAGGCATAGAACACTGTAACACACATACACACTTCTCAGCTTTTGAGAGGATATGGCTGCAGCAAAACGTGAAGATATATCAAGCAGTCAATGGAGGTCAGGGTTAGAGTTTTGAGGTCAGGGGTGAGAGGTTACCGTTGTGCTGGTTCATCTCACAGGGGTCGATAATTGGCTGGTTGATGGGGGCGGAGCAAGCAGATGAGACCCTCCAGGAGTTAGCATGGAGCTGGGGAGTCCCCTCTATCATCCCTGCTGGAGAACTATACACACACAGGCCAAAATGTCATGAATATACTTACTGTAATACTCTTTTACTCAACTGCCTCAAATAGAAATGCTCTAAATCTTTTCTCCAAAGAACATTTAGGGGTCAATATGAGAGGAAGTAGTTTCCTTACAGGAAGTCGTCCCGAAGATTTCCATTGAAGGTTCCACAAAGGCCCAGCGTGTTCCCGCGCCATTGGCTGTCCAGTTGTAGGTAGATGCGCCCACCACGCCCGTCATACTGCAGACGCAGTCCAAGCAAGGTCCTCAGCTGGACGAACACCGACGTTAGCCTCTGCACCTCCACTACATCTACTCACATAAACACATATTAAATCTGACGTTAAATAAGGTGTTCCACAAGGCTATGTGTTGGGACCATTACTGTTCTCTCTATACCTGATGTTATCCGTATCATACTGGATATTATAAGAAGTATTGATAGGAGTATCAATTGTAAGTTGATTGTATCGTACCATTGATGTAGGGCAAGGTGGGAACGGGGTTGACCCCTATAAGCACTTCCCCCTCTCGGGTCAGAGTCACCTGGTGACTAACATTTTCATCCAGTACCACTGTCACCGACTGGATACAAGCCTGCTGCTGGGCCTGTACACACACACACACACACACACACACACACACACACACACACACACACAAGATTGTTTCAGATTGTGTGTGTGTTACCTATGTGAAGGTGGTATACTGCAATATGTGTTTGTGTGTGTGTTACCTCTGTGCAGGTGGTGTACTGAACGGTAACAGTGAATCTGTTGCCAATCCGGCTCTTAACCAAGACGTATTGACACGCCCCCGGCTGCAGGAACATTCTCCCATCGAACGACGTCACAAACACATCACCGACTACTGAACACTCCGCTGAGAGAGAGAGATAGAGAGAGAAAGAAAGAAGAAGGTAGGCAGGCAGGCCGGCAGGCATTGAAAGTTGTGACATTGGATCATTCAGCATATGAGTTTCTGATCAGTACAAAAAAAAAATGAAATGCATGAAATGGAATGTATGCATTCAATACTGTAAGTCGCTCTGGATAAGAGCGTCTGCAAAATGACTAAAATGTAAAAAAATGTAAAAAAATGATCATATGACCTGAGAGGTTAGCTCACCTGTACAGTTGTTCTCTGTGCAGTTCCACACTCCCCCCATACACACACTGTAAATACACCACAGGTTAGCAACACACAAACACACCCACACACATGAACACACACAAGTCACACACACACACTCACCAGACGCTGCAGCCCTGCTCCAGAGTGTGTCCCTGTGTGTATGAGGTGCCGTGATAGACACAAGGACACTGAGACACTGCTATACACGTCCCATTCTGTAGAATCAACCCTAAAATAGTTGGACACAGAGGGTGAGATGGAGTGTGTGTGTGCGTGTGTGCATGCGACGTGTGTGTATAAGTGTGCTTGTGTGTACCGTCAGGGCAGTAGCATCCGTCCAGACAGTGCAAGTTAGTTCCCAGACATTCCTTGTCAAAGGTACAGGTGGGAGGGCAGCAGCTAATACAGTCTCTATGGACAAAACTCTCCTCACAACCATCATCTACGGAACAGTCAAATGAAGAACTTACTGCAGTAATAAGTTAGCTAACTGTCAATTAAAGGTTGGGGTTAATGTTATGCTCCAGAACTTTTACAACATTTCAGCCAGTAGTTTTGAAAGTGGTGCAAACGAGCCAAAACGGGTCCCTATTTACTGTGTACTACATCATCCAGTTGTGTACTACGTCATCCATTTCATATGATATGTTTCGTCATGCAAAAGATTATTCTCATAATTTTTCTTGCAATTTGTATGATATGCAACGAATCCAATTCGTACAATATGTTGCAAATTAGTTGTGCAGAATGGGTTTTTGTTTTCTTTTTCTACTTAATAGTCATCTCCAACACCACCGCAACATCAACATATGTGAAAATTGCACGAATCCATGTTTTGTAATAAAAAAGATATAGGAAGATAAGTGTTTCCAATGACATCATCAACCAATTAGTAGGCGATTAGTAGGCAAAGCCTACTTATAATTGTTAAAATCACATGATGCACACCGATGATGTCATTGGAAACACTAATCTTCATATATATTTTTTCCACAAAACATACAAAAAGTACACAGCGTTGTACCAGATCTTCAGTTTCTTGGCAATTTCTCGCATGGAATAGCCTTCATTTCTCAGAACAAGAATAGACTGGCGAGTTTCAGAAGAAAGACTTTGTTTCTAGCCATTTTGAGCCTGTAATCGAACCCACAAATGCTGATGCTCCAGATACTCAACTAGTCTAAAGAAGGCCAGTTTTATTGCTTTTTTAATCAGGACGACAGTTTTCAGCTGTGCTAACATTTCAGCTGTGCTAAAAGGGTTTTCTAATGATCAATTAGCCTTGTAAAATTATAAACTTGGATTAGCTAACACAATGTGCCATTGGAACACAGGAGTGATGGTTGCTGATAATGGGCCTCTGTACGCCTATGTAGATATTCCATAAAAAATCTACTTTTTCCAGCTACAATAGTAATTTACAATATTAACAATATCTACACTGTATTTCTGGTCAATTTTATGTTATTTTAATAGACAAAAATGTGCTTTTCTTTCAAAAACAAGGACATTTCTTAGTGAACCCAAACTTTTGAACGGTAGTGTAGAAACTCGCCATTTTCACATATGTTGATGTTGTGGTGGTGCTGGAGAAGATGAATATGAACTATAAAAAAAATTAAGTTTCCCATTAAGATCCTGGACTGCATCTTTAAGTTAGGTTAGTATAATGTTACTGACTGCAGGAAGGGAAGCTGTCTCGCCACTCTCGTACAGGGTATCCTACATGGCTGCAGGCTCGTGTGTACTCCACCAACGCACGACAAAACGTCTCCTCATCATCAGACCTGGATCACAGCAGACAACATTCAGAAATACTCAGACAACAGTCAGACAACACTCAGACAACAGTCAGAGGACATTCAGACAACACTCAGACAACACTCACACAACATTCAGAGAATAGTGAGACAACACTTTGACAATAGTCAGCCAGAAGACAGGCAACTCACTCACTCACGCACACACGCACACACACACACACACACACACTGGGGTGTGACTTACACACAAAGGTCGGCGACACAGCTGGCCACGTAGGGGTTTGGATCAATGTTATCATGACAGGACAGGAAGGGGAAGAACAGGAGAGCACTGCACTTCTCTATGGCATCCTACACACACATACACAAACATCAACATAATACAATAAAACACAGAAAATCAGTGACAGTCTTATGACACACTGAGAACCTGGGTTCAAGTAATACGTTCCAAACAGACAGACAGACAGACAGACAGACAGACAGACAGACACAGACAGACAGCTCTTACGTCCATGTCAGACTCAGAGTGGCAGGGTCCAGTGAAGTCTATGTCCACCAGAGGACAGCCTCTCTCATGGGGCAGATCGACTGACCAGCTGTTAGCGAACACTGCTGGCTCCTCTGTCTGCACACCTACACACAGACACACACACAAAACATGCACACACACGGTTAGGGATCCTTCCTCTACATGCCTGAAAATAATCTAATATAATAGAATAACTGTATAATGACTGAATATTAAAATAACTTCTCTCCTCTGCTACGCTCTGCTCTACTTTCCTCTCTTCTCCTCTCCTCTGCTTTCCGCTTGTCTCCTTTCCTCCCTCTCTTCTCCTCTGCTCTCCTTTCCCCTTTGTTCTCTTTTCCCTCTCTCCTCTCTTCTCCTCTTCGTTTCCCACTCTCCTCTCCTGTCTAGGTCATGTTACAGGACTACTACATCCTCCTCAGTATTAATAACTATAACGGTTCCCTGCGGTGCTGAGAGGAGAAAGGTTGTGATGGAAGGATGATTGGGTGCTGAGACAGAGGATAAGAGATGGGTGGAGGAAGGAGGATAAGAGGCTGGTCGGACCCATCTGTCCAGTCTTACAGTGGGCTTTGATGAGGTGTGTGTGACTATTGTGAGTGAGTGTGTCTGTCTCACCGCGGGCAGTGGTGAGGTCATCATTGGGCAGGTTGTTATAGTTCCCGCAGAGGCCACAGGGGGTGCCGTGGTGCTGTTCAGACATCTTCAGATATACTCCACTCTCTCCGTCCCACGCCAGAGAGAAGCCAAACACACTCTTCACCAGAAGGTAGTCAGCCAGACGCTCTATAAACACACCTCCTATTGTTTGGGGCAGGCTCAGCCTATGCACATATGCAGGGATGGGCAAAAAATGTCAAAATACAATTACAAAATACAGATACAAAATACCATAAAGATCAAGGTATCAAAATAAACTACAAAATACATGTGTTTTGTAATGTATTTAAAAAAAAATGTATACATTTGCAAGTAGCCGGCCCGAACAGCAACAACATATTTTTACTGGCTATGACTGTGATATGTTGTTGTTTAACTACCTTAGTTGAGCAAGTCACTCTGGATACGTGTGTCTGCTCAATGACCAATACATAAATGTATATGTGAAAATGAACATACCAAAAAGAACTGCAAAGCACACTGTGTATTGTTTCGGCCGGAGCTCATTAGAATTATACTCAACATGATTTGCAATTGTTCATTTTTACATATACATTTATATTTAGTTCATTTAGCACACGCTTTTATCACACCATAGTGCTATCAGACTTCTGATACCAGTGCAGGGTGAAAGGGTGGACACAAAATATGAACTTCTATTAAAAAAAATTGTATAGAATTATTTTGTATTTTGAACATACAAATTACAGGATTTTGACAAAATACACTGGAGTGTAATTCAAATGACAAAATACTCAGAAGTAATTAAAATACATATTTCAAATACTGCCCATCTCTGCACAGACGCACGCACACACACACACACACACACACACACACACACACACACACACACACACACACACGCACACAGGCACACACACACACACACACACACACACACACACACACACACACACACACACACACACACACACACACACACACACACACACACACACACACACACATACACATTACAACAGAAAACATACACATTCCTCCATATCCCACCCACCTGCGGCCCCCCTGGTGGACTTGGTATCCAGAGATGTGGATCTCCTCCTCGCTGGGGAAGAAGAGACTGAGAGCCCTGGGACAGGAGTACACACTTCCCTCACACACACGGCTGTTATGGACCCACACAGTGTACTGTGGTGTGGCTGAGCGGCAGTCTTGGGCCAGTATGTAGGAGCAGGTCCCAGGGTAGTAGAAGTAGCTGCCATCGAACGTCTCATAGTGGTGCTGACCCCAAGACCTGCAGATCCCATCTCTGTCCTGGCCCTGGTTAGGAACTACATGCACACACACACTCTGAGTTGTGCACACTTATCTCAACTCTGAATTGGCATTATGGTGCGCTGGTGTGTTTGTTTGTGTGTGGGGGGCATGGGGAGGAGGTGCTAGCTCACTAAAAGCCGCTCAGTTACAGGAAACCCCGTCTCTGTGCCATACCTAGCCAACTACACCCACTGTCTAACAGTGTTGGTGCTCTGGTGGTACTTTAGCCAGGTAGGTACTTGGTTGACAGGAACAGTGTGTATCAGAGTTCATCTGCCACACCCAGCATGAGAACCGAACAGCAACACTTCATATTCCTGACGCTAGTGTGCTTACCATCGCGCCAACAAAACCATGGTGGTTAGGTGAGGGAAACACTACTTTAGGTCTCAGGCAAGGTATTACTGTAGAGCAGTGGTTGCCAACCGGTCGATCGCGATTCCTAGTCGATCACCAAATATTTCTGTAGAAAAGCCAACGAACGATAAAGGCTTGCGTTTCTTTTTTTAAATCGTGTTGAGCTGTTGCCGGTAGGTGCACTTGATTCATGAGACAAACTCCGCCTACCCGGCGGACCGGCAAATCTGTGACTAAATCGAGTGCACCTACTGCGCTGCCCAATCGGATAGCTCAAATCACCGTGGCTACAGAGCTTCCGGGACCCTGGCCACAGCCAAGTTTAACAGGCTACTAGCCTACGTAAGATTTAATAACTTTTAAAACCATGACCACAGAGAGACTGTCAATGAATACAGCAAAGAGCTGCTGTTTTTATGAGTGAGTTCATGTTGAAGTTTAAATTCAGCACTGTCACTGTTTTTATTCAACACTATTACAAAACGCGCTTCTCTGTATTCCATACAGCTGCAATGAATGAGTAGCCAAGTATCGATAGCCCTGCATTTTATTTTTATTAGCAGCTCATCGTGTCGATTTTAATATTAAATAATATTAAACTTTCTCTGGTCATAGGAACAACAATTTGTACATGAGGCAGACGCAGTGCGCTCAGGTTTCATCATCATGTGGAAGACGATGTCCCCTCTCTCTGGTCAGTCTCACCGGAGGAAAGGAAAGAGAGAGCAGGGACCGTGAGAGGCGGTTGGGAAAAATAGTTTTGAACGGTCATCCAACTCGGGAATTCCAAGTCGGAAACTCGGGCATCTTTCTAGAGCTCCGATTTTTCGACCTGAAGACCACTGACGTCATGATTTGACCTTGTTGACCATCAGATGCAGGTACCATCAGTCCAGTAAAATAACAAAATTCGAAACCAACTGATCTATTTTGTTATCAAAGCTTGAGTTTTGAAATATAATATGGTCTGTTTAACAATATTGGCAGGCCAATCATATAGCCAATATGCTGTGCTAATGTATTAGGCCTACTGTCCAAACCTCATTCCTACAAAACTGTTGTTTGTGTTGAGGTTAATGTAAAGAAATCTGAGCGTATATCTCAGCTTGCTTTTTGACTGTGAAAGTGATCTTGACTCAGAAAAGTTTGGTGACCACTGCTATAGAGGCTCCACTTGAGACCCATCTCTGATGTATAGAGACCCTGTGTAGTCTACAGAAACTCAACCCTAATCCCCCAGACTTAATCATACACACTATGGACTGGTGAGTGTGTGTGTGTGTGTGTGCGTGTGTGTGTGCGTGCGTGCGTGCGGGCGTGCGTGCGTGTGTGTGTGTGTGTGTGTGTGTGTGTGTGTGTGTGTGTGTGGTTATTTATGACAGTGTGGACAGCTTATTAATGGTTGCTGATGGATGTGTCAGTCTGACTCTCATGCAGGCACACACACCAAAATGAAACATACATTGTGGTTCTAGGTTCAAGATGTGTGTGTGTTACTCACTGATCTGGCAGCGGTCTCCGAGGGCCTGGAACTGTGCACAGTCACACACACCTCCCTCCTGACACCAGCCCCCATTCAGACAGCCACAGTACTCTGGTGAAACACAGACACAATCTTTCCTCAATTCCTTAGATCTCCTCTGGAAATACTTTGAGATTCACCAATTGATGAATAACTTATTCTTTACGAGACAGATTGCTTTAACCCTTTACACTTGTGAGAATTGGCCTATATGTATAGGGCCAAATTAAAATGTTTCTAACAGAAGAAATATAAGTAGCATATGCATAACCATGGTAGCAATTGAAAGGGAACACTTTGGAGATTATGGAGAAATGATCAGACCAAAGATAAGGACCAAACAGTTCACCTGACACAAGATTGAATCAAAACATTACACTGTTGATTTTATGTTCATTTTACAGTAACTGAACTTTTCACATTATTTGTCAACATCGAAATCAGAAAATACTCTGGATAGATTTAGTAACATAATAAGAATATTCATGGAAGATTTGGGGTCAGTGCAACATTTAAAAAAATGACAAGGGTCCACACACCTCTCCAAAGTGTGCACAGTTCCTAAGTAATTTCAATTCTCAAGGAAAGAGCCTTCAACTATTAGGTGCTTTTTTGAGCTCTCTTAGCTGTGTCATTGAGGAACTGAAGCAAGAAAACATGTCGTTTTTTGTTTGGAACACATTCCTGCATCCCCCCATCGGACAATTACTGTTGTTGTTTACGGAATCCAAAAACGGTCCATTATGAATCACGAAATGGGTCAGGTGGGCATAATTTGAAAGCTTATTCAAATTGCCAACATGACTAGCTAAGTTATAAAATACAGTCTTACAGTGTTTGGCTTTCACAAGGAGAAACAGATAGTAATTATGGTGCTCATAGAATGGAGTCATGAGTACATTCATACAGTATGTGTTCTCCATGGCTAATTTCCTTCACAATATGACAAACATGAGCTCATTCTGTTGAGAACAGAATTATTATTTTTTTTACCTTTATTTTACCTTTATTTAACTAGGCAAGTCAGTTAAGAACAAATTCTTATTTTCAATGACGGCCTAGGAACAGTGTAGCGATCATAAACGTTGATACTGTAAATTACATGAGTTTTATAATATGGAAATGTGAAGTCCAAATCTGAACATCCAATGTTGTCTTGGTAAGCAAATCCAGTATGTGTTTTAGGTTATTGTCCTGGTGAAAGGTGAATTTGTCTCCCAGTATAACGTGTACGCTGGGAGTCGGAAAGCAAGTACAGGGAGTGAATAATTTAATAAATAAACTAACATGGAACAAAACAAGAAACACGAAAAGCGTACAGACATGAAACAGAAACAGAGTCAATAACGTCTGAGGAAAGAAACCAGGGGAGTGACAGATATAGGGGAGGTATTCAGGAAGGTGATGGAGTCCAGGTGAGTGTCATGGGGTGCATGTGGTGCATGTAGCGATGGTGGCAGGTGTGCATAATAATCTGGCAATGTCGAGTGCCGGAGAGGGGGAGCGGGAGTACACGTGACAGTACCCCCTTCCTGATGCACTGCTCCAACCGCAGGACGACACCGGCCAGAGGGACAGTCCCGATGACCGAGAACGGGCCGGTCGCTTCTACTGAGGCACGGGAACCTGTCGAGGCAGCTGAGGCATGGGAACCTGTAGAGCCGGCTGAGGCACGGGAACCTGTAGAGCCGGCTGAGGTGCGGGAGCCTGCCGAGCCAACCGAGGCTTGAGAACCTGTCGAGCCAGCTGAGGCATCCCCGGTTGCTTCAGCAGCCACACTTGGACACAATGGGACAAAAAAAAAGATCCCTGTTGCTTCCCTTTGGTGAGGTGTTATTCTGTAACGTGTAAGCTGTGAGTCGGGAAGCACACTGGCCAGCTGGTCTGCGTATGCTCTGAGAACACGGCTAGGGATGCCGTCTGGGCCGGCAGCCTTGCAAGGGTTAACACATTTAAATGTTTTACTCACGTTGGCCACGGAGAAGGAGAGCCCACAGGCTTTGGTAGCGGGCCGTGTCAGTGGCACTGTATTGTCCTCAAAGCGAGCAAAGACATTTTTTATTTGTCTGGGAGCAAGATGTCAATGTCCGCGACAGGGCTGGTTTTCATTTTGTAATCCGTGATTGACTGTAGACCCTGCCACATGTCTTGTGCTTGAGCCGTTGTATTGCGACTCTACTTTGTCTCTATACTGACACTTTGCTTGTTTGATTAACTTGCAGAGGGAATAGCTGTTTGTATTCGGTCATGTTTCCAGTCGCCTTGCCATGATTAAAAGCGGTGGTTCGCTCTTTCAGTTTTGCGCGAATGCTGCCATCAATCCACGGTTTCTGGTTATGAAAGGTTTTAATAGTCACAGTGGGTATGACATCTCCAATGCACTTGCTAATAAACTCGCTCACCGAGTCAGCGTATACATCAAAGTTATTGTCTGAGGCTATCTGGAACATATCCCAGTCCATGTGATCGAAGCGATCTTGAAGCGTAGAATCCGATTGGTCAGACCAGCGTTGGATAGACCTGAGCCCGGGCGTTTCCCATTTTAGTTTCTGTCTATAGGCTGGGAGCAACAAAATGGAGTAATGGACAGATTTGCCGAAGGCAGGTTGGGGGAGGGCTTTGTATGCATCACGGAAGTTAGAGTAGCAGTGGTCCAGAATGCTACCAGCTCGTGTCGTGCATTCAATATGCTGATAGAATTTAGGAAGTCTTGTTCTCAGGTTAGCTTTGTTAAAATCCCCAGCTACAATAAATGCAGCCTCAGGATGTATGGTTCCAGTTTACATAGAGTCCAGTGAAGTTCTTTCAGGGCCGACGAGGTATCTGTTTGGGGGGGATATACACAGCTAAGACTATAATCAAAGAGAATTCTCTTGGAAGATAATGCGGTCGGCATTTGATTGTAATGAATTCTAGGTCAGGTGAACAAAAGGACTTGAGTTCCTGTATGTCGTTGTGATTACACCATGAGTCGTTAATCATAAGGCATACACCCCCGCCCATCTTCTTACCAGAGAGATGTTTGTTTCTGTCGGCGAGATGCATGAAGAAACCGGGTGGCTGTACCGACTCTGACAACATATCCCGAGTGAGCCATGTTTCCGTGAAACATAGAATGTTACAATCTCTGATGTATCTCTGGAAGGCAACTAATGCCCTAATTTCATCCACCTTGTTATCTAGAGATTGGACATTAGCGAGTAATATGCTCTGAAGCGGTGGATGGTGTGCTCGCCTTCTGAGTCTGACGGGATGGCCTCTGGGATAAGATCCAATGTCCAAGGTGGAGGTCCGAACAAAGGATCCGCTTCGGAAAAGACGTATTCCTGCTCGTAATGTTGGTAAGTTGACATCGCTTTTATATCCAATAGTTCTTCCCGACTGCATGTAATAACACTTGAGATTTTCTGGGCTAACAATGTAAGAAATAATACATAAAAAACAAATAACTGCATAGTTTCCTAAGGACCTGAAGCGAGGTTTTCTTCCAGGATTTTGCCTGTGATTAGCTCTATTCCGGTTCTTTTTATACCAAAAAATGTCCTAGTCCTTCCCGATGACAAGCAGTCACCACTATGCTTGAAAATATCATGAGTGGTACTCGGTGATGTGTTGGATTTGTCCCAAACATAATGCTTAGCCACATTTTTTGCAGTTCTACTTTAGTTCCTTATTGCAAACAGGACGCATGTTTTGGAATATATGTATTCTGTACGGGCTTCCTTCTTTTCACTCTGTCATTTAGGTTAGTATTGTGGAGTAACTACAATGTTGTTTATCCATCCTTAGTTTTCTCCTATCACAGCCATTAGTCTCAGTAACTGTTTTAAAGTCACCATTGGCTTCATGGTGAAATTCCTGAGCTGTTTCCTTCCTCTCCGTCAACTGAGTTAGGAAGGATGCCTGTATCTTTGTGGTGACTGGGTGTATTGATACACCATCAAAAGTGTAATTAATAACTTCACCATGCTCAAAGGAATAGTCAATGTCTGTTTTTTTATTTTTACTAATCTACCAATAGGTGCCCTTCTTTGCGTGGCATTGGAAAACCTCCCTGGTCTTTGTGATTGAATCTGTGTTTGAAATTCACTGCTCGACTGAGGGACCTTACAGATAATTACATGTGTGGGGTCCAGAAATGAGGTAGTCATTCAAAAATCATGTTAAAAAATATTATTGCGCACAGAGTGAGTCCATGCAACCAGTGGTGGTCGGTGCCATTTAAGATTAGGAAAGATTAAAAAAGAAAATAGTATATTTTTTATTTCTATTACAGCATATTGAATGACTGTTATTCATATTCCATTCACCAAGCTCAATGTAACATTGATAGGTTAGGCTACTACATGATAGTCAAATTTTCCCTATACCCATCATGAGGTTGCTACAACCTAGCCTACTAATTAAAATTTACAAATCAAATCAAATCAAATTTTATTTGTCACATGCGCCGAATACAACAGGTGTAGTAGACCTTACCGTGAAATGCTTAATTACAAGCCCTTAACCAACAATGCAGTTCAAGAAATAGAGTTAAGAAAATATAAAACTAAATAAACTAAAGTAAAAAAAATAACAAATAAAGTAACACAATAAAATAACAATAACGAGGGTATAAACAGGGGGTACTGGTACCGAGTCAATGTGCGGGGGTACAGGTTAGTCGAGGTAAATTGTACATAGGTAGTGGTAAAGTGACTATCCATAGATAATAAACAGCGAGTAGGAGCAGTGTAAAAATTAGGGGGTGTCAATGTAAATAGTCCAGGTGGCCATTTGATGAATTGTTCAGCAGTCTTATGGCTTGGGGGTAGAAGCAGTTAAGGAGCATTTTGGTCCTAGACTTGGTGCTCCAGTACCACTTTCCGTGCGGTAGCAGAGAGAACAGTCTATGACTAGGGTGGCTAGAGTCTTTGGCAAATTTTTGGGCCTTCCTCTGACACCACCTAGTATATATGTCCTGGATGGCAGGAAGCTTGGCCCCAGTGATGTACTGGGCCGTACGCACTACCCTCTGTAGCACCTTGAGGTGACGAGCAGTTGCCACACCAGGCGATGATGCAACCGGTCAGGATGCTCTCGATGGTGCAGCTGTATAACTTTTTGAGGATCTGGGGACCCATGTCAAATATTTTCAGTCTCCGAAGAGGGAAAAAGTGTTGTCGTGCCCTCTTCACGATTGTCTTGGTGTGTTTGGACCATGATAGTTCGTTGGTGATGTGGATACCAAAGAACTTGAAACTCTTGATCCGCTTCACTACAGCCCTGTCAATGTTAATGTTTGGCCCGCCTTTTCCTGTAGTTCACGATCAGCTCCTTTGTCTTGCTCACATTGAGGGAGAGGTCATTGTCCTGGCATCACACTGTCAGGTCTCTGACCTCCTCCCTATAGGCTGTCTCATCGTTGTCGGTGATCAGGCCTACCACTGTTGTGACAGGTTACCTTCACTTTCTTGGGCACAGGGACTATGGTGGTCTGCTTGAAACATGTAGGTATTACAGACTCGGTCAGGGAGAGGTTGAAAATGTCAGTAAAGACACTTGCCAGTTGGTCCTCGCGTGCTTTGAGTACACGTCCTGGTAATCCATGTCCCCGAAGCTTTGTGAATGTTGACCTGTTTAAAGGTCTTGCTCACATCGGCTACGGAGAGTGTGATCACACAGTCATCCGGAAGAGCTGGTGCTCTCATGCATGCTTCAGTGTTGCTTGATTCGAACCGAGCATAAAAGGCATTAAGCTCGTCTGGTAGGCTCGCGTCATTGGGCAGCTCGCGGCTGGGTTTCCCTTTGTAGTCCGTAATAGTTTGCAAGCCCTGCCTCATCCGACAAGCATCAGAGCCGGTGTAGTAAAATTCAATCTTATTTCTGTATTGACGCCTGTTTGATGGTTTGACTGAGGGCGTAGCAGGATTAATTATAAGCGTCCAGATTAATGTTCTGCTCCTTGAAAGCAGCAGCTCTACCCTTTAGCTCATTGCGGATGTTGCCTGTGGTTGGGATATGTATGTCCAGTCACTGTGGGGACGACGTCGTTGATGCACTTATTGATGAAGTTGGTGACTGAGGTGGTGTACTCCTCAATGCCATTGGATGAATCTCGGAACATATTCCAGTCTGTGCTAGCAAAACAGTCCTGTAGCTTAGCATCCAAGTCATCTGACAACTTACGTATTGAGCGAGTCACTGGTACTGCCTTCTTTAGTTTTGCTTGTAAGCAGAAATCAGGAGGATAGAATTATGGTAAGATTTACCAAATGGACGGCGAGGCAGAGCTTTGTATGCGTCTCTGTGTGTGGAGTAAAGGTTGTCTGCATTAAAGTCCCCGGCTACTAGGAGAGCCGCTTCTGGATGAGCATTGTTTGCTTATGGCCTTATACAGCTCGCTGAGTGCGGTCTTAGTGCAAGCATCGGTTTGTGGTGGTACATAGACGGCTACGAATAATATAGATGAGAACTCTCTTGGTAGATAGTGTGGTCTACAGCTTATCATGAGGTACTCTACCTCAGGTGAGCAATACCTCAAGACTTCTTTAATATTAGACATCGCACATCAGCTGTTATTGACAAATAGATACACATCCCCGCTCCTTGTCTTACCAGATGTAGCTGCTTTGTCCTACTGATGCACGGAAAATCCAGCCAGCTCTATATTATCCATGTTGTCGTTTGGCCACGACTCGGTGAAACATAAGATATTACAGTTTTAATGTCTCGTTGGTAGGATAGTCTCAATTGTATATCATCCATTTTGTTTTCCAATGATTGCACGTTGGCCAATAGTACAGATGGTAGTGCAGGTTTACTCACTCGCCTACGAATTCTCACAAGGCACCATGACCTCCACCCCCTTTTTCTCCGTCTTTTCTTCACGTGAATGATGGGGATTTGGGCCTGGTCTCGAGAAAGCAGCATATCCTTTGCGTCGGACTCGTTAAAGAAAAAAATCTTTGTCCAGTTTGATGTGAGTAATCGCTGTTCTGATGTCCAGAAGCTCTTTTCATAAGAGACGGTAGCAGCAACATTATGTACAAAATAAGTTACAAACAATGTGAAAAAAAATAAATAAAGAGCACAGTTGGTTAGGAGCCCGTAAAACGCCAGCCATCCCCTCCGGCGCCATTATTAGGGTACACAGGGCGAGAGAAAAATTATAGTAATCTAGGTGAAAGACAAACACATTCAATACCACTTTGCCCACTCTTGCCTGCATCTAGCTGATCTAGGGTATAATCATTAGTCCAAGCAGAAGAGAATTTCTATTGGACAAATTAAAATATGTTTATTCCCATTTTGTTCCGTTTGCTTCAGTATAAGAAAAGTTTTTCAACAGAATCGTCAGAATGAATCCACACATCCCTGATCACCCGCAAACACAGTTCACTTTCATAGCAGCCACATAAAAACAGCATGATAACATTGGTCTTTGTATAATTCCTTCTCGCATCTGAGCACTATATTTCTCTCACCTTTTCCTTCGCTTGTGGAATTCAGTGCACAACACAACAACTGTCTGTGACCAGGCAAAAAACACTTTCCAAGCCAAACCTTCATGCCATAAGCGATAACCGCTACACACAGCCTACATCGTTGTCACCATATTAGCTACCGTCATAGTCAACATAGCTTCTAGACCTGACATATTAGTAAACCCGCTACAATCATGCAGTATAGTGTACAGCAAGCAGTTACACCGCCGGGCCCCAGTGGCAATAAAATAATAAAACCAAAAGCTTACCTTGACTTGGAAGAGTTCCAGCGTCGGATAACTATAGCCAGCTAGCTAACATAGCATCCCTCTCTGTTTGAATACTTTAAAGTATGACTTAAGTCGTTTTTGGGGTATCCGTACTTTACTTTACTATTTATATTTTTTTATACGTTTACTTTTAAGTCACTACATTCCTAAAGAAAATTATGTACATTTTACTCCATACATTTTCCCAGACATATAAAAGTATTTGTTACATTTTGAATGCTTAGCAGGACAGGAAAATTGTCTAATTCACACACGTATCAAGAGCACATCCCTGGTCATCCTACTGCCTCTTATCTGGCAGATCACTAAACACATGCTTTGTTTGTAAATTATAGTGTTGGAGTGTGCCCCTGGCTATATGTAACAACATTTAAAAACTAGAAAATGTGGCTCTGCTTTGCTTAATAAATGGAATTTGAAATGATTTATACTTGTACTTTTGATACTTAAGTATATTTTAGCAATTATATTTACTTAAGTATATTTAAAACCAAATACTTTCAGACTTTTACTCAAGTAATATTTTACATGGGGTACTTTTTTGCGCCCACGGTTTCCCACAGTATCTTTACTTTTACTTAAGTATGACAATTGGCAATTTTTTCCACCACTGGGTGTTTGAGTAGGCTAAATCAGCTAGCTGCATTTGCTAGCTAAGTAATGAAAGTGAAAAAAATATCTCTCTCAAAACTGTTCAACTATTGTCTTTCTCTCTATTTGTGTTAACTACTCACCTCATGTTATGCACTGCAGTGCTAGCTATCTATAGCTTATGCTTTCAGTACTAGATTAATTCTATGATTCGTTGATTGGGTGGGAAACTGCAATGCTGCAAGAGCTCTGATAGGTTGGAGAACATCCTCCGAAGGTTATCATAATTACTGTGCAAGTCTATGGAAGGGGGTGAGAACCATGAGCCTCCTGGGTTTTGTATTAAAGTCAATGTACCCAGGGGAGGATGGAAACGAACTGTCCTCCGGCTACATCATGGTGCTACACTAGAGAGTGATGTTGAGGGTAGTGTAGACATTGATTCCAAAACAGTGTGTTTTAATCAATTATTTGGTGACGTGAATATATTTAGCATAGTTTTATCTAAGTTTCACTATTTTTATTTTTATGAAATTCACTGAGGAGGATGGTCCTCCCCTTCCTCCTTTGAGGAGCCTTCACTGCATGCAACCTATTATGTGACTTGAACCTCTTAAATATCGGCACCTTTTTTAAAGTTTTTCGCCTAATATGACATACCCAAATCTAACTGCCTGTAGCTCAGGCCCTGAAGCAAGGATATGCATATTCTTGGTACCATTTGAAAGGAAACACTTTGAACTTTGTGGAAATGTGAAAGGAATGTAGTAGAATATAACACAATAGATCTGGTAAAAGACAACGCAAAGGAAAAAACTACCGTTCTTTTGTAATTTTCTTTGTACCATCATCTTTGAAATGCAAGAGAAAGGCCATAACGCATTATTCCAGCCCAGGTGCAATTTTCTTGTTACTTACAACCTCATGCTAATCGCATTAGCCTACGTTAGCTCAACCGTCCCGTTGACGGGACACCGATCCCGAAGAAGCACATTTTTACTCCTAAACTTATTTAAGCTTGCCATAATAAAGGGATAGAATACTTATTGACTCAAGACATTTCAGCATTTCATTTTGAATTAATTTGTAAAAATGTCTAAAAGCATACAGTTATTACACTTTGACATTATGAGATTTGTGTCTAGCCAGTGACACAAAATCAAAATGTTATCAATTTTAAATTCAAGGGGTGTGAATACTTTCTGAAGGCACTTTAGGCCCTAGGGTGTGTGTGTGTGTGTGTGTGTGTGTGTGGTGTGGTGTGTGTGTGTGTGTGTGTGTGTGTGGTGTGTGTGTGTGTGTGTGTGTGTGTGTGTGTGTGGTGTGTGTACCTGAGGAGGCATCGCGGGCGGTGTAATTGTGTAGAACACTGCGAGGGAGAGTTGCTTCAGAGAGAAGAGGACTGAATGTCTGGAGAGGAGAGAACACTGATGATCACACACACATGCACAAACTTGTGTAGTAAATGTGTATCTCTACCCCTGTGTGTAGTTGCAGCAGTGTATGTATGTGTATGTGTGTGTCCTACAAAGGTGTCTTTGTGCTAGTCAGGGTGCTGTGTGTGTGTATGCCCTGACCTCATCTGCTTCTCTTAGGTGTAGTGTGCCTACCTCCTCCCCTAGGAGATCCCGTTTCCTCCGCAGTGCATTAGCCCTCCTGCACGCACGCACGCACGCACGCACACACACACACACACACACACACACACACAGGACACACACACACAGCACACACATAGCACAGGGAAATATGCATTCATTATGTGGAGAAACATGCAAACTGAAGTGCACTTTTGACCACTTGAATACATCCAAACCAAACACACATGCATCAGTTTAGCCATGACATTGAATTAATGAATCCCCAGAGATGATGAATGTTTTTCGCTTCATCTCCTCTCTTACCTCTGTAGTCTACTGTCTGTCTCTGTCAGTTGGCTCTGTGCTGCTGAACACAACAAAAAAACATCACTAAAACCTCACACACACACTCACAATTATTACTTAATTGCACTATCACAACACATAAAATATCATCACATATATACCACAAGTCGACAAAACATATCAAATGTATTCATTTAAACGTTATAATTTAGGGTCACTGGGGCACATTATTGAACGGCAACAATTTAGGCAACACCTCTGAATGATTTACAAGACAGTATCAGCTCCAATGTATTCCTATCCAAAGGAAAACATTTGTCAATCATATTTCCTCAAGGCCATAACGATGTCACTGCCGGGGGGTTGAAACCCACATTCCAAGGTTAAAACAGCAAAATATAAACTTTTCAAAAATGTCTCGCGCATACAACACTGGTGCTAGTTTTCTGCTCTCTCTTTGACATTTTTGGAATCACTCTTAGAACGTCAAACGTTTATGTTGAAACAGTAAAGGTTATAGTACACATCTAAGTTATGCATTTTGATATGATGCGCGTGTGTCGCTGGGAGACTCACCGTGTGCTGTCAGCAGTTGGAGAACTGAACACCACGAAAGAAGAACCAGTATTACTCTACGTGGACCGTTCATCTCAGAGCTTATCCACCCGGAGGTTAACGGAACATTTCACAGGACAGACCGGAGAGTAGAGGAGGATCTCTGTTCGTTACCGGACTTCCCGCGGTTCACGTCCACGCGCACATAGTTGAGCGTGTCCCTCCGATGGATGACGAGTGCACGAGTTCACCTGCGTGCAGGTGCGGGGTGTGAATGAATTTTGTGCCAAACTGGTGACATCAAACCGACTGAAAGGATATATTACCCAGTGGTGTAAAGTACTTAAGTAAAAATACTTTAAAGTACTACTTAAGTAGTTTTTGGGGAAATCTGTACTTTACTATTTATATTTTTGACAACTTTTACTTTTACTTCACTACATTCCTAAATAAAATAATGTACTTTTTACTCCATACATTTTTCTTCACACCCAAAAGCACTCTTTACATTTTGAATGCTTAGAAGGACAGGAAACGGGCCCAATTCACACACGTATCAAAAGAACATCCATGGTCATCCTTATTTCCTCTGACCTGGCAGACTCACTAAACACAAATGCTTAGTTTCTAAATGATGTCTGAGTGTTGGAGTATGCCCTAGCTATCCGCTATACTTTTACTTTTGATAGGTAAGTATATTTTTGTAATTGCATCTACTGTTGTTAAGTCACTAAACAGTACATATACAGTACCAGTCAAAACTTTGGACACACCTACTCATTCAAAGGTTTTTATTTATTTTTACTATTTTCTAAATTGTAGAATAATAGTGAAGACATCAAAACTATGAAATAACACATATGGAATCATGTAGTAACCAAAAAAGTGTTAAACAAATCAAAATATATTTTAATAAGGAACAAGATTGCATCCTTTAAGATTGTTGGAAAAGCCAGGTGAAGCTTGTTTGAGAGAATGCTAAGAGTGTGCAAAGCTGTCATCAAGGTAAAGGGTCACTACTTTGAAGAATCTGAAATATAAAATATATTTTGATTTGTTTAACACTTTTTGGGGTACTACATGATTCCGTATGTGTTATTTCATAGTTTTAATGTCTTCACTATTATTCTACAATGTAGAAAAAGGTAAAAAATAAAGAAAACCCCTGGAATGAGTAGGTGTGTCCAAACTAAGGGTAAGGGTTATGGTTAGGTAAGGGTTATGGTTAAGGTTGAGGGTAGGGTAGGGTTGGGTAGGGTAGGGTAGGGTAGGGTAGGGTAGGGTAGGGTAGGGTAGGGTAGGAGTTAAGGTTAGAGTATGGGTATGGATGTTCCAAGGATCCCTGATTGCAGTATCCACAGGAGAATAGTGGACTACCTGCAAGTTAGAGAGATTCCCTGAGATTAGGACACAAAAACAGACAAATTACTTGACTGTAGGGCCTACTTATGATTACAAATGTAGTCTTACTTTAGAGACAGTCATTTAACTTGAATAAAATTATAAATGAGATTGTGTGTGTGTGTGTGTGTGTGTGTGTGTGTGTGTGTGTGTGTGTGTGTGTGTGTGTGTGTGTGTGTGTGTGTGTGTGTGTGTGTGTGTGCGTGTGCGTGTGCGTGTGTCTGTGTGTGTGTGTGTGTCTGTGTGTGTGTAAGACTTGGACTCCCTCTGCTGGCCATTGATGTATGCCTATCTGATATGAGTGAAAATGGACACGAGCAAAAATCTCTGAATGTTTAATAACAGTATAATGTACATGTTTAATAGTATTATCATGATATACATGTTAATGTCCTGGATACATAATGTGTCTTAAATACTTTAAACAGTAGAGGAGGGGGTTTGGGGTGGCACGACTGGTGGTATTGTTAGAAAGTTAGTGGGGGTTGAGTAAGGCTTGATAGGGTTGCATACCAATGAAGTATTGGGGGGTTAAGGAGTGGGATTGCTGATGGGGGTTCATGAGTGGTGGATGGGTATCAGGTATTTTGGAGTGGGTAAGTGTGTAGCAGTAGAGTCTGCTGAGGGGAGGACAGCTCATAATAATGGTCAGAAGGGAGCGAATGGAATGGCATCTAACGACCTGGAAACCATGTGTTTGATGTGTTTGATACCATTCCACTGATTCCGCATTAGCCGTTACCACGAGCCCGTCCTCCCCAATTTGGTGCCACCAACCTCCTGTGGTGGGTAGGAGGGCAAAGTCAGTCTGCTACAGACAGCTGCCTAGTAGTGTGACATCACTTCCTGGCAGCCAGTTCAGCGTTGACTTCGTCCTCAGTTTTGAGGCCGTGCCATTGGGAGATGGGCCGGCGGGGGTTGGCCAGCATGTCTGACCAATGACGGAGCTCCGTGCCGCTGCTGGCTCCACCCAGAAACACCTTCCCGATGGCATCATTCTTCCCAATCTTATCATAGTCCAACACTGTCACTGCTACCTGCACCTTCTACACACAGAGAAACACAGACCTCTGCTCGAAGGGTTGATAAATTATAAAGGAATTGTAAGGGATAAGTGAGATAGAGAGAGAGAGAGAGAGAGAGAGTGTGTGTGGGAGAGTATCTGTTCGAAGGGCACCTCAAAGCTGAAGGACTCATTGTAGTAAGGGTTGAGAGTGTTCTTCTTGATTTTGGTTTTCTTCTTCTTCAATCTTTTTCCATTCTGCAGCAGGTGGATCTTTACATAGGGGTCTAACAGAAGAGATAGAGATCCACCTAACACAAAAACGCTCTCTCTTTCTCTCTGTCTCTCTCTGTCTCTCGCTGTCTCTTTCTCTCTCTCTCTCTGTCTCTCTCTCCCACACACACACCCAGCTCACCCGACAGTCCTCCTACATCCATCTTCTTTAGGTTTTTTGCCTCGAGGACAACGATGCTTAATTTCCCTGTTCTAGGAACATATCATATCAGAGACAGACAGATATCACCCAGCTGCTCTGACTGGAGAGAGAGAGGGCCAGAGGTAAGTGCTTTGTGACTTTCTTTCCTATATATTTCTTCCTTCTCTCTTTTTTACTCTATCTATCCTCCTGGTCTCTCCACTCTCACCTCCTCTTTCTCTGCCTTCTTCAGCTCCCGCCACTCCTGTATCATCTGACTGAAGTCCAGGCTGCTCATTGGGACTCGTAGTGCCCCAATCACGTCATGTTTAGAGAAACGGTCAAAGTCATACACTGTCATCACCAGAGTCCTGCCTCCCAGCTCACTGTACAGTACCTGCATACACATACAGTATACACACACACACACGTACGCATGCACATAGACACACACACAAAAATGTTGTTGAATGTGGGGTCAGGGTTAGGGTTTAGAGGTCAGAGATTAGGAGTCATGGTTAGGCTACCTTGAAGGGGAAAGTCTCATTGAAGGTTGGGTTGAGTGTCTTCCTGTGAACTTTAGTCTCAAACTTCCTCTTCTTGTCTGGTAGTAGGTAGAGTTTAACAACGGGTCTGAACTTCCCCCCACATCCATGGCTGGGAGATCACAAGCCTGCAGGATACCTACTACCATCTATAAACGGGAAAGGGGGGCAGAGGGTAGGGAGAAGACCCACAGCTATAGCATGTGTCAGATGGAATAATATGTTGTTACTCAGTCCTGCTCCGCAGGACATTGGTTAGCAGAATCAGATGTGTTAGAACAAGGAGTTCTCACCGTGTTCTCTGTGAAGTTGTAGTCCAATGAGAACTCCAGTCTGCCCAACTTCACTTCCTCTTTAGGCTCCTCCTCCCTGCCAGTCAATCCAGTCTCTGTGTCACCCTCATCCTTTAGGGGCTACAGGACACACACACAAACACACAGAAAAACCTGATACATACTAAGCAGCAGACCTACACAGCTTAAAAAACGTATTCAGGATCGGTGGGTCCCCTACGGGACGGTTGAGCTAACGTAGGCTAATGCGATTAGCATGAGGTTGTAAGTAACAAGAACATTTCCCAGGACATAGACATATCTGATATTGGCAGAAAGCTTAAATTCTTGTTAATCTAGCTGACCTGTCCAATTTACAGTAGCTATTACAGTGAAAGAATACCATGCTATTGTTTGAGGAGAGTGCACAGTTTTGAACATGAAAAGTTATTGATAAGCAAATTAGGCACATTTGGGCAGTCTTGATACAAAATTTTGAACAGAAAGGCAATGGATCATTGGATCAGTCTAAAACGTTTTACATACACTGCTGCCATCTAATGGCCAAAATCTAAATTGCACCTGGGCTGGAATAATACATTATGCCCTTTCTCTTGCATTTCAAAGATGATGGTAGACTTTTTTGTTTTAAAGAATGGTTGGTTTTTTCTTTTACCAGATCTAATGTGTTATATTCTCCTACATTCCTTTCACATTTCCACAAAGTTCAAAGTTCCAAAGTACCATTTGAAAGGAAACTTTCAAATGGTACCAAGAATATGCATATCCTTGCTTCAGGGCCTGAGCTACTGGCAGTTAGATTTGGGTATGTCATTTTAGACAAAAATTGAAAAAAAAGGGTCCGATCCTCAAGAGGTTGTTGCTTTACGCCACGCTAATTATTAAAAGTTTGTGTGTAGCCCTCCACAGAGAGATGATATTACGCAATGTGTGTGTGTGTGTGTGTGTGTGTGTGTGTGTGTGTACCTCAGAGTTGTCTCCATCCAGCTCAGTGTACGTGTTCAAGCCGTTCTTTCCCTTCTTCTCCTTATCTGTGTCCTTTACTTTATTTTTCAGACATTTCCTCCACACACACAAACAGTATGACAACACCAGACACACACTCACCATGCATAGAGCTCCTACAGCCCAGGATGGCAGTGCACACACGCGCGCACACACGCGCGCACACACACGCGCACACACACGCGCGCACACACACATAAGCATACGCAATGTTAATATATCAAAACCAAGTGTTTTATATAACACCGGAGGGTTTCACTAGCTTGTGAGAATATTTTATTTCTCAATTGAGTACTTTATGCACTTTAACGGTACTTTAACTTGGTTCTGACAATTAACTTAGAGCTTTGAAGGCTCTGGAAACCCTCCCCTGATTGGTTGTTACTCACTGTGGAGGGGGTGCAATTCGCCATAAACTTTGTGGGGGTGTGGCCTCCAGGCCCAGGTTCTGGGGTTGCTGTGGCATTTGGGTTGATTGACAGGGGAGAGGGGGAGGGGCTGGGCTTTGCCTGGGTGCCCATATGACTGCCTGTCATCACCTAGGTCCTAGAGAGAGAGAGAGAGAGAGAGAGAGAGAGACACACAGAGACACGGAGAGTCTGTCAAAATATGTAAATTATTGCATCCAAACTAGCTCTGTATTTAAATTTGAGTGAGTGGTTACATTTCCCAGACCCATCCCTTAGAATACCAAACAAAGTGACATGGCAGGCTGTTTAAATTACATATTGTTTTATTTAAAAGTAACTAACAGTCCCGCAACATTCCAGAGAGCTTGCCAAAAATTACTGTAACATTTCAAATAGACAGTGCTTATTAGAAAATTAGTGTGGGAGACTGCAGCTGGCAGGAACATTGCATGCATCTGTAGCACATGCTGTTAACTTTAGATCAATATAAATGATCGCCACCATCTCATGGACTTCATAAAAGTGCATGTTTTGAGATACATCCAGACGTATGTGTTATAGAGTGATTATAGAGTGTGTGTGTGTGTGTGTGCATGTGCGCGTGCGTGTGTCAGATGGCCTCTTGTGTTTCTGCTAGTCTGGCACTAAGACCTGCTGTTCAAAGGATACACAACCTTGTTCCCTGTCAAACCTGCTGACAACACAGCACATGGGGGAGAGGTGTGGAGGGAGAGAGGGGGACAGAAGAAAGGCCATCATGAGTGTGAGATCTCTAAAGAAAGGATGTGAGAATGTTTCTGTCCAGAGTAGGAACTGTCCCAATTCCCTTCCTAGCCCTTCACGTTTGTCCTAAACCTTCTATGTTTTCAGATCTGAATCTGGGAAACCGACTCACTCAGCTCCTAACCATCATCCATGTTGGTGGCAAATATTCCATGAAGGCAGTCTAGCATTCTACAACTACTGTAATACGCAATTACATTGACATCATCATGTCAAACACTGTTGCTAATCAGGAAGAAAAACACTTTTGATGTAATTTTTCTGTTTTGCTTGTCTCCAGCATGCTTTGCTACTAATGGATACGTACTACAAGTGCATGGCAAGTCACTTCCACAGTGTATTGTCTCAGAATTGTTTATTCCATCATGGTTGAACTCTCTCACTCGGACTCTAACCCACTCTCTTTAGACCTGCCTGGTTAGAAGTTAGACCTGCCTGGTTAAATAAAGGATTAAGATAAAGAAAACATACTGTATTTATATGGTGCTTATATCCCCCCATTTACAACCGAGACTGGAAATGACATTAACCCTAATCCAGAGTCAAATATCTAACAGCAACACAATATTCTAACCCAACCCCACCATCACCTCAATACCCATCACTGACCACACCCTGGGAGAGAAAAGAGAGAGAGAGAGAGAGAGAGAGAGGAGAGAGGGAGTCTTACCTGTGTGTGTGTCCTGGTTTTGGTTCTGTCTGGCTGCAGGGTGGAGAGAGGGAGGACTCCCAGGTACACCTCTGAACAAAAAGAAAGAGAGAGCGAGGAGGAGGAGGAGAGAGGAGAAGATGACAACAGAGGTGGAGGAGGACAAAAGGGATGACAAGAGGAAAGAGGAGAGGAGATGAGGCAGTTTCTTGTCGTTTGTTTAAACCTTCTGTTCATCCAGAAGAGTCTCTGAGACAAGGAGCACAGGTATGACAGGAAAAAGGGAATGAGAGAGAGAGGAAATTAAGGAGAGAGAGAAAGGGGCAGGAGAGAGAGCGCATCTCTAGTTGGCTGTGTGTATGTGTGTGTATTATGTTGCGTTCGTAACCAAGTGGGAGTAGGGAATCTACCAGTTGTGAAGTCGTAAATAGATGCATTCATATGCTTTTAACTTGTTGAGAAACTCTGATTGGCTAATGGCCAACAAGCTGAGTAAACCATAAACTAAAAGTACAGATAACATGCTTGTAAACAAATTATAGTGTCAAAAAATCTGTTCAAGTGGATTTTTCCTAGTCGTATGTGATAAATTCCCACTTCCCACTTGGTTACGAATGCAGCATAAGTATGAGGATGTGTGTGTTCTGTCCATTAGGACAAGTCCCAGGGGGTTGAGTCCCTCTGATCCAAGTCCCGCCCCTTGTGACCTCTGCTGCTCCCTCATAGGTCGTTTTATAGGCTCGTTAGCATACTGAGACTTCAGCAGTAGACAACATCTACATTCCAACTGGATGACTGGTATTAATGTATACATGTCTCTGTGTAATTGCGTATGCATTTATGACATAGGCATTGCTGTATGTGTGATTGTGCGGGCATATACTGAAAACCAGTATGCATTATGTTTCCGGTGGTCGATACCGTTTTGTCTCATATTGACTCTATGTATAGATGCTGCTGCCTGAATTAGAACTGTAGGATGCGGTTTCTCCAGCAACGAGATGCAGATTCACACACATACTGTACACACACACACACATAGAGCTTAGACCTCTGTGGAGCATTGTGACTTCAACTCTGTTGTTCACCTTGCTGATGATTCGGTGGTGTGTTGATTTATGTCTTATAGGGAATTATAAACTGGGTGGTTCGAGCCCTGAATGCTGATTGGCTGACAGCAGTGGTATAGCAGGTCATATACCACGGGTATGGCCCAAAAAAATGTACTTCTCTAATTACGTTGCTAACCAGTTTATAATCGCAATAAGGCACCTCGGGGGTTTGTGATATATGGCCAATATACCACGGCTAAGGGCTGTGTCCAGGCACTCCGCGATGCGTCGTGCATAAGAACAGCCCTTAGCTGTGGTATATTGGCCATATACCACACACCCTCGTGTCTTATTGCTTAAATGTACTCTGTGATTGGAGGCACTATAAGAGGGTCATTCATTTAGATACACCCACAGCATTCTATTCCGGTTTCATTTTTTAAATAAACTGAATACTAATTTAATATAGTCTTGGTTGATCCGATGGTTCTAAAATATGTAGTAACATATTTTACTTAGATTGGTCTAAAACATTTCACCCTATATAATACATAGCATCCATGGAATTAGAATGATTCATTATATTTCTATTAAACCACCACCACATATCGGTACTCCACAACATCCTTTTAATCAGAAAAACACTTCATCTGATTGGTAACAGCACATACACTGTCGACAAAGCAACAGGTGACAATGTATGTACAGGGCAGTCACCAGTGACAGGCATGGCGCTGCATTGTGTGTAAAAAACAGCTATATCATAAACATTATATAAGACAACGCAAACACTTCACTAGAACCCTCCGTAATAAGGGCTACATAACGTGTCATAAACAATCATACTGTGTAAATTTATCTCAACTGATTTTACACCAACAGTCATGACTGTTTATGACGTGTTATTGCAGTGTTAAGTAGCCCTTATAACAAAGGGTTTAAGTGAAGTTGAACCAGAACAATAACAGTGGTTATAGATGGTCATACAGTAGGTGAGGGGCATTATAGTTATGACAACGATAACTAAAGAAGCCTGAGAGGAAAGCGGACTTTAATTATCCTCCAAACATAGTGTAGAATGTGTATGTAGTGTGTCACAGCATAGAATTCAGCAGACTCCAAAATAAAACAGGATGATCCAGCCCTATACTAGCACAGGGCTATGAATATGTTGTGCTAATACAGGGAGTAGATCAGAAATGTATGACCCAGGGGGTTCTCGGACTAAAGTTGAGAAACACTGATCTAACCCCTAATTAAGCATTACCAAGGGACTAAAACCTGCACACACAGGGGTCACCGAGGACCGCTATTGGACGACGCATTAAGCTTTTCAGGCCCACTCCTTGGGCTACGACCACTAACCCTGGGAGGATTGGCCACATTGGTGGTATGTTTATCAACTCAAAGAGCAGTTTGTGGTGGTAGCCCATAGAGTGGCCCACCTGTATTATAGCTCCCCTTCATAGTCCAGTGCATAGCAGAATACACACAAGGCTATACACACACCAGGGTTGAGATCAATTCAGTTTGTTTTCTATTACATTTTATTTCACTTCCTAAATTGAAAACGGAATTGACCCCAACACGCATTTCGC
This sequence comes from Salmo salar, assembly GCF_965601325.2. Lineage (NCBI taxonomy): Eukaryota > Metazoa > Chordata > Actinopteri > Salmoniformes > Salmonidae > Salmo > Salmo salar. The sequence continues at coordinate 25,984,680 of NC_138306.1, forward strand.
ACTTAATTGCATGCACGATAGATTTTTTTGTAACCTTGTTTGAACAAAACACTTACTACTGTATTCTATAAATCATATATTTTTTTTTAAATAACAAAGTTGCTCTGCAAACAAAAAGACAAGCCAAAGGAAATATCCTTTACATTGTCCGAGAGGGTGGTGGAGGTAGAGCTGGAACAAGGAGGTGAGTCCTGATCGTGTACTACTTAGTACAAAGTAATGCATTCACTAGTGTGTATAATAGGCCAGGAAATCAAATAAAATTGTCCTTGTCATCAGAGTGAAAAGCTCCATCTCAAATGTCACTCCATATAGTGCGCTACTTTTAAGTTGGGATTTCAATTCCATGACTGAGTTGAATTGGAATTGAGCCCAACCCAGCATGGGAAGTGGAAGGGCTAGAATTCATCGTGTCTTGCCAAGGCTTCTCCAAAGTCAGTAGCCTGGCTACCAACGAAGAGGTCATACTTCTCAACGATCTCTGCCTTGGTCAGTTTGCCATCCTACAAAGGGAGAAAAAAAATAAGAAGTGTTTCAGTATATGCTTAAATGCACATACGATGTACGCAACTAGCTCAAACATCAACACGTGTGTGTACACACCTTGTCATTATCTGACTCGTAGACCAGGTGTTTGGCTTCTGCCTCTGCGTGGTCGTAGTCTGAAGGTAGGATCCAGTCTTTGGTCTCCTCCTTGTCCATGCGGCCATCTTTGTTTGTGTCTCTGAACTCAGTAAACTGTTCTCTCTCTGTCCTCACCCACTCCGGCTCTGAAGGATCCCCCTCTTGGTTATACATGTCACCTTGAGGATGGGAGAGAGGTGAAAGAAAGGGAGAGAGAAATGTTAATGAACCACTGTTCTCACCCACTCAGGCTCTGTTGATGCTATAAATGGCACTTATGTCCTCCTCCAGGTGTAATAACATTTAAGAACTCCATGTACTATAACAGGCATTAAATAACCCATGTACTTCTCCAGATGTTATAACTTACCTATGTACTCCTCCAGGTCTATGAAGCCGTCTCCGTTCTTATCGATGTCCTCCATGGTCTCCTACAGGAGGGTAGCGGCACAAAGATGTTACTGCCTGGCTACCTTAGACAATAAATAAAACATTTAAGTTGTTTTGTGACCTACCAGTACAACTATATCCTTCATATGGTCGTACTCCTCAGGATGGAGGAAGGCTGTAAACTCCTCTTTATTGGCCTTCAGGTCAGCATCCAGGTCAGACATTTTGAATCTCCTCTCATCGCGTGAAATCATCTGTCTGTAGCTGAAGCCATCCTCTGGGTCTGGATCATCTAAAAGGTCACACACCGATTAGAAAATTCAGACCTTCCAGTAAAAAGGCACTGATCAGGTGTCGTAGATTACATTCTTATACTCCTTTCAGAGTGTCCCCCGTACCCAGTATGTATCCATATGTAGCGTTCTTGTACTCCTCCCAGGACACCAGTCCATCTCCATTATGGTCATGACCTTTCCACTGGCGGTCCACGTCATCATAGATCCACCTCTTCTGACTGTGTTTGATCCACTTTTTCATCTCCTCTACTGACACATACCCATCCTTGTCCTCATCTATACGCTCTACCAACATACTGTAGGGAGAGAGAGAGAGATGGCGTGTTAAACCATCTTTTCATTTCTTCTATACAAATCCATCTCTCACTTCTATACAAATGTTGCTGCTTAGTGTGTGTGTGTGTGTTACCCAAGTCTCTCCTTGCTCTCTTCTGGTGTGAGCTGATCGAAGGTCTTGGCCTCGTCCTGTCCTAGAAACGCCTCGTGGTCGTAATCAAAGTTCTCTGCATCTTCATGGTCGCGGCTGCTAAGCGGGTCGTCGTGGTGGACGCGGTCCTTTTTCTCGATGGTGGGTTTACTAGAGGCATAGACCACGCACAGCGCAAAGCACATGACCAACGGCCGCAGCTCCATAATCTGACACATACACACAGGAGCGAGAGCAGAGAGCGGCGTTAACTAACTTGGTTTACTACACAACAATAGTTTGTGACAGTGCGTTTAGTTAACAGGAATTCGTCATGACTTTCCTCAGTTTAAGTAATTCGGGGTTTCCCCTACTCAGATGCGGTTTCACCGTTTCTGGCTAAAATAAACAGGGTAGCTAGCTAATTTGAGAGTACTGGGGCGTATTCATTACGGAAAAAGTTTAAGAACCAAACGGAGCAAAACGAGAATTTCTATAGAACAAATTCAGGTAGGTCACTCCACGTTTCGTTCCGTTTGCTTCCGTAGAAGAAGCGTTTTGCAACAGAATCAGCGTAATGAATACACCCTTGGTACCGGTGCAGTTTGCAAGCAAGCTAGCCCGACATCAGTTGTTGAACTAAACGCAGGATGTCATTTGCACTGCCTACTTCAGTGTGTGTAACGTTAATGTTACAATAACTAAGCAGGGGGGGAAAACATAGATGAACTGTGCATTTACGTAAGCCTAAAATAGATACTTTACTCACCACGGGTCTTTCTGAAAAGTCTTTCGATTTTGAATATCTACACACTCATCATTTCCGGTACTAAAAACTCAACCAGCCAACAGCGTTACATATGCGTTTGTGTCTTGCCTTTCGTCCATTGGTCCACTTCAGGACAGCTGCGGCCTTGTGATTGGTCAATAATCGCCACGTCCTCAAGCTATGAGCTATGGAACGCGGCTTGGGTCTTTGCTGTCAAAAACGTTATTTGACGTGTCAAATAAGATTGTTGACCAATCAATCAGGACATGAATATGACTGCACGTCACATAATAATTTAACGCCTTCATACCTTTTTACGTAGTTTGTTTTTTACGTAGTTATTGCACATTGATTACACAATCACATTTCATATGTCACAACGATTCATCGATACGTATGCTATGATGCTGGTAAAGTTGTTTTGCGCACCTACAGTGCTGGTCATTTAAAAGAAAGCTAGCTAGTTCATGGATGCAAACAATGTTCTTCCCCAAAAACATAGAACACGACATCTGTTTCAGTAGCTATAGTTAGCTAGCTAACTATATAGCTAGGTGTCATCATCTAAAATAACCCTAATTCATAATATAGTTCTTATTTATTTAATGGTGGTCGGGTCCATATATGTGAAGCTAGCCACAATAAGGATTAGCCACAATAGTGTATTTTGCGGTTAGCCTTCAAAATAAACGTATGTCATTGACAGTGATGCAAGTGCATACAAATAGTAGAATTATGCCATAATTGAATAGATCATGCTAAACGAGGTTGGAATGTTGTTATATAAAATCAACAAAAGACAATCATTTGTTAATTTGACAAAAATCTGTTGAAATCACACTGAATGTATTATACTTTAGAATTGCATTGGGGGTATACTTATTTCACTGTACAGCCTTACCTATGGATTGTGGATCAATGACACAGGGTATCAGTCTACTCAATGACACCCAGAGAACATTAGCATCGTAGCTCTTATTGCGGAACTCTGAAACAACTGTGAATTGAGCCACATTTATTGACAACCTATGTGTATTGGACATTATTCACAAGGAAAAACAATACTGCGTGTATGTTTTGGAGTCTGATGACTCAGAGGATGTTGGGAAAAATTATCTTGGGTTTTGAGTAGACTGATACCCCATTTCATTGATCCCCCATCCTTAGGTAAAGCTTTACAGTGCAATATGAATGTCAATACACACACCAGGCTGACTGGGGTTTGATTCACGTGGCTAATGACGCTCAACCGGACCTGGTTATGGGTTGTGAAGCTGGCCACAATAACGATTAGGCATAATAGTGGCGTTTGCTGTTTGCCTTCAAAATAAAAGTACCTCTTTGAAAGTGATGCTGAAGATTACAATTGGCTGGAATTATGCCATATATAGATTAGATAATGTTAAACAATGAAATTGAGTATCAGTCTACTCGGTGACACCGACAGAACACAACTGTGAAGAGTTTACGCAAATATTAGCATTGTAGCTCTTATCGCGGGACTGTGACTGTGTGAAATCACCTTATAAGGTTAGCTTTGGGCAACAGGGTTACGCAGCTGGCTAGCTAGTTCAATTTCAATAGTCGAACAAGTGGCTACCTAGCTAATACTTACAAGGATTCCTAAATCATTGCTAAGAATAATGAAAAAGACTGCAGTTTCTGCTGGTCATTGTTTTCAGACTGGTTGTATTGGTGTTAGCTAGGTACCAAGCTAAAGCTAGCTACCCTAGAAGTTGCGGTCGAACAAATAATGCCTTATTACGCGGTATTGTAAACGCATCGTTCATGACTGGTGTTTGCTTGTTTGCGGACTTTTTTGTACAACTTTGACAGTGCTACAGATAGTGGTGGTGGCGCTTGGCTTGCACGTGCAAATTCAGAACACAACATTCTATAATATGTGTTATTTTACGTGTCAAAGTAAAAGCTCATGTAACGGGTCAAATAGTGTTATTTGAAGTGTATATTTTTTGACACGCAAGACCCAAACGCGTTCCACAATGAGCGTGTTAAACCCCCTGTTGGCTTGGAGGTCCTCTTTGTGTTCTGGATGAAGTAAGAGTCGTGTCTGGCTGGGAACGTTCAGTCACTCAGTGGCTGAAACTGTAAGTCTCCTGCAACAGAAACGGCAACAAACAACACAAACAGCCGCATTTAAGCTTATTGATATGGCATAAAAAACTGAGCTGAATTAAAGCATCTAAATGTTTGTATTTGACTACAAAGGTAACATTTTGCGCAGTACATTTGGCATTGATTGGAGTCACTAGAAGAAAAGGTCCAACCCCGCCTCAGTTATCAATCGATCCAAGATAGAGAGCACAGCACAGCAGTGTGTTGGTATGTGAAAGTGAAGGCTCACTGTGTGTTTGTGTGTGTGTGTGAGAGAGAGAGAGAGTCCAGTGTGAGAGTGAGTGAGTAAGTGTCAAATCAAAGTTTATTAGTCGCATACACAGATCTGCATTATAGCAGGTGCAGCTAAATGCTTGTGTTTCTAGATCCAACAGTGCGGTAATACAAAACAATTCACATCTAATCCAAAATGTTTTAAAAAAAACATTCTGAACAAGCAATTTCGGAGTCCGAAATATACACTGAGTGTACAAAACATTAAGGACACCTGCTCTTTCCATGACACACTGACCAGATGAATCCAGGTGAAAGCTATGATCCCTTAATGATGTCACTTGTTAAATCCACTTCAATCAGTGTAGATGAAGGGGAGGAGACAGGTTAAAGAAGGATTGTGTCTATGTATAAGTGCCATTCAGAGGGTGAATAGGCAAGACAAAAGACAAGTGCCTTTGAACGGGGTAGGGTAGTATGTGCCAGGTGCACCGGTTTGTGTCAAGAACTGAAACGCTGCTGTTTTTTTCACGCTCAACAGTTTCCCATGTGAATCAAGAATGGTTCACCACCCAACTTGACACAACTGTTGGAAGCATCGGAGTCAACATGGACCTGCATCCCTGTGGAAGACTTTCGACACCTTGTAGTCCATGTCCCGACAAATTAAGGCTGTTCTGGAGGGCAAAAGGCTGGGGTGCAACTCAATAGTAGGAAGGTATTATTAATGTTTTGTACACTCTCATATATATACAGTACCAGTCAAAAGTTTGTACACATCCACTCATTCAAGGGTTTTTCTTAATTTTTATTATTTTCTACATTGTAGAATCATAGTGAAGACATCAAAACTATGAAATAACACATGGAAACATGTAGTAACCCAAAAAGTGTTATGTTATATTTTATATTTGAGATTCTTCAAAGTAGATACCCTTTGCCTTAATGAGAGCTTTGCAGGTGTAACAGTGTAGGTTCCGTCCCTCTCTTCGCCCCAACCCGGGCTTGAACCAGGGACCCTTGCACACATCAACAACTGACACTCCACGAAGCATCGTTACCCATCGCGCCACAAAAGCCGCGGAAACCCTACTTCAAGTCTCTGAGCGAGTGACGTCACTGATTGAAATGCTATTAGCGCGCACCACCGCTAACTAACTAGCCATTTCACATCGGTTACACTCACCCCCCCCCTTTGACCTCCTCCTTTTCCGCAGCAACCAATGATCCGGGTCTACAGCATCAATGTAACAGTGTCCCTCTCTTCGCCCCAACCCGGGCTCGAACCAGGGACCCTTGCACACATCAACAACTGACACCCCACGAAGCATCGTTACCCATCGTGCCACAAAAGCCGCGGCTCTTGCAACGCAAGGGGAAACCCTACTTCAAGTCTCAGAGCGAGTGACGTCACTGATTGAAATGCTATTAGCGCGCACCACCGCTAACTAACTAGCCATTTCACATCGGTTACACAGGTAGTCACCTGGAATGCATTTAAATTAACAGGTGTGCCTTGTTAGAAGTTAATTTGTGGAATTTCTTTCCTTCTTAATGCGTTTGAGCCAATCAGTTGAGTTGTGACAAGGTAGAGGTGGTATACAGAAGATAGCCCTATTTGGTAAAACACCAACTCCTTATTATGGCAAGAACAGCTCAAATAAGCAAAGAGACATGACAGTCCATCATTACTTTAAGACATGAAGGTCAGTCAATCCTGAAAGTGTCAAGAACTTTGTGCAGACGGAAAAACAATCAAGCTCTATGATGAAATTGGTTCTCATGAGGACCGCCACAGGAAAGGAAGACCCAGAGTTGTTTCTGCTGCAGAGGATAAGTTCATTAGAGTTAACTGCACCTCCGATTGCAGCCCACATAAATGCTTCACAGAGTTCAAGTAACAGACACATCTCAACATCAACTGTTCAGAGGAGACTGCCTGAATCAGGCCATCATGGTTGAATTGCTGCAAAGAAACCACTACTAAAAGACACCAATAAGAAGAAGACACTTGCTTGGGCCAAGAAACACAAGAAATGGACATTAGACTAGTGGAAATCTGTCCTTTGGTCTGATGAATCCAAATGTGAGATTTTTGGTTCCAACCACTGTGTCTTTGTGAGACACAGAGTAGCTGAACGGATGATCCCAGCATGTGTGGTTCCCACCGTGAAGCATGGAGGAGGAGGTGTGAGGGTGTAGGGGGTGCTTTGCTGGTGACACTGTTGGTTGATTTATTAAGAATTCAAGGTAAACTTAACCAGCATGGCTACCACAGCATTCTCCAGCAATATGCCATCCCATCTGGTTTGAGCTTAGAGGGACTATCATTTGTTTTTAACAGGACAATGACCCCAAAACTCACCTCCAGGCTGTGTAAGGGCTATTTGACCAAGGAGAGTGATGGAGTGCTGCATCAGATGACCTGGCCTCCACAATCACCCGACCTCAACCCAATTGAGATGGTTTGGGATGAGTTGGACCGCAGAGTGAAGGAAAAGCAACCAACAAAGAAAAATCCATGTCTCAGACTGGCCAATAAAAAGAAAAGATTAAGATGGGCAAAAGAACACAGACACTGGACAGAGGAACTATGCCTAGAAGGCCAGCATCCCGGAGTCGCCTCTTCACTGTTGACATTGAGACTGTTGTTTTGCGGGTACTATTTAGTGAAGCTGCCAGTTGAGGACTTGTGAGGCGTCTGTTTCTCAAACTAGACACTAATGTACTTGTCCTCTTGCTCAGTTGTGCACCGGGGCCTCCCACTCCTCTTTCTTTTCTGGTTAGGACATTTATAAGTGACCCCAAACTTTTGAACGGTAGTGTATAGTTTTAAAAATATATCTTCCCGTTGTCTCTGAATTATTAGATAACAACCCAGCATTCACAAGGATGCAACAAACATTCTTGTTTCTTGTTATAACAATGTGTGACATTTCCCCATACATGCAGTGAAAATGTCTGCAGACAGAAAAGGTTTCTTCACAGCAAACTCTTCTTGAAATGTATGAAAATGCATTAAAAGGTGGAAATGTACCATAATAGTTTTATCAGACAAAAACGTTGTACAGAGTACATTATACAGTAAGTTTCTCCAGTTTACAGAGTGGATCCTCCAAGACATCAGAGAGCGTCTTCTCCCCTGAGTCTCCTAGTTTATTCATTTGTAGCTCTAGCTCTCTCAGGTGTGAGGGGTTTGACCTCAGAGCTGAAGCCAAAGAGGCACAGCCTTCCCATGTGACCGAACAATATGACAGCCTGCAGAGGGAGAAACACCTGTCATTCTGTCAGTTCTGGACACACTGAAAAACAAGTTCTGATTGCTTTCCTCAACAGCACATTATTTGCCTGATGGGTGGCAACAACTTAAAAAGGTTAAAACATGCTATATTTGATCACTACATTTAGTTTATAATTTGTTTTCATGCAACTTAATGGACTCCAAGAAAGATGGCCTTACCCCAGTTTTTCCAATTTACAGTGTGTATTCCCCAGTCCAGCAGAGAGCAGCTTCACTCCTGAATCCTGCAGGTTATTGTAACTCAGGTGCAGCTCTCTCAGACTAGAGGAGTTTGAGCTAAGAACTGAGGCCAGAGACCCACAGCATTTCTCAGTGAGGTTACAGCATTTCAGCCTGGGAATAAATATGAAGGTAATATTTATAGATTGTGACTGTGCAATGTTAATGTCCATCAGCAAGCTGCCTGCAAGCCTCCAGGTGGATCAGTTATAGCACCCCTATTCTGACTTGGAATATGCTGTAATACTTACGAAAGTCTTTCCAGTTTACAGAGTGGATCCTCCAGGACAGCAGAGAGCATCTTCACACCGGAGTCTCCTGGTTGGTTGTTGATCAGGTCCAGCTCTCTCAGATGTGAGGGGTTTGACCTCAGAGCTGAAGCCAGAGAAGCACAGCTCTCCTCTGTGACTCCACAGCCTAACATCCTGCAGACAGTGGTTCGTTTGTATGATATGCAGTTTCATAGCACATGATGACATTATTCATGTTCAAACATATAACTACCCAATTTAGTTTTCCTTTATCCTTTGTGAACATTGTTTATTTCATTGAAGAACATGTATTTTAATTACACATCACCTCAGTGTTTCCAGTTTACATTGTGGTTCCTTCAGTGCAGCAGAGAGATGGTTAATTCCTGAGTCTCTTAACTTATTTCCACCTAGGTCAAGCTCTCTCAGGTGTGAGGGGTTTGTTATCAGAGCTGAAGCCAGATAATAACATCCTTCCTCTGTGATTTTAGAGTTATACAGCCTGCAGAGGGAATCAGCATCATTTAATGTCCTACTGTCATCGGCATTGTAGTACACTTCATTACTCATTGAGAAGTAACTTCAAGTTTCTAAGAGCAACTGGAGAGCTGTACTTCCTCATTCTCCCTTAGGTTTCTGATCTCAGAATGAAATGCCCATGCCCAGATATCCTCAACAAAATCAGATCACAAATCACATAATCACTTGACCTAAATCCTGAAATTACAGACCATTCTTGAGATGTTCTAGTACTCACTTCAGTTTTTGCAATTTACACTGTGGATTCTCCAGGACAGCAGAGAGCAGCTTCACTCCTGAGTCTCCTGGTTGGTTGTTGGTCAGGTCGAGTTCTCTCAGGTGTGAGGGGTTTGACCTCAGAGCTGAAGCCAGAGAAGTACAACCCTCCTCTGTGACTCCACAACCAGAAAGGCTACAGATGGAGTGAGAATTACATTTACATTTTAGCCATTTAGCAGACAATCTTATCCAGGCTGACTTAGAGTTAGATAATAACTATCCTCATGTAAACAGCTATTAGAGGTCCATGTATTGCAATGCAGGAAATGTAAAACTTGTAATATAGGCTTCTGAAGTTTGTAATTTCAACTTTCCCATAAGAAAAATGTATCAACCCCTACAAAAATGTCCATGAATTATAATCCACATAATTCAAATTTCCTGTTGCCGCAGGATTCTTTTCCTGCTGTAGCAAACTGGCTCAAATTAAGATCCGACATCTGTATGAAACTAACCTCAGTATGTCCAGTTTACAGTGTGGATCCTCCAGTACAGTAGAGAGCAGCTTTAGCCCAGAGTCTCCAAGGATATTACTGCTCAGATCCAGCTCTCTCAGGTGTGAGGAGTTTGACGTTAGAGCTGAAGCCAGAGAAGCACAGCCAACCTTTGTGATGCCACAGCTCTTCAGCCTGCAGTGGGAAAAATACTCAGCTCTATACGCAACTGGACATTTAAAATAGTTGAATAATTTAACATTTCCAGAAACGAAAGTAAATATACATTTCCACTCTGAGAGATGCCCTTACCTCAGTGTCTTCAATTTACAACCTGGATTCTTCAATCCATCAGAGAGCAGCTTCACTCCTGAATCCTGCAGTTTATTGTCACTCAGGTCCAGCTCTCTCAGTGAAGAAGAGCTCGATCTGAGAGCTGAAGCCAAAGACTTACAGCAACTTTCAGTCAAGTTACAATCTTTCAGGCTGGAATAAATAATAAAACAACACATTTGGTCCATAAACAGGGTAAAGACTACAAAGACCATGAGGAAATTATGAAAATGTGTCCATAAATACTCACATTGCTGTTCTGGTGGCTTTGACCACTGGTAGCAGCCTAAGAAGACCCTCCTCTGATCTGAAATACTTTCTCAGTTCGAACACATCCTGCTTCTCCACTGAAGTCAGCAAAACAAAGACCAGAGCGGACCACTGTGCAGGTGACAGTTCAGCTTTTGAGAGACTTCCTGAGCTCAGATAGCTTTGGATCTCCTCCACTAGAGAAATGTCATTCAGTTCATTCAGACAGTGGAACAGGTTAATGCACCTCTCTGGATTGGGATTCTTCCTGATCTTCATCTTTATGTACTTGGATGTTTCCTCACTGCTTTGGGACTTGCTTTCTGTCTGTATCAGTAAGCCTTGTAAGAGAGTTTGATTGGACTCCAGTGATAGGCCCAGAAGGAAACGGAGGAACAGGTCCAGGTGTCCATTCATACTTTGTAAGGCCTTGTCCACTGCACTTTTGTGTAGAAACAATGCAGGTGTTTCTCCTGACATTGTCTTAATATTTACACCTCCAGAGAGAAGATTTACATTGTTGTTTTTGAATGTGAGAAACACATACAGAGCAGCTAAAAACTCCTGAATGCTTAGATGTACAAAGCAGTATACCTTCTCCTGGCACAGCCCTTTCTCCTCTCTGAAGATCTGTGTGCACACTCCTGAGTACACAGATGCTTCTGTAACATCAATGCCACATTCTCTTAGGTCTTCCTCGTAGAAGATCAGATTACCTTTTTCCAGCTGTTGATAAGCCAGTTTCCCCAGTGTCATTATCATTACTGTATTCCAGTGGTGATCAATGTAATCTTCTCCAAGATACTTTTTAGTACTCTGTTTGGTCTGAAAGATCAGGAAGTGTGTGCACATTTGAGTCAGAGTCTTGGGGATCTCTCCACTCTCTGCTTCACCCAACATTCTCTCTAGAACAGTGGCTGAAACCCAACAGAAAACTGGTATGTGGCACATGATGTAGAGACTCTTTGAGGATTTAATGTGTGAGATGATTCTGCTGGCCAGGTTCTCATCACTGAATCTCTTCTTGAAGTACTCCTCCTTCTGTGGGTCATTGAACCCTCGTACCTCTGTCACCTGGTCAACACACTCTGGAGGGATCTGATTGGCTGCTGCAGGTCGGGAGGTTGTCCAGAGAAGCGCAGAGGGTAACAGATTCCCTTTAAAAAGGTTTGTCAGCAGCACATCGACTGAGGTTGACTCTGAGACATCAAAACAGGTCTTATTTTTCTGGAAGTCAAGAGGGAGTCGACACTCATCCAGACCATCAAATACAAACAGGACTTTGCACTCATCATAGTTAATCATTTTGGATTCTTTAATTTCCATGAAAAAAGATTGTAAAAGTTCCATCAAACTGCATCTCTCCGTCCTCATCAAATTCAGCTCACGAAAAGGAAGTGGAAATATGAACTGAATATCCTTATTGGCTTTTCCTTCGGCCCAGTCCAGAATAAACTTCTGCACGGAAATGGTCTTTCCAATGCCAGCGACTCCCTTTGTCAACGCAGATTTTATATGCCTGTCTTGTCCTGGTAAGGGTTTAAAGATGTCATTACATTTGATTGGTGTATCTTGTGTTGTTGGTCTCCTGGATGCTGCCTCAATCTGTCTTATCTCATGGTCATTATTGACCTTTCCACTTCCACCTTCAGTGATGAAAATCTCTGTGTAGATGTCATTGAGAAGTGTGGGGTTTCCTTGCTGTGCTAGTCCCTCAAAAACACACTGAAATCTCTTCTTCAGAGTTGATTTGAGCTTCTCCTGGATTTCTGCCTCAGCACTGACATTTTGGTGCCTGGAAAAATGACATAAAATGTTTAAACCTTTTGTATCAAAGGAGGAACAAATGGAAACTGAATTTCTACAGTTATGAAGACCTGAGACAATGTGGTCCCCAAGTGATATGAAGCCATAGAAACAGCAGACACTCACATTTTCTGATCTACGGGTAAGACATTCGCTCCTTCATATGGCTCCATGGACACAGTGCAGGAAGGAGGACAGTCCTGTCTCTGCTGAGGGAGTGGAGGGACCCTGTCAAAACAAACTTAAATCTTTACAAAGAACAAGAAGTCATGGGTGCGTGTTTATGAGTTTTGTTTTAAAGAAACCATGAACTGTAAATATTGCAATAACCTTTTATTTGACGTAAGTGGTTCATTACTGAACCTCATTGGCAGGGCCATAGACTTGTCACTCTTCATAGACAAACAGCTGGGTACAGGAGACACTGGTCTCTCTTGTTGGATCCTGACAAAAAACAAGAAAATTATATTTAGTCGGGCTAAGGAAGAAATAGTCAAAATTGTTGTTGAGGAGTAATTATAATCTACAGTGCCAGTCAAAGGTTTTGACACACCTAGAGTACTCGTTCCAGGGTTTTCTTTATTTTTACTATTTTCTACATTGTAGAATAATACTGAAGACATCAAAACTACGAAATAACACATATGGAATCATGTAGTAACCAAAAAAGTGTTAAACAAATCTAAATATACACTACTCAAAAAAAATAAAGGGAACACTTAAACAACACAATGTAACTCCAAGTCAATCACACTTCTGTGAAATCAAACTGTCCACTTAGGAAGCAACACTGATTGACAATAAATTTCACATCCTGTTGTGCAAATGGAATAGACAACAGGTGGAAATTATAGGCAATTAGCAAGACACCCCCAATAAAGGAGTGGTTCTGCAGGTGGTGACCACAGACCACTTCTCAGTTCCTATGCTTCCTGTTTTGGTCACTTTTGAATGCTGGCGGTGCTTTCACTCTAGTGGTAGCATGAGACGGAGTCTACAACCCACACAAGTGGCTCAGGTAGTGCAGCTCATCCAGGATGGCACATCAATGCGAGCTGTTGCATGAAGGTTTGCTGTGTCTGTCAGCGTAGTGTCCCGAGCATGGAGGCGCTACCAGGAGACAGGCCAGTACATCAGGAGACGTGGAGGAGGCCGTAGGAGGGCAACAACCCAGCAGCAGGACCGCTACCTCCGCCTTTGTGCAAGGAGGAGCAGGAGGAGCACTGCCAGACCCCTGCAAAATGACCTCCAGCAGGCCACAAATGTGCATGTGTCTGCTCAAACAGTCAGAAACAGACTCCATGAGGGTGGTATGAGGGCCCGACGTCCACAGGTGGGGGTTGTGCTTACAGCCCAACACCGTGCAGGACGTTTGGCATTTGCCAGAGAACACCAAGATTGGCAAATTCGCCACTGGCGCCCTGTGCTCTTCACAGATGAAAGCAGGTTCACACTGTGCACGTGACAGACGTGACAGAGTCTGGAGATGCCGTGGAGAACGTTCTTCTGCCTGCAACATCCTCCAGCATGACCGGTTTGGCGGTGGGTCAGTCATGGTGTGGGGTGGCATTTCTTTGGGGGCCGCACAGCCCTCCATGTGCTCGCCAGAGGTAGCCTGACTGCCATTAGGTACTGAGATGAGATCCTCAGACCCCTTGTGAGACCATATGCTGGTGCGGTTGGCCCTGGGTTCCTCCTAATGCAAGACAATGCTAGACCTCATGTGGCTGGAGTGTGTCAGCAGTTCCTGCAAGAGGAAGGCATTGATGCTATGGACTGGCCCGCCCGTTCCCCAGACCTGAATCCAATTGAGCACATCTGGGACATCATGTCTCGCTCCATCCACCAACGCCACGTTGCACCACAGACTGTCCAGGAGTTGGCGGATGCTTTAGTCCAGGTCTGGGAGGAGATCCCTCAGGAGACCATCCGCCACCTCATCAGGAGCATGCCCAGGCGTTGTAGGGAGGTCATACAGGCACGTGGAGGCCACACACACTACTGACCCTCATTTTGACTTGTTTTAAGGACATTACATCAAAGTTGGATCAGCCTGTAGTGTGGTTTTCCACTTTAATTTTGAGTGACTCCAAATCCAGACCTCCATGGGTTGATAAATTGGATTTCCATTGATTATTTTTGTGTGATTTTGTTGTCAGCACATTCAACTATGTAAAGAAAAAAGTATTTAATAAGATTATTTCATTCATTCAGATCTAGGATGTGTTATTTTAGTGTTCCCTTTATTTTTTTGAGCACTGTATTTTATATTTGAGATTCTTCAAAGTAGCCACCCTTTGCCTTGATGACAGCTTTGCACACTCTTGGCATTCTCTCAAACAGGTTCATGAGGTAGACACCTGGAATGCATTTCAATTAACAGGAATGCCTTGTTAAAAGTTCATTTGTGGAATTTATTTCCTTCTTAATAAGGATCGGCCCATTTAAAAAAAATTTTTTTGCCTAAAATGACATACCCAAGTCTAACGGCCTGTAGCTCAGGCCCTGAAGCAAGGATATGCATTTTATTGGTACCATTTGAAAGGAAACACTTTGACATTTGTAGAAATGTGAAAGGAATGTAGGAGAATATCACACATTAGATTTGGTTAAAGATAATACAAAGAAAAAACCAACCGTTCTTTTGTGGTTTTTTTGAACCATCATCTTTGAAATGCAAGAGAAAGGCCATAATGTATTATTCCAGCCCAGGTGCAATTTAGATTTTTGCCACTAGATGGCAGCAGTGTATGTGGAAGTTTTAGACTGATCCAATGAACCATTGTATTTCTGTTCGAAATGTTGTATCAAGACTGCCCACATGTGCTTAATTAGTTTATTAATAACTTTTCATGTTCAAAATTGTGCACTCTCTTCAAACAATAGCATGGTATACTTTCACTGTCATAGCAACTGTTAATTGGACAGTGCAGTTAGATTAACAAGAATTTAAGCTTTCTGCCATTATCAGATATGTCTATGTCCTGGGAAATGTTCTTGTTACTTACAACCTCATGCTGATTGCATTAGCCTAGGTTAGCTCAAACCTCCCACAGGGGACCCACCAATCCTGAAGAAGTTTTAATCAGTTGTGTTGTGACAAGGTAGGGGTGACATATAGAAGATAGCTCTATTTAGTAAAATACCAAGTCCATATTATGGCAAGAACAGCTCAAATAAGCAAAGAGACATGACAGTCCATCATCACTTTAAGACATGAAGGTCAGTCAATCCTGAAAGTGCCAAGAACTTTGTGCAGTCGCAAAAACCATAAAGCGCTATGATGAAACTGGCTCTCATGAGGACCGCCACAGGAAAGGAAGACCCAGAGTTACTTCTGCTGCAGAGGACAAGTTCATTAGAGTTAACTGCACCTAAGATTGCAGCCCAAATAAATACGTCACAGAGTTCAAGTAACAGACACATCTCAAAATCAACTGTTCAAAGGAGACTGCATGAATCAGATGTTCATGGTGGAATTTCTGCAAAGAAACCCCTACTAAAGGACACCAATAACAAGAAGTGACTTGCTTGGGCCAGGAAACACAAGCAATGGACGTTTAGACCTGTGTAAATCTGTGCTTTGATCTGATGAGTCCAAATTTGAGATGTTTGGTTCCAACCACTTTGTCTTTGTGAGACGCAGAGTATCTGAATGGATGATCTCCGCATGTGTGGTTCCCACCGTGAAGCATGGAGGAGGTGTGATGATGTGGGGGTGCTTTGCTGGTGACACTGTGATTTATTTTGAATTTAAGGCACACTTAACCAGCATGGCTACCACAGCATTCTGCAGCAATATGCCATCCTATCTGGTTTGCGCTTAGAGGGACTAACATTTATTTTTCAACATGACAAAGACCCAAAACACACCTCCAGGCTGTGTAAGGGCTATTTGACCAAGGAGAGAGATGGAGTGCTGCATCAGATGACCTGGCCTCCACAATCACCCGACCTCAACCCAATTGAGATGGTTTGGGATGAGTTGGACTGCAGAGTTAAGGAAAAGCAACCAACAAGTGCTCAGCATATGTGGGAACTCCTTCAAGACTGTTGGAAGAACATTCCTCATTAAGCTGGTTGAGAAAATGCCGTGAGTGTGCAAAGCTGTCATCAAGGCAAAGGGTGGCTACTTTGAAGAATCTAAAATATATTTTGATTTGTTACTACATGATTACATATGTGTTATTTCATAGTTTTGATGTCTTCACTATTATTCTACAAAAGTAGTAAAAATAAAGAAAAACCCTTGAATGAGTAGGTGTGTTCAAACTTTTGACTGGTACTATATGTGTGTGGTTAAAACAATAAGTCTTATAACCCTTGTTCACAAGAAAAGTTTATTGGTAGTCCCATAGACTGGTCACTCTACATAGACACACAGCTGGTTACAGGAGACGCTGATCTCTCCTGATGGACCCTGACAAAAACCATGGAGATTATTTTTAGTCTGACTGGGGAAGGGTAAGGGTGCTCAGATATCTGTATGGCCATCAATCTTAAATGGAAGAACTTTGGAACCACTAAGACTCTTCCTAGAGGTGCCCACCCAGCCAAAGTGAGCAATCGGGGGAGAAGGACCTTGGTCAAGGAGGTGACCAAGAACCCGATGGTCACTGACAGAGCTCCAGAGTTATTCTGTGGCGATGGGAGAACCTTCCAGAAGGACAACCATCTCTGCAGCACTCCACCAATCAGAACATTATGGTAGAGTGGCCAGACGGAAGCCACTCCTCAGTTAAAGGCACATGACAGACCACATGGAGTTTGCCAAAAGGCACCTAAAGGACTCTCAGACCATGAGAAACAAGATTCTCTGGTCTGATAAAACCAAGACTGAACTCTTTGGCCTGAATGCCAGGCGTCACGTCTGGAGGAAACCTCACACCACGGTGAGGCATGGTGGTGGCAGGATTGAGGGAAAGATGAACAGAGCAAAGTACAGAGAGATCCTTGATGAAAACCTGTTCCAGAGCGCTCAGGACTTCAGACTGCGGCAAAGGTTCACATTCTAACAGGACAACGACCCTAAGCACAGAGCCAAGACAACGTAGGAGTGGCTTTGGGACA
The DNA here is from genome assembly GCF_965601325.2 of Salmo salar. NCBI lineage: Eukaryota > Metazoa > Chordata > Actinopteri > Salmoniformes > Salmonidae > Salmo > Salmo salar. The sequence goes on from NC_138306.1 coordinate 26,001,975, forward strand.
AGTGTCTGAATGTCCTTGAGTGGCCCAGCCAGAGCCCGGACTTGAACCTGATCAAACAGCTCTGGAGAGACCTGAACATAGCTGTGCAACGGCGCTCCCCATCCAACCTGGACTCCCGAGTGGCACACCAGTCTAAGGCACTGCATATCAGCGCTAGAGGCGTCACTACAGACCCTGGTTCGATTCCAGGCTGTATCACAGCTGGCCGTGATTGTGAGTTCCATAGGGCGGCGCACAATTGGCCCAGCGTCGTTAGGGTTTGGCCAGGTTAGGCAGTCATTGTAAATCAGAATTTGTTTTTAACTGACTTGCCTAGCTAAATAAAGGTTAAATAAAAGAAACAAAAAACCTCACAGAGCTTGAGAGGATCTGCAGAGAAGAATGGGAGAAACTCCCCAAATACAGGTGTGCCAACCTTGTAGCATCATTCCAAAGAAGACTTGTGGCTGTAATCGCTGCCAAAGGTGCTTCAACAAAGTACTGAGTAAAGGGTCTGAATACATTTGAATTTGTAAATGTGATATTTCAGTGTTTTTGCTTTGTCATTATGGGGTGTTGCGTGTAGATTGATGGGGGGGGGGGACAATTGAATCAATTTTAGAAATAAGGCTGTAACGTAACAAAATGTGGAAAAAGTCAAGGGGTCTGAATACTTTCCAAATGCACTGTATATTTGTGGTTAAAACAATAAGTCTTATTACCCCAGTTCACTGGAAAAGTTTATTGGTGGTCCCATAGACTGGTCACTCTTCACAGACACACAGCTGGTTACAGGAGATGCTGGTCTCTCCTGATGGACCCTGACAAAAACCATGGAGATTATTGTTAGTCTGACTGGGGAAGAAATAGTTTTTGACGGTGCTCAGATATCTGTATCAGAATTATGTAGGCATGTGGTAAAAAGTCTTGTTACCCCTGTTCACTGGACAATGGTTCTTTACTGAAGTTATATGGATGATCAATTGACATGTCACTCTTCATGGACACACAGCTGGGTACAGGAGATGCTGGTCTATCCTGATGGACCCTGACAAAGACCATGGAGATTATTGTTAGTCTGACTGGGGAAGAAATAGTTTTTGACGGTGCTCAGATATCTGTATCAGAATTATGTAGGCGTGTGGTAAAAAGTCTTGTTACCCCTGTTCACTGGACAATGGTTCTTTACTGAAGTTAAATGGATGATCAATTGACATGTCACTCTTCATGGACACACAGCTGGGTACAGGAGATGCTGGTCTATCCTGATGGACCCTGACAAAGACCATGGAGACTATTGTTAGTCTGACTGGGGAAGAAATAGTTTTTGACGGTGCTCAGATATCTGTATCAGAATTATGTAGGTGTGTGGTAAAAAGTCTTGTTACCCCTGTTCACTGGACAATGGTTCTTTACTGAAGTTAAATGGATGATCAATTGACATGTCACTCTTCATGGACACACAGCTGGGTACAGGAGATACTGGTCTCTCCTGCTCCTCTTTCTCGCCTGAGACAATCTTTTTCGAAAAACTGTCCCCCTCCTCTCTCTCTGCAGAGAGACTCATTTTAGAGGTCGTAATTCCCTTCTCATGAGCAGACAAATACTACTGTCCTCTGACCTAGATCAGCCCTGTGAACACACACACACCCACCTCCACCCATACAGAGAGAAAGGGAGAGAGAGAGTATCAATCATACACAATGCAGTCAAATAGCTACTACACACACTACCCAATTTAAGAGGCTGATTTCTGTAACATTTGTTGGTTATCCAGGAAGTGTATCACTTTCGACTGTTTACGCATTTGCCAGCTATTGTCAACTGGACTACTTTAGCTTGTTAGCAACTTCGCTAGCATGTACAAGCCATAGCAGTGACAAAAATTAGTAGAATTTAATCGAATGAGGTGGTCCTTTCTGAAAACAGTGTATTTTCTTAGCTGGCTAGTTCGCAAACAGTACCCATAGTTGAATAGACATTAAATACGCTACTCCTTAATCTCCCCTTTTCCCCATCTCTGCTCTACTCTTCTCTTTCAATAACTTTCTATTTTCTTGTAGCAAGAAACAAAAACAGTCTGTAATGCTTACCACTGAGATGGGTTCCTCGGTTTGAGAATGTTGCTGTAGGCTGTAGCTTCTTTGTTTGACTGCTCAAAGGAGAGAAGGGCAGAAAGAAGGGAGGGCAAGCCAGGGCAGGAACCGTATTTGACTTCCGCCTCATGGTAATTTGATAGCTAGATTAGCTACATTTGCTTGGTAGGTTGTTATGCCTCTTCCCTCTCTCTGTGATCTTTACGGATGATTTTACTCTGTGTGGGCGCATGGAAACAGAGTATTCTTCTGAGCCACAATCTTCAGACTGACATAGGATAAAGGGCAATGTGCATCACCAAAGTTGTCCGAAGTGATTTAATAAAAAAACAGGAAGAAATTTACACCAGCTGTCTGCATATGAAACCTTGTGAAACATCCTGTTTTAAAACCTGGAATAAAATGGATTAAAGGTGGATTAACAAGTGACTCAGTGTGGAGTACAAACAAACAAAGCCTCCACTGTTATCCAACAGTTGTACATTTGATAAGAAAGAAAATATCTTTGCTGATAAATGTAGATACTTTACGCCTACTTTACGCCCACTGTAACAGTGTCTCTCTCCACCAGAGAGCACTGTTGTTTAATGAATGGTGAGGTTTGTCACGTGCTCCTCCTCGTCTGCCAAATCCTACTGCCAAAATACCTTTTTACTTCCCCTACGTTTGTGTTTTTCAATATACCTTTTTACTTATCTCTATGGTTCTATTTTTATATTGATCTATTTCTCTCCTTCTCTCTCTCTTTCTATCTCTCTCTTTTTCCAACTCTCTCTGTCTCTATGCACCATCTCCAATATGCTGGACTTCAGTGGGGTTGCCATGTCGACTAGAAAGGATGTTACCATAGCAATCGCTCATTTAGGTGGGATACCATCGGATACCATACTGTAACCAAAGACATATAAATGTCAAATAGGGTCTGGGAAGGTGGGGGTTTGAGGTTGGGGTTTCTGGGAAGGGTTTAGGGGTGTTAGGGGTCTCGTTATCCGTGGTTAATTGCCACATTAGCAGGAACAGGGTAAATCTGTGGTGGATCAAACTGTATTACAGTGATAGCAACACCTCCTGGCACACGCCTGTTGGCAGTGGGAGTGGCGACTGGCATCAGGTGTGTGTGTGTGTGTAATTACATTTGGGTTGGTTGCATGATGGTTGTTTTATTGATCTAATCTGCATTCCCACACAGATGTCGATGTCTGTCTGTCTGTCTGTCTCTCTCTCTCCCTCTCTCTCTCTCTCCACAATCACATGTATGTGTTTAGTTGCTGTTTACTACATTCTCTGAATATACAGCCTATGCATGCCTCTGACACGCACATATTCCCCTGAGAGATTTCTCCACATGCTGCGCCTGTCACAAGATCATATATAAACACAATTGTACATTGTTTAAAAAATATATATCCTCTATGAACAATATAACATTTACAGTAGATTTTAATAAGACCAGAATGCCTTTCCAGTGATCTGTGCGATTTTACACATTTTGCCATTGGACGGAGAGAAAATGTAGTAATTTTATAACACATTTCATGCAAATCTACTCATTTTGCCATGGGGCAGAGAGTAATTTTTGCAGTTTTAAAGCAAGTTTTCTGCAGTTCTACACATTTTGCCATGGGGTGGAGATTTATCACCTGGGCTAGACAATCTGGACCCTCTCTTTTGAAAATTATCTGCCGAAATTGTTGCAACCCCTATTACCAGCCTGTTTCTCTTTCGTATCGTCTGAGATTCCCAAAGATTGGAAAGCTGCCACGATCATCCCCCTCTTCAAAGGGGGAGACACTCTAGACACAAACTGCTACAGACCTATATCTATCCTACCCTGCCTAAGGTCTTCGAAAGCCAAGTTAACAAACAGATTACCGACCATTTCGAATCCCACCGTACCTTCTCCGCTATGCAATCTGGTTTCAGAGCTGGTCATGGGTGCACCTCAGCCACGCTCAAGGTCCTAAATGATATCATAACCGCCATCGATAAAAGACATTACTGTGCAGTCGTATTCATCGACCTGGCCAAGGCTTTCGACTCTGTCAATCACCTCATTCTTATCGGCAGACTCAACAGCCTTGGTTTCTCAAATGCCTGGTTCACCAACTACTTCTCTGACAGAGTTCAGTGTGTCAAATCGGAGGGCCTGTTGTCCGGACCTCTGGCAGTCTCTATGGGGGTGCCACAGGTTTCAATTCTCGGGCCAACTCTCTTCTCTGTATACATCAATGATGTCGCTCTTGCTGCTGGTGATTCTCTGATCCACCTCTACGCAGACGACATCATTCTGTATACTTCTGGCCCTTCTTTGGACACTGTGTTAACTAACCTCCAGATGAGCTTCAATGCCATACAACTCTCCTTCCGTGGCCTCCAACTGCTCTTAAATGCAAGTAAAACTAAATGCATGTTCTTCAACTGATCGCTGCCCGCACCTGCCCGCCCATCCAACATCACTAATCTGGACGGTTCTGACTTAGAATATGTGGACAACTACAAATTCCTAGGTGTCTGGCTAGACTGTAAACTCTCCTTCCAGACTCACATTAAGCATCTCCAATCCAAAATTAAATCTAGAATGGGCTTCCTATTTCGCAACAAAGCATCCTTCACTCATGCTGCCAAACATACCCTCGTAAAACTGACCATCCTACCGATCCTTGACTTTGGCGATGTCATTTACAAAATAGCCTCCAACACTCTACTCAACAAATTGGATGCAGTCTATCACAGTACCATCAGTTTTGTCACCAAAGCCCCATATACTACCCACCACTGCGACCTGTACACTCTCGTTGGCTGGCCCTCGCTTCATACTCGTCGCCAAACCCACTGGCTCCAGGTCATCTACAAGTCTTTGCTAGGTAAAGCCCCGCCTTATCTCAGCTCACTGGTCACTATAGCAGCACCCACCCGTAGCACGTGGTCCAGCAGGTATATCTCACTGGTCACCCCCAAAGCCAATTCCTCCTTAGGCCGCCTTTCCTTCCAGTTCTCTGCTGCCAATGACTGGAACAAACTGCAAAAATCACTGAAGCTGGAGACTCATATCTCCTTCACTAGCTTTAAGCACCAGCTGTCAGAGCAGCTCACAGATCACTGCACCTATACATAGCCCATCTGTAAATAGCCCATCCAACTACCTCATCCCCATACTTTATTTATTCATCATGCTCCTTTGCACCCCAGTATCTCTATTTGCACATTCATCTTCTGCACATCTATCACTCCAGTGTTTAATTGGTATATTGTAATTACTTCAGCACCATGGCCTATTTATTGGCTTACCTCCCTTATCTTACCTCATTTGCACACACTGTGTATATATACTTTTTCTACTGTATTATTGACTGTATGTTTGTTTATTCCATGTGTAACTCTGCGTTGTTGTATGTGTCGAACTGCTTTGCTTTATCTTGGCCAGGTTGCAGTTGTAAATGAGAACGTGTTCTCAACTAGCCTACCTGGTTAAATAAAGGTGAAATAAAGAAATGTAAAAAATATTTTCAGTTTTAAAGCTAATTTCCTGCAATTCCACACATTTTGCCATGACATATGCCATGTTAAAGGGATATTTCACCAATGCTCTATTTCACTATATATGTCCATTAATATGTTATTAACATATATGTGTCATAAAAATTTTGAATTTCTCACTACATGCAAATACAAGCGGTTCTGCATCTCACAAGTAGAAATGGGGCAGCTACATTACCTGGTTGTAAGAAAACCACAATATCCAGAATTCATAGCGATTTCAGGACGTGGAGGAACACCCCGTGGAGGTGTGAGAAAAATCAAAATGTTTGTGTTTGTAGCCAGCACTTTCAGCCAGATGATTTCAAAATGGAACTGAAGTCTCAACTGATGGGGTTGCCATGTCGTCAAACTTTGAAAGGTGATGCCACTCTATCGATTTTCCCCTTCACTTCAAAGAGGGAAATATCCGATCAGCAAACATAATCAGCTCAGCAGAAAATAAGTGCATCTGCAGTGGATGGTGAAGAAAGTGTACGAAAGGCTTGTCAACATGGCTGTGGAGTGCAGAAATGACCAGATGGTTGTCTACAAGGAGCCAGAGTCATAGCCCCCTGAACCCAGCATCCCTGCCAACATCGATTACAGCCTTGAGTCTTCTTGGGTATGATGTTACAAGCTGGGCACACCTGTATTTGGGGAGTTTCTTTCATTCTTCTCTGCAGATCCTCAAGCTCTGTCAGGTTGGATGGGGAGTGTTGAACATCTCTGGAGAGATCTGAAAATAGCTGTGCAGCAACACTCCCCATCCAACCTGACAGAGCTTGAGAGGATCTGCATATATATATATACTGCTCAAAAAAATAAAGGGAACACTTAAACAACACAATGTAACTCCAAGTCAATCACACTTCTGTGAAATCAAACTGTCCACTTAGGAAGCAACACTGATTGACAATAAATGTCACATGCTGTTGTGCAAATGGAATAGACAACAGGTGGAAATTATAGGCAATTAGCAAGACACCCCCAATAAAGGAGTGGTTCTGCAGGTGGGGACCACAGACCACTTCTCAGTTCCTATGCTTCCTGGCTGATGTTTTGGTCACTTTTGAATGCTGGCGGTGCTTTCACTCTAGTGGTAGCCTGAGACGGAGTCTACAACCCACACAAGTGGCTCAGGTAGTGCAGCTCATCCAGGATGGCACATCAATGCGAGCTGTGGCAAGAAGGTTTGCTGTGTCTGTCAGCGTAGTGTCCAGAGCATGGAGGCGCTACCAGGAGACAGGCCAGTACATCAGGAGACGTGGAGGAGGCCGCAGGAGAGCAACAACCCAGCAGCAGGACCGCTACCTCCGCCTTTGTGCAAGGAGGAGCAGGAGAAGCACTGCCAGAGCCCTGCAAAATGACCTCCAGCAGGCCACAAATGTGCATGTGTCTGCTCAAACGGTCAGAAACAGACTCCATGAGGGTGGTATGAGGGCCTGACGTCCACAGGTGGGGGTTGTGCTTACAGCCCAACACCGTGCAGGACGTTTGGCATTTGCCAGAGAACACCAAGATTGGCAAATTCGCCACTGGCGCCCTGTGCTCTTCACAGATGAAGCAGGTTCACACTGAGCACGTGACAGACGTGACAGAGTCTGGAGACGCCGTGGAGAACGTTCTGTTGCCTGCAACGTCCTCCAGCATGACCGGGTTGGCGGTGGGTCAGTTATGGTGTGGGGTGGCATTTCTTTGGGGGGACGCACAGCCCTCCATGTGCTCGCCAGAGGTAGCCTGACTGCCATTAGGTACCGAGATGAGATCCTCAGACCCCTTGTGAGACCATATGCTGGTGCGGTTTTCCACTTTAATTTTGAGTGTGACTCCAAATCCAGACCTCCATGGGTTGATAAATTGGATTTCCATTGATTATTTTTGTGTGATTTTGTTGTCAGCACATTCAACTATGTAAAGAAAAAAGTATTTAATAAGATTATTTCTTTCATTCAGATCTAGGATGTGTTGTTTAAGTGTTCCCTTTATTTTTTTGAGCAGTGTATATATATATATATGTGTGTATATATATGTATATGTATGTATGTATGTATGTATGTATGTGTGTATGTGTGTGTGTATATATATATTATACAAGTCAAAACATGGATGTAGCAACTACAGATAGACTTAAAGAAGCAATCAAAAGTGTGCAGGTTTTTTTATCAGCATTAATTAGATTTCTTTTATTCCATATGCTGGGATCCGCACTATGCAGCTGTTGCAAGAGCGCATTTTTCACTGGCTGTCCACTGGTTTCAAAAACAATGATTGATAGGCTGATTCAATTCTTGAATTCAACCATTATTGGGTTCAAATAGACATTTAGATTTGTGAACAGCCATCCACAACAACCACAATCCGTAAGGCGTAAATAGCTAAATGAGAGAGCAGCAGTGTGATTCACATCAATGCGCTATGTAGATATCAATAATAAAGTGTTATCCGTATCGCTGTAGACTACCTCACTGCTGTCTTCCTTACTGTACCTCTAAGCGTTTATTCAAGTTGGATCATCTTTGGATGCCGACAGCAGTTGCACCATTGGAAGACAGTTTGGACTGTAGCCTACAAAAACCTATTCCTGCTCTTTTCCCGCGATCCATCAAACACATTTGGTGTGTCATCATAGTGGTCTCTGATTTGTGGTCAGACTCGCTCTGGTGGAACAAATTTAAATCTGCGCCTTTTTTTCAATGCTTATTTGAATGTCATTGAGAAAACAGAGAAGTGTCGTCCTTTCTGAATTTAAGTAATCCTCTATTTTTTTCAAAAGTATCTGTAATCTGATTACAATATTTTTTTTGCAGGTAACGTAACGGATTACAGTTACCGTTTTTTGTAATCCATTACATATATCCATGATTACTCCCAAACCCTGGTGTTCTATTTCAAGCATGCATCTGATGGTACAGATGATACAAGGTTTATGGGTTAGATATACTGTATATCCACAACTCAACTATATTTGGCCTATAAATCTACATTTCACTTAAGCATTGTTGTGTCAAAATTGATCAATTATTCCATCTCTTTCTTATTTTCTATAACATACAATATCAGCATTAGAATGATAATTCCATTACTTCACTATTTTCTCCCTTCATCCTTCATCCTCTCCTCCGTAGTCTACCTCTCCCACTCGTTCCCCTCCCTCTCCTCCGCCGCATCCCATTGATACTGTCTGCGCAATTACGCACATGCGCAGTGGGGTGTTTTAGCCATCTGATGGAAACCAACTAGCAGGAATAATAAATAGCTAAGTGTTTTTCTCTCCTATATGATCAGACCTAACTGTACCTCTCCCCCTCCGTCCCAATGTTTACAGTAGATATAGCTTTAAGAAGATTTTAGGAACACAGACTGTTATGCTGCTCTCTCTGGTCCAAAGGTAATATGTGGATGTTCAGTAGACCCTCTATGTGACTGGATTACTACTGCTCCAAGGAGTCCACAGACGACACCGCCGCACAGATGTGAGTCTGCGTTTTTTCTAACTGTCGGCGAAATCCCTGACAGCCCATGTAGCCCAGGTAATGATAGCTGCATGGGTTCGTTGTTGAAGGCTACTGGTGCCTGTTATATCGACATTCGTATTACTTTATTATAGGCTAACCTAGACATAATTATTCTACAGACCAGCGGATTGTTTATCTTATCGCAAATGTGTTCGTTTCGTCAGTGCGAGTTTTGAGTGTCACCTTTGTTTGGCTGTGGTTGTTGACTGGAAAGAAGAGCGTTGTGCCTTTGTAAACGGGTGCGGGCTGTTTGTACTTGTTCTCTCTTGAGTAGGCTAAACGAAGACAGAAGTAGGCTACAGGAATATTTTAACATCGCCATAGTCACCATTCCAGTTAAATAATATATGTCAGCCGGTGTATGTTGGTTACCAGCAGCAGTTGCAGGCTACTGTTAGAGAGATACAGTAGTTCCACGGTTTTTAGTGTTTTTTGGGGGGCATTTTTTGGACATAGCCCCCGGTTATTGATCTGTGTGTAAATGAAAACCTTTAGGGCCAGGGGAGCAGCTATAAATTAGTCGAGTTTTGCCAATGCCTACAAGTCTGTTGGTTATTGTGTTGCAGTAACAAAGTTATTGGTAGTGTATATGCATTTCTTAATTTATTCACAGTATTTTTGTGAATACAAAAAAAAACCGATCTGCCTCAGGTGGGGTAGTAATGCGTGGCTTTTGTAAGCACCATTATGAACAGCGGTGAGGGAGGGAGAGGAAGGGATGGAGGAAGAGAGGGAGGACAGGAGAGAGAACCTGAAAAGAGCCCCAAGCTGTTATCCCATCCTCTCCTGACCCTGGAAGTGATTTCCTGTGAGGGGTTGTCCTCTCGAACCTTAGCCCTGTCCCCTGCCAAAGAGCCCCCCACCCTGATCCAGACAGAGACAGAGCAGGGCGGTGCAGAGGGGACCGCAGGCAGAGAGGAGACCCCAGGAGGGGAGGGAGGGGAGAGGGTTGGACATTCACATGGAGGCAGACTGGAGGAAGAGGAAGAGAAGCTAAAGGAGAAGAAGGAGAAAGAAAGAGTGTTACTGGTGGATGACAGAGAGGAAACGGTGGGGAGAGAGAACCTTGCACCAGCCTTTAGTAGCAAAGACAGAGGAGGAAAGGAGGAGAAACAGAGGGAAGAGGAGAAGAGGGAAGAGGCCATCTCAAACCAAAGCCAAACCAAATCCAAATGTTGTCTATTACCTCGACGGAGCCAGCACAGCTCTGCCTCCTGCATTGTTATGGCCAGTGGTACACTGAACAATAACACCCTCATCACTCCTTCCTCTTCTCCAAAATGCTCTACCTTTTTTCCCTCGTCTCCTTCCTCTCAGAGCGAGACAGAGATGAGTGATACAGGAGGAGTGCAGGGCAGTAGTCCTAGTTTTCCTCTGAGCTTTATAAAACCCCAGAAGTCAGCCCTGCCTGAGTCCACCAGCACACCTGTTACGGATGATAGGAGGGCAGACACAACTCACACTTCCCTTATTGCCAATGGAGACACCGCCAAAGTTCCAAAACCAAACAACAACCCGAAAGAGACAGATGGAAAAAGAGAGGGAGATGGAGCGATAGATGGAAAAAGAGAGGGAGATGGAGCGATAGATGAGAACTTAAAGACCGTTTCTAAATACCTCTACCCCTCTCTGTCCTCTCCTGGCTCACTGGACAGTCACATGGCCTTGATGCACTCCTGGAACTCCTGCAAGATGCTCAAATGCCCCAAGTGTAACTGGCACTACAAGTCCCAGCAGACACTGCATGCCCACCTCAGAGAAAAACACCCTGCGTCTGGGGGCTTGTGTGTGTGTGGGGGCTCGGGGGAGAAGTGTGTGTGTGGAGGGTCAAGGGGTGTGTGTGTGTACTGTAGCACGGGGAAGGCCCACCCTCGTCTGTCCCGGGGAGAGAGTTATGTCTGTGAGTACAAGCCCTACCGCTGTGGTGTGTGTGGTTACACGACCTCCTCTAAAGGAAACCTCAGCATACACATGCAGTCAGACAAACACCTCAGCAACGTACAGGTAGCAGGACACACACACCCTGCGCACGGCACACACACACACTCCGCACACAATGGGGGCTACGGACGCACACACCCCACAGTCACACAGCCCCCTGCACACACAACACCCTACCCCAGCCATCCCTCCTCCCAGGGTAAGAGGTGGCGGTGTGAGGTGTGTGATTATGAGACCAGCATTGCTCGGAATCTGCGCATACACACCACCAGCGAGAAACACATGCATAACGTGCTGCGCTTGAAACAAACACACAACGTGTTACAGAGAAGCTACTACCTGGCCCACTGCACGAGTCTGCCTCCTCAACTCACACTGCTACACAGCATAGGTGAGAGACCACACACACATACTCAATAACTGTTCTGTTGGGCTCTGTTCGCTGGCACATCAAGTTAGGTTGATACTTGATTATATCCATGCTTATATGTACAGTATGTTTTCTCACGGCCTGTTTGTGTGCTGTGTGTTCTAGGTGGGGAACAGTCTTTGGATATGCATCAACTATCAGCAGAGGAGCCAGTCGCCCCGGATTCAACCCTGACCCCCTCCCCCTCTCCTCCTCCCTCCTCCTCACCATCCCCTTCTCCCTCCCCCTCTCCCCCTCCTCCACTGTCTCTCCCCCCCTCTTATCCTCTTTCCTGTGGTGTGTTCCAGTGCCTGGTGTGTTCCAGTTTCTCCTCTGACAGTCTGGAGTCTCTTAGGTCTCACCTGAGCGCCCCCTGCTCCCTGCCCCAGTCTGAGTGGCGCTCTCTGGTGGCTGGAGGCTGCTACTGCAGGCTGTGTGGCTACAGCACCCCCCTCAGGGCTAACTTCACCCTGCACTGCCAGACAGACAGACACAGGGCCCAGTACCAGCTGGCTTCCCACCTCTGGGAGAAGGGGGAGGCCGGGGACAGGGAGGAATTTGAGAAGTTGGTTGCTACAGGCAACCCAGTCCAGCTGAAGTGTAACTTGTGTGACTTCCAGACCACCAGCTTGGAGAAACTGAAAATACACAGCATCAACAGCCAACACCAGGCCAGCCTCAAAGTCTACAGGGTCAGTACACACACACATGATTTGGAGGCCTGTGTCATTGCTGTACTTGGACTATAAGATTCTTTCTAAATATCTGGCATATAGACAGCAAATAAAGCACAGGGACTAGATTTATTTAGTGCATCTTTCTCTCTATCACAGTCTAACCCCAACCTATCACCCTATGTTCCTCTCTCTCTAGTTCTTACAGCAGTATGACAGTACAGTAGATGGAGGGTCCTGGTTGTTCCACTGTGTCCTGTGTAACTACTCCTCCTGCTCTAAACTCCACTTATTGAGACATACCCACTCCCCTGGTCATCAGAAGAGGGAGCGTCACTACTTGCAGTTAGTGAGAGGGAGGAGCCTGGAGGAAGGGGAGGGGCTAGCGGCTACTTTCACCATTAGGAAGTGTCCCAGTCCTGAGACAGGTAAGAGACATAGCTGGTCTTTTCCAAATCCCTCCTATCTGAAGTGTGCACTTGTTCAGTCCCCCTGATGAATTTAAAAGTTTATGATTAGTGAAGGCATTGGCAATAGGGAGTTTCAACCATATTTGTACACCAGTCCAGAACAAGTTGACGAATAGAATGGAGAAAATTATCTGTAGGCCTATAATTCAGGGTGAAGAGAGAGAGAGAAGGAATGATTGATTATGGTCAGGGATCTATTGGGTTAATTGATTTGTCGAAACAAGCTTGTTACATCCCATATTGCCCCCGACAACACTAACTTGAGACGTCGCCACTGAGACACTGGTATTGAACTTTAATGTTCTAGAATAGAGATTTCAGGGTCAGTTACCCAGACTCAAAGCCTAATCCTGGACTAAAAAGCACTGTCAATAGAGATTCTCCTGAATGATTTTTAGTCTAGCAGCACTAGGCTTAATCAGGACCTGGGAAATCTTCCCTCAGTGTATCAATCAAATACATTTATAAAGCCCTTTTTACATCAGCAGATGTCACAAAGTGCTTATACAGAATCCCAGCCTAAAACCCCAGAGAGCAAGAAATGCAGATGTTGACGCACTGTGGCTAGGAAAAACTCCCTAGAGAGACAGGAACTTAGGAAGAAACCTAGAGAGGAACCAGGCTCTGAGGGGTGGCCAGTCGTCTTCTGGCTGTGCTGGTGGAGATTATAAGAGTACATGGCCATTAAGGCCAGATTGTTCTTCAAGATGTTCAAACGTTCATAGATGATCAGCGGGGTCAAATAATAATCACAGTGGTTATAGAGTGTGCAACGGGTCAGCACCTCAGGAGTAAATGTCAGTTTCTTTTCATAGCCAAGCATTCAGAGGTAGAGAGAGCAGGTGCAGTAGAGAGAGAGATAGACAGAGAGATAGATGGAGAGAGCAGGTGCAGAAGACAGAGATAGATGGAGAGAGCTACACAGAGAGATAGAGGGAGAGTACCTTTCCGATGACTCTAATGACTGCTTTCCTCTAGTCAAACTGTCAGGATTAAATCTGGACTAACTGTCAGGATTAAATCTGGTCTAACTGTCAGCATTAAATCTGGTCTAACTGTCAGGATTAAATCTGGTCTAACTGTCAGGATTAAATCTGGTCTAACTGTCAGGATTTAAATCTGGTCTAACTCAGTCTGCGACTCTGTATTAAACAGTCAACAGTCAATACCAATATTCGGTCTGAATGAACTGGTCTGAACCCCAGAGGGTTTCCTAATAGAAAATGTATACTAGATCAATTAGTATACAGTATGTGTGTGTGTGTTGCTGTGTATTAACATACAGTACCAGTTTGGACACACTTTATTTTTACTATTTTCTACATAGTGAAGACCTCAAAATGATGAAATAACACATATGGAATCATCTAGTAACAAAATAAGTATTAAATAAATCTAAATATATTTTATATTTGAGATTCTTCGAAGTAGCCATCCTTTGCCTTGATGACAGCTTTGCACACTCTTGGCATTCTCTCAACCAGCTTCATGAGGATGTCACCTGGAATGCATTTCATTTAACAGGTGTGCCTTGTTAAAAGTTAATTTGTGTAATTTATTTCCTTCTTAATGCGTTTGAGCCAATCAGTTGTGTTGTGACACGGTAGGGGTGGTATACAGAAGATAGCCCTATTTGGTAAAAGACCAAGTCCATATTATGGCAAGAACAGCTCAAATAAGCAAAGAGAAACTACAGTCCATCAATACTTTAAGACATGAATGTCAGTCAATCCGGAAAATTTGAAGAACTTTGAACTTTTCTTCAAGTAAAGTCACAAAAACCATCAAGCCCTATGATGAAACTGGCTCTCATGAGGACCGCCACAGGAAAGGAAGACCCAGAGTTACCTCTGCTGCAGAGGATAAGTTCATTAGAGTTAACTGCACCTTAGATTGCAGTTCAAGTAATAGACACATCTCAACATCAACTGTTCAGAGGAGACAGCATGAATCAGGCCATCATGGTCGAATTGCTGCAAAGAAACCACTACTAAAGGACACCAATAAGAAGAAGAGACTTTCTTTGATCCAAGAAACACAAGCAATAGACATTAGACAGGTGGAAATCTGTCCTTTGGTCTGATGAATCCAAATTTGCGATTTTGGGTTCCAACCGCCGTGTCTTTGTGAGACGCAGAGTAGGTGAATGGATGATCTCCGCATGTGTGGTTCCCACCGGGAAGCATGGAGGAGGAGTTGTGATGGGGTGGGGTGCTTTGCTATTGACACTATCTGTGATTTATTTAGAATTCAAGGAACACTTAACCAGCATGGCTACCCTAGAATTCTGCAGCAATACGCCAATCCATCTGGTTTGCGCTTAGTGGGACTATCATTTGTTTTTCAACAGGACAATGACCCAAAACACACTTCCAGGCTGTGTAAGGGCTATTTGACCAAGGAGTGAGATGAAGTGCCTCATCAGATGACCTGTCCTCCACAATCACCCGACCTCAACCCAATTGAGATGGAGTGCCTCATCAGATGACCGCAGAGTGAAGGAAAAGCAGCCAACAAGTGCTCAGCATATGTGGGAAGTTGTTCAAGACAGTTGGAAAAGCACTCTTCGTGAAGCTGGTTGAGAGAATTCCAAGAGTGTGCAAATCTGTCATTAAGGCAAAGGGTGGCTACTTTGAAGAATCTAAAATATATTTTGATTTGTTTAACACTTTTTTTGGTTACTACATGATTCCATATGTGTTATTTCATAGTTTTGATGTCTTCACTATTATTCTACAATGTAGAGAATAGTAAAAATAAAGAAAAACCCTTGAATGAGTAGGTGTGTCCAAACTTTTGACTGGTACTGTATGTGTTACCTTTCTAGGTGGAAGCATTGAGGAGGAGGGGGAGAGGAGAGATTCCCTTTCTCCAGGCAAGCGATCGTTCTCTGGGCTGGAGGAGACACAGAGCCCCCTCTCTCCCAAACGCCCCAGAACAGACCAGCGCACTACTCACCAACAGGCTACTGCCAAGTGCCCACTGTGCCAGGACACACTAGTATACACACACTTGAGACGCCACCTCATACTCACACACAGTGTGGTCCAGGACTGTGTGGACAAGCTCATGAGTGTGGTAAGTGTGTGTGTTTCTGTGTGTGTGTTCTAGCTACCTTTTATTAGCAGAAGGGCAGTCAAGCTGAAGGAGCTCGCTTTTAGTGTCTCCAGCAAACAGAGTGCTCATTTTTCTCCACATCACCAACCTCCATTACTTTGCCCAGCATGATCAGTGCTCTTTGTCTCCCTCTTTGACTCCCTCTTCCTATTTCCCCCTTCATCCCTCTCTCACCCTTTCTCTACTCCCTTTTTCTTTACTCCCTTTTCTTATCTCTCCATCTTCTCTCACTTTCTCTATCCATCACTTTCCACTCTCTACCTCTCCATCTTTCTTTCTGCGCCCCCTTGTTCTTTCTCTATTCCCATCTCTCCACCCCCTGTTCTGTCTCTGTCTCCCCTCCCCCTCCCCAGCCCGCCGTTTTCTCTCTGCGCCCCACCCCCCATTCCCCTCCCCCTCTTTCTCTATGATAATAGCATAGGTTCATTAATTCAGACTTGGGTTATGATGGTCATTATGTTCCGTGCTTTCTAATGTCTCTGTTTAGATTAAGCCTGACCTTCACTCTCTCACTGGGGCATATACATATTATGTGTATGCTTCTCTTCTGTCTCTGCCATGCAAGTGTGTGTGTGTGTGTGTGTGTGCGCGTGTGTGTGTGTGTGTGTGTGTGTGTGTGTGTGTGTGTGTGTGTGTGTGTGTGTGTGTGTGTGTGTGTGTGTGGTTGATTTAAAAACACTATTATTAGTGTGTAATGGGAGAATGAGGTGATGTAGACAATAAAGGAGCATCACTATTATTATTCCATCTGCACTATCAAACAGGAAAGACACTGTTTTGACTGACTATAAAGGCAATCAGTCATCTGGATAGATTCAGACTGACGTTTTAAACCTTTGTTGTTGGTTTCTTTTCCAGGTGGCAGTGGAGCTGCCAGAGATTCTGCAGAAAGAGACACTGCAGATGGAATCCCACTCAAATATAAAGGAATCTCAAACAAACGATTGCAACACAAACAGCTCTTACACGAAGGAATCCCTCACAAACGAGTCTCAAACAAACGAATACCATACAAAAAAAGAAAAAGTAATCACAGCCAAAGATGTCCCTGCTCTTCTGACTCCTCCCTGTGAGGACCAGCACCCAGCAGAGGACAACACCTCTCACCTCCTTGAGTCCCCCAGCTCTCCCCCTTCCCCACCCACTCTTTCCTCTCTCTCCCCCAGCAACCTCCCTTCATCCAACTTACCCCCGTCTCCTCCCATTGATGCCCCTCCCCCCTCTGATTGTCATGGTTACAGGTTTCGCAGCGGCAGGTGCAGTCTAGCGGTCCGAAGGCAGAAGAAGCTGCAGCTGCACTGGCAGTACCACGCCATGAGGGCGGCGACAGAGTGCCACCTCTGCCCCAGACGCTGCCGCAGCCAAGAGGCCCTCCAGAGACACCTGCTCAACACACACCTACAGGACCTACACCTACAGGGTACACATCCTGACCAGAGTGGAGCACACATCCAACAACCAATCAGCCTGGAGGGGGAGGAAGAGGAGGGGGAGAGTGTGAGTGAAGAAGAGACAGATAAGAAGAAGAAGGAAGATGATGAGGAGGGGGAAGGAGAGCAGGGAAAGGGAGATGAAGGAGAGGAGGATGAAAAGGATGACCCAGATGAGGAGGAGGAGAGGCCCAGTTCAAGGGTTGGTGACAGTGACCAGGGTTCAAGGCAGCAGGAGGAGAAGGAGGCAGGGTCAGAACCCAACCCCAACCCCATTCTGGAGCAGTTCCTGGACCTGGCTCGGCCCTACAAGTGTTCCGTCTGCTGTGAGTCCTTCACTCAGAGAACCATCCTGCCGGTCCACTATAACTCTCTGTCCCACCGAGCCAGAGCCAGACGGGTCCTGCAGGACTCCAGCCCCAGTCCCCCTGACACCCGCTGCAGCCCGGCCCCGGACCCAAGTTCCTACCGCTGCAGAACGTGTCGGGTGGCTTTCAGCCAGAGTTCCACCCTGGACATCCACCTCCGCTCTGTACTGCACCAAACACGAGCCCGTGGAGCTCGGACCCAGCTATCACTGAACCCCCACACCCGCCAAACCCTAGTTCCAGCCTTGGTGCAGACCACTGCCTCCAGCCGTTCACCAGGGGGAGGAGAGGTATCTACCAGGGGAACCCCCCCAACAGCCACCAGATCAGCCCCTTCCTCCCCAAGTCCCTGTTCCTCCCTCAGTGAAGCCCAGCTGAGTGTGGGTGTCTCTGGGAAGGCTGAGGGCCACCAGGCTAAGAGGCGGAGAGTAGAGGACCTGACAGCATCTGGAGGACAGCAGTTACTCCAACAGCAGTTAGCCCAGGCCCAGATGCTACAACAGCAACATAAGTTAGCCCAGGCCCATATACAGGAACACACAGCCCTCCTCCAGCCCCAGCTCTTTAGTCCAACACTGCTCCCGCACCTCCCCTTACTGCAGCAGAACCTCTTAAAGCAGTTCCTCCCTTCAGCAGCAGAGAGTCTCCAACAGAGGAACCTCCTCTCTCCCCTCCAGTTCTCCCCAGACAGCCTGTTCTCTCTACAGCAGCAGATGCTCCAGTCCTTCTACCTCTCTGGAGGTCTGCAGCTCAACCCTAACATGAACATTAGTCAGATCACCTCAGCCCTCTCTCTCCAGACCATCTCTGCCTTCTCCTCTCAGACAAATGGGCTTAAACATCCCTCTCCAAAGCTGGTGACAACTAGCATCCAGTCTCTAGCCCAGCCCCCGAAATGTGAGACCCAGGCTGAGACAGCTGACAGTGACTCCTCCCTTCACCAGGCGGAGAACGAGTCAAACCCATCCTCCTCTCCTGAGGGAGATGGAGAGATGCAGGAGAGCGAGAAGAGGGATGGAGCAGAGAAGGCCCTCAGAGTTCTGCTGGAGAGATATGGCTGGGAGCTGGCCCTGCAATCCAATCAGAGCAGACAGAGACAACAGAACAGAGAGACGGGTGGATGCCTGGAGGAGGAGAAGCAGTGTGGAGAATGTGGGAAGCGGTTCTCTGACTCTCTGATCCTGAAGAGCCATCAGGAGTTTGTTCACCAGCAAATGATCACTCCGGTAGTGTTGGAGACGTTCTCCAGACAGTACAGGCTGCAGTATGACTGCCTCTACCCCCTCACACCCTTCCCAGTGGGGGACAATGATAATACTGTTGTTGCACGTCTAACCCCAGCCACAGCACCTGTACTTGCACCCTTACCCCCAGCACCAGTCTCAGATTCAATCCTTGACCAAGCCCAATCCCTCTCCCAAACCTCAGCCATAGGTCCAGATCAAGCTGTACCCACCACACCAGCATCTGTACCTGTAACCCTGTACACAGACCAAGCCCCAGTTAATTCCTCCTGCCCAGCCCAAGCCTCACCAACACCCTCTCCTCCTCCACCCTCTTCCCAAACACAACCACTTCCAGAGCAGCAGCAGGACACTATGACATCGACAACCACCCCTGCACCCTCTCCAACTATCATACCCCAGTCTAATCTCTCCATGCATTTCCCCTTATCCCAACTCCCCCTGCCCCCTCTTCCTTTACCAAGCCTCCCCACTCTTCCCTTCCACATAGACCTCTCTCTCCTCCCCCTTGGTCTAATGCAGCCCATAGCACTCCAGACTATGCTTCAGTACCAGTCCCTGTTATCATCTGGCCACCAACCACCCCTATCCCTATTCACCAACGCTCACTCCACCCACAAACCATCTCTACCCTCATACACTAACACACACTGTGCTCCTAGCCCATCTCTAACCTCATACACTAACACACACTGTGCTCCTAGCCCATCTCTAACCTCATACACTAACACACACTGTGCTCCTAGCCCATCTCTAACCTCATACACTAACACACACTGTGCTCCTAGCCCATCTCTAACCTCATACACTAACACACACTGTGCTCCTAGCCCATCTCTACCCTCATACACTAACACACACTGTGCTCCTAGCCCATCTCTACCCCCATACACTAACACACACTGTGCTCCTAGCCCAGCCCTGCCCTTTCTGAAGCGTAGGCTGGAGGAAGGGACACCTATGAGGGATGTGATGGACGGTGAGAGAGAGGAAGAGGGAGAGAGAGAGGGTGATGAGCAGAGGAGGGATAGGCGCCAGAGGACCACCATCAGTGCGGAGCAGCTAGAGGTTCTGTACCAGCGCTACAGTCTGAACTCCAACCCAACCCGCTCTGTACTGGAGGGCATCACCAGGGACACAGGCCTGAAGAAACGTGTAGTGCAGGTACTCTATCATTCTCATAGTAACATTTCTATAATTATGTAATGGTGATCATGTTTTGTGTAATAACATGTAATACTGCTGTGTTTGTCTGTCCTTCCTCAGGTTTGGTTCCAGAACACCAGAGCTCGTCAGAGGAAGGGCCAGCTCCAGACCCTGGGGAGAGGAGGAGGTCTGTGTCTGGGTGAGAACCACAGGCGCTGTCCGTTCTGCAGGGCTCTCTTCAAGGCTCAGAACACCCTGGACGCCCATGTCAGGGCCCACCACTGTTCACAGACTGACAGAGCTGCCTATGGCTCATTTAATCAGATGGGTCCTGCAGATGACTCCAGCTTCTCTCACAACCATTGATCCTACAGAGACAGGGAGGGTCCCTCTCTCTCCATCCAGCCTTTTCCCTCTCTCTCCCACCATCCTCTCTCTCCCTCCCTCCATCCCTCCCCAAACCCATTTCATCCCTCCCCAAGCCCAGGGGGCGCCCCCACTGAGAGAAAATACATTTCTGGGAAAACCGATTTGTCCTTTGACCTGAACAAACCCAAAATTGAAGAGGAGGAGAAAGAAGGGGAAGAGCATCTGTCAGTAAAAATATTCCCTTCGTCTGACCAGGCTCATGAGGGTAACCGTAGCAATCTGTTGTCTCAGGGATACAATTATGGAATGGCGAGCTTCAACGTTCAAGACTGACCAGAACACCAGTCCAAGTCTGTCTGAGTGTGGATAGGCATGTACCAAGACAGCAGCAGAGGCAGCGTACCCAGATGACCCACCAGCAGGTTGCCCAACTCCGTCTGCTACAGGGAGCAACCCAGCCCCCTGCGGTGTGAGGGCCTGGGGCGGCAGCTGGGCCTGGCATGCAGGGTAGTGCAGGTGTGGTTTCAGAATAACCGGGCCAACGAGAAGAGGGCCAGGAGCCTTAGAGTCGACCTAACCACAGGATAGAGAGAAAGACTGCAGAGGACAGGGGAGAGAACACAGCCATAAACCAAGTGCATGTCAGTCACAACAATAAACCAACCACACACACAGCCATGAACCAACCACACACACAGCCATGAACCAACCACACACACAGCCATGAACCAACCACACACACAGCCATGAACCAACCACATGCCCAAGAAGCCAAAGAGCATTCTACCAGTGTACCTCACCCCCTCCTCAGCCCAAAAACATCACAAGGCAGACTTCCTAGAGCTTTAAGACACCACTCCTCTGTTCCTCCCTCTCTCCTCTCCTGTCCGATACCTCAGGAGTTAACCCCTCCATGCCAACAGATGTCCCTGTCGAGGCCATATCATCTGGAGAACCAGGAAATGGTATGTAACCTTCCCACTTCTGTTTAAAGACTTTACTAGTGTTGTAGTTCTGTTGCAAGTACGAACAGATTCTTTCAAGATAGTCTAAGATGTTTGGTGTATAGAACGTTCATTCAAAGTAAAAGAACTGAAAGAAACAAAAGCCTCTACGGAAAACAAAAATAAAGAATATTCTTCACATAGAGCTTCTGCAAAGACTGGCTTGGATTCCAAAGCTTGTAACCAAAACCTTACATGTCCTTGGATTGTGTTGTCAACATGGTGGTTTTCATTTCCTGAACTGCAGTACAGACCATACAGTGAAGAGTAGATCTGAGACCGGTGTAGTACTAGGTGTGTACCAAAGGACTGACTGGTCTATGTGGTGCCGAAGCAGACCTCAACCTTCTCAAGCCTATGATGACTCTAATGCACATGTAAATGTTCCTTATGTGGATAATAGGCCAAATAGCACTGAGCTAAGTCCACTTTGTCCTTTAAGAGAGACGTCATATAAGAAGCTATTTTGATCATGTCCAACCAATATATGTCACAACAACTCCAACCAAACACTACACAACATTGTTTAGTAAATGTTAATGAATATGAATATTATGGATTGACGGTTGTTGTTATGCTTTGATAAGACAAGTGTTATTTAGTGGTTTATGAGAACATAATGTAGGCGTTATGATGTGGAGTTTAGGTAAGATGTTACCACGCACTCTAACCATCTCTCTCTGTGTATGACGTCTTCTTATTCTCTCTGTATTAATATTACTGTGGTAGTTATGATAATAATAACAGTAATAACTATGATAATATATAATGCTTTAAAACACAACCCAAAGACATAATAACACTGTAACCAGTGGTGCATAAAGCCCACAAAAACAACTTGAAAAGTTAGCTTGATAATGTATCATTGAATGATGGGAAGAAGAGTGACTGTATGAGAACTGCTGTATGAGAACTGCTGTATGAGGTATAAGAACTGCTGTATAAGAACTGCTGTATGAGAACTGCTGTATGAGAACTGCTGTATGAGAACTGCTGTATGAGAACTGCTGTATGAGGTATAAGAACTGCTGTATGAGAACTGCTGTATGAGAACTGCTGTATGAGAACTGCTGTATGAGGTATAAGAACTGCTGTATGAGAACTGCTGTATGAGAACTGCTGTATGAGGTATAAGAACTGCTGTATGAGAACTGCTGTATGAGAACTGCTGTATAATAACTGCTGTATGAGAACTGCTGTATGAGAACTGCTGTATGAGGTATAAGAACTGCTGTATGAGAACTGCTGTATGAGGTATAAGAACTGCTGTATGAGAACTGCTGTATGAGAACTGCTGTATGAGAACTGCTGTATCTGCCTCTTCACCAGGCCACTGGTGACTGTATACTGAAATCTCCATGAAACCTACTACTGTACTAGGATGGAGTAGCATTTCTCAAAGCCAAACTCCCCAGGCCCTAGTGCACTGGGTAGATGAGTACTCAGTAGGGAACCAAACCCCAGTCCCTAGTGTACTTGGTAGAAGAGTCATCAGTAGGGAACCAAACCCCAGCCCCTAGTGTACTTGGTAGAAGAGTACTCAGTAGGGAACCAAACCCCAGTCCCTAGTGTACTTGGTAGAAGAGTCATCAGTAGGGAACCAAACCCCAGCCCCTAGTGTACTTGGTAGAAGAGTACTCAGTAGGGAACCAAACCCCAGTCCCTAGTGTACTTGGTAGAAGAGTCATCAGTAGGGAACCAAACCCCAGTCCCTAGTGTACTTGGTAGAAGAGTTCTCAGTAGGGAACCAAACCCCAGCCCCTAGTGTACTTGGTAGAAGAGTTCTCAGTAGGGAACCAAACCCCAGCCCCTAGTGTACTTAGTAAAGTACTCTACTGAGTAGGGAACCAAACCCCAGTCCCTAGTGTACTCGGTAGAAGAGTTCTCAGTAGGGAACCAAACCCCAGTCCCTAGTGTACTTGGTAGAAGAGTTCTCAGTAGGGAACCAAACCCCAGCCCCTAGTGTACTTGGTAGAAGAGTATTCAGTAGGGAACCAAACCCCAGTCCCTAGTGTACTTGGTAGAAGAGTTCTCAGTAGGGAACCAAACCCCAGTCCCTAGTGTACTTGGTAGAAGAGTTCTCAGTAGGGAACCAAACCCCAGTCCCTAGTGTACTTGGTAGAAGAGTTCTCAGTAGGGAACCAAACCCCAGTCCCTAGTGTACTTGGTAGAAGAGTTCTCAGTAGGGAACCAAACCCCAGCCCCTAGTGTACTTGGTAGAAGAGTTCTCAGTAGGGAACCAAACCCCAGCCCCTAGTGTACTTAGTAAAGTACTCTACTGAGTAGGGAACCAAACCCCAGTCCCTAGTGTACTCGGTAGAAGAGTTCTCAGTAGGGAACCAAACCCCAGCCCCTAGTGTACTCAGTAGAAGAGTTCTCAGTAGGGAACCAAACCCCAGCCCCTAGTGTACTTGGTAGAAGAGTTCTCAGTAGGGAACCAAACCCCAGCCCCTAGTGTACTTAGTAAAGTACTCTACTGAGTAGGGAACCAAACCCCAGCCCCTAGTGTACTCAGTAGAAGAGTTCTCAGTAGGGAACCAAACCCCAGCCCCTAGTGTACTCAGTAGAAGAGTTCTCAGTAGGGAACCAAACCCCAGCCCCTAGTGTACTTGGTAGAAGAGTTCTCAGTAGGGAACCAAACCCCAGTCCCTAGTGTACTTGGTAGAAGAGTTCTCAGTAGGGAACCAAACCCCAGCCCCTAGTGTACTTGGTAGAAGAGTTCTCAGTAGGGAACCAAACCCCAGCCCCTAGTGTACTTGGTAGAAGTACTCTACTGAGTAGGGAACCAGACGCCAGCTCCTAGTGTACTCAGTAAAGTACTCTACTGAGTAGGGAACCAGACGCCAGCTCCTAGTGTACTCAGTAAAGTACTCTACTGAGTAGGGAACCAGACGCCAGCTCCTAGTGTACTCAGTAGGGAACTACTTCAGAGCCATTGCAGTAGAGCGGTTGAAATTCTTTCCTCCTCAATGTAACCAACCAGATAGATTGTTTCAGCTCAGTCTTTGAGGACGTCCAGTTTGCTGCTAACGTATTTTGTAATATTGTAATAACTGTTATAACATCCAAGATGCAGTTTATAACCTGACCTTTAATTCTGATGTTATCAAAGAGATACTTGGGGATCCAGTATTTACTCATTCATGAATTACTATGTGACAGTGGTTTCTAAACAAAGCTACCAAGAAGATAATATGATTCTACAAAGATAAGATACTTCTTTACTAAAGATCTTGCATAGCTATGCTATGGCAGGTTAGATTGTATCTAGCCCTAAACCTTCCACAGATCTGTGTACCAGTCTGTTTCTTTTCTTGTGTCACTGGCTTGTTTAGCCATGTAGCTTTCCATGTTTGTCTCTGCTTTAGGCCAGGCAACAATGTAGCCATGTAGTGACATAGACACGTATCCATGCAGCCATGTAGCTGAGTAGCCACATAGTCATGTAGCCACACAGATTGTAACAATGCAGGGAAACTGGACACAGAAACCAGGCTAACCTTCCAAAGGATGCTAACTATCTCAGTTTTAGCTCTAAAACTAACCACAATACCAATGATCTTTTTCTGTACTACATGGCAGTTATGTACATATTGTTGTTTTGTTCGTTTTTCTCATTTAACTGTAAGATGTAAATATTGTGTTTTTTATTGTTCCTGGAGGCTGTTGCCGTAGTGATAACCAAAATATACGTGTTGTGCACCTGTCCCAGTCTTTTGCTCCAGTGGTTGTTTGTTCGTTCTCCCCAGTTCTCCTACAGATGTTTTCTCCCCCTCCCCACTCTATAGCCACTGAGGTAAATAAAGTCTGGTTTGGTGTACATATTTGCCTCATGTCTTATTTGTGTGTGTGTGTGTGTGTGTGTGTGTGTGTGTGTGTGTGTGTGTGTGTGTGTGTGTGTGTGTGTGTGTGTGTGTGTGTGTGTGTGTGTGTGTGTGTGTGTGTGTGTGTGTGTGTGTGTGTGTGTGTGTGTGTGCGTGCTTGTGTTTTATTTGCCGATCCCCACAAGGAAAAAGTATATTTTAGAATTAGGGTTATAATTAGGGGTTAGGAAAAATAGGATTTTGAATGGGAATCAATTTTGTTTGGTCCCCACAAGGATAGCAAAACAAACTGTGTGTAAGTACGTCAGTGACATCCAGCCAGATGACTTTCCTTTGTGAAAAAATTATTTGATGAATATTAATGACCTCACATGAATTATACTGCTGCTAATGCTGGGATGGGTATGGTGGGGGGGGGGGGGTGTATGTGTGTGTAGGGGATATAATGTTTATTACCTACTTGTGTATACATATTTGATGCTGTGGGGGTACAGGGAGAAGGGTACAGGGAGGAGGTTTAAGGAGGGGGGATAGTAGGGTATAATGTCATGCACTGGAGTATCAGTGATCCTGGGGGAGGGGTCAGCGAGAGAGAGTGGGGGGAGACCAGAAGGGTTATAATGTCATTGGTATTGTTGTGTATATAGGCTCATTTAGATTTAAATTGGTTCAGTGTGAGCAGAGGAGAAAAGCCAGTTCATGTTTATTCATGAGTCCCTTGGCTCAGCCACCAGTTAAAGACACAGGGCTCTGTTTTCACTGATAACACCCCCACTCCAGCCTCAACCCCACACTAGGAGATTCTTTTTCATGATTTATCTGTGTGTGTGTGTGTGTGTGTGTGTGTGTGTGTGTGTGTGTGTGTGTGTGTGTGTGTGTGTGTGTGTGTGTGTGTGTGTGTGTGTGTGTTTCACATTATCAAGGTATCAGGTTTTTGTTCATCTCTAGGGATCCCAGTACAGTCACTGTCCTGATGGTGAGCTGATTGATGGAATACTATACTGCAATAGCCATTTCCCTAATGGTGTACAGTAGTAATAGTATACACACACACACACACACACAGTGAATGTCATTGAGGGAGAGTTTGCTCAGCACTTCAACAGGTATAGAGTGGTGTTTATTAGAAGATGTGCTTTCTATCCATCTTCTTAAGGATTCTATAATGGTCACTAGGCGAGAGAGATAGCCTGGTAACAGTCTATTAACAATGTGAATGTTCTGAAACAAAACCACATTCACTCCACAACATCGGGAAGGCTATATATTGTATATAGAGTGCCAGAAATGTCTGCTTTACAGGAGCATCTTAAAGGCGTAGTTCACACACATATGTGTAATTCTATCTACCTACCTACAGTTGAAGTCAGAAGTTTACATACACTTAAGTCGAAGTCATTAAAACTCGTTTTTCAACCACTCCAAAATTTCTTGTTAACAAACTATAGTTTTGGAAAGTCTGGTTAGGACATCTACTTTGTGCATGACACAAGTCATTTTTCCAACAATTGTTTATAGACAGATTATTTCACTTATAATTCATTGTATCACAATTCCAGTGAGTCAGAAGTTTACATACACTAAGTTAACTGTGCCTTTAATCAGCTTGGAAAATTCCAGAAAATTATGTCATGGCTTTAGAAGCTTCTGTTAGGCTAACTGACATCATTTGAGTCAATTGGAGGTGTACCTGTGGATGTATTTCAACCTACCTTCAAACTCAGTACCTCTTTGCTTGACATCATGGGAAAATCAAAAGAAATCAGCCAAGACCTCTGAATTTTTTTTTAGACCTCCACAAGTCTGGTTCATCCTTGGGAGCAATTTCCAAACGCCTGAAGGTACCACGTTCATCTGTACAAACAATAGTACGTAAGTATAAACACCATAGGACCACACAGCCATCATACCGCTCAGGAAGGAGACGCTTTCTGTGTCCTAGAGATGAACATACTTTGGTGCGAGAAGTGCAAATCAATCCCAGAACAACAGCAAAGGACCTTGTGAAGATGCTGGAGGAAACAGGTACAAAAGTATCTATATCCACAGTAAAGCAAGTCCTATATCGACATAACCTGAAAGGCCACTTAGCAAAGAAGAAGTCACTGCTCCAAAACCGCCATAAAAAAGCCAGACTACGGTTTGCAACTGCACATGGGGACAAAGATCATACTTTTTGGAGAAATGTCCTGTGGTCTGTTGAAACAAAAATAGAACTGTTTGGCCATAATGACCATCGTTATGTTTGGAGGAAAAAGGAGGAAGCTTGCAAGCCGAAGAAAACCATCCCAACCGTGAAGCACGGGGGTGGAAGCATCATGTTGTGGGGGTGCTTTGCTGCAGGAGGGACTGGTGCACTTCACAAAATAGATGGCATCATGAGGGAGGAAAATTATGTGGATATATTGAAGCAGTCAGGAAGTTAAAGCTTGGTCGCAAATGGGTCTTCCAAATGGACAATGACCCCGAGCATACTTCCAAAGTTTTGGCAAAACGGCTTAAGGACAACAAAGTCAAGGTATTGGAGTGGCCATTACAAAGCCCTGACCTCAATCCTATAGAACATTTGTGGGCAGAACTGAAAAAGAGGCCCACACACCTGACTCAGTTACACCAGCTCTGTCAGGAGGAATGGGCCAAAATTCACCCAACTTATTGTGGGAAGCTTGTGGAAGGCTACCCGAAACGTTTGACCCAAGTTAAACAATTGAAAGGCAATGCTACCAAATACTAATTGAGAGTATGTAAACGTCTGACCCATTGGGAATGTGATGAAAGAAATAAAAGCTGAAATAAATAATTCTCTCTAATATTATGCTGACATTTCACTTACTTAAAATAAGGTGGTGATTCTAACTGACCTAAGAAAGGGATTTTTTACTAGGATTAAATGTCAGGAATTGGGAAAACTGAGTTTAAATGTATCTGGCTAAGGTGTATGTAAACTTCCGACTTCAACTGTATGTACATTTGCACAAAAATATCTATCTATCTATCTATCTATCTATCTATCTATCTATCTATCTATCTATCTATCTATCTATCTATCTATCTATCTATCTATCTATCTATCTATCTATCTATCTATCTATCTATCTATCTATCTATCTATCTATCTATCTATCTATCTATCTATCTATCTATCTATCTATCTATCTATCTATCATTTTCTTCATTGTTATGCTCCACACACCCCTCTCCTGGGCAGCTACTTTACATCCATAATGAGATGCTCAATAGCAGGACAGTGAGTTTGGCATGCGTCACTGTGACTGTTCCACACACTCACCCCGCATTATGCCAATTCCTTATACACCACACACTCAGACAACACCACACACTCACCATGATAGGGGGTGGGTCATGGGTGGTGTGTGTGTGTGTGTGTGTGTGTGTGTGTGTCAGGTTTGAGTGATTGTCACATTGTCAAACTGATCTGCATGCGAAAAGACCAGCAGTCTAATTACATCGCTGATGATTAAGTGTTTTACACACACACGCTGACGCTCACACACACGCTCCACACACACACACACACACACACACACACACACACCACACACACACACACACACACACACACACACACACACACACACGTTTAACTAACCTTGTGGGGACACAATTCCTCTAAACCTAACCCCAACCCTAGAAATTGCACACTCACAGGACTCACGCACACTGACACTCTAACGCACACACACACACACAATGCTAAAGTCGTTGTGGCATCGTTGTAGCACAGTGAAATATGACATATGATCCATCTGACTGTTTATGTGTGGTTCACTTCTTTCCACAGTAACACAGAGTTCAGAAAAGAAAAACTGCGAAGGAAATGATAATGTAAAACATACTGGATGTGTTATGGGGGAATGTAATGTTAAGCTCCATACACAGTCAGGTTCCTTTTCAGTTTCAAGTGTTCTTCCAGATTGAGATGCTGGTACTATCCCTGGTAGACTGATTGATTGTCTCTGGCATTTCAATTATGGCCAAATTAAATTGATTGGTCGGCGGACTATAAAACATTGCTGTTTAATAACGAAATGCCTTTTTCATTTTTCTTCATTCAATCCCATTCCGTCTGGACGGATCAAAGGAGCTCTCACCGTTTAATGATATGCAAATGGGATTTGCATGAACATGTTCAATGGTATTGATGTAATCATACAATATCCCATCCTCATTGTATAACATTTTGGGGCGGCAGGAAGCCTAGTGGTTAGAGCGTTGGACCAGTAACCAAAAGGTTGCTGGATCGAATCCCTGAGCTGAAATCTGTTGTTCTGCCCCTGAACAAGGCAGTGAACACACTGTTCCCCAGTAGGCCGTCATTGTAAATAAGAATTTGTTCTTAACTGACTTGCCTAGTTAAATAAAGGTAAAATAAAAATAAATTACTGTTGGTAAAACCAGATTTACAACCACTCTCCCTTCCCCACCTCTCCCTCCATTGCAGACTGTATCCAGCTCCTCTTGTCATTTCGATCCCGTCTGAAGAGTTGCATTGACTTAGCGGGCTAATACGTTTCGATCCCCAGGTTTGAACCCCATCGGTCTCATAAGCATGTGTAAACTCTTTCTTTAGTATTTAATCAGCTTGTTTCGCACCCGTTATGTTATATTGTGTTTGGTGCAGTGCCAACTCTCCCCTGGTATACTGCCAACTTTTTGTTTGTCTCTCTCATCTGAAAGATACCATCGCTGGAAAGCGGAGTCGTTGGCAACCGTTACCCTTGTCCAAACAATCCAACATCAAAAAAACATTGATTAGCGATGAATCCTCTCTAAACAATCTCCTAACGATGCGTTTCTCTGCTGCTAGCTCTGTTGTTTTGTGAGCGTGCCACGGCAGCTGGCTGGCATGTTGTCCACTTGCTGGCTAAGGGAGAAGAGAGAGATGGGAGCAGATGGAGGGAGTGGACACTTCATTGTTGGTATGGTGCCTGTCTTCTGAAAGCCAGCTGCCATTGATGTGCCTCTCAAACCGCCCATGCTCTTCATTGTCCTCCTTTTCATCCCTCCATCCTCACCCTCATTTTTGTCCTTCCTCTCATCATCCTCCTAGATCTAGTCTTCCTGTTTCGGCTCCCCTCCAGGGGTCTCAAGGGCTCTCCCTTCTCTCTTCATCTCCTCTTCATTTATTTTTTACCCAGATAAGTCAATTGCAAAAAAATCTTATTTGCAATGACAACCTGGCATCTGAGTATCTTGTCTGTCTGTGGGCACTGGTGTATCAGTGTGGAAGACTCTGTTCCTTTTCCTTTCCCCCTCTCTCTCTCCACCACCCTCCCCATCTCAGTGTGTGGGAACTAGCTCTGAGTGGATGGCACCGTGCCAACCTCATTCACAGCTCCTCTCTTCACTGCCCTCTTTTCTCCGTCTCTCTCTCCCTCCCTCTATATCTTTCTGTCTGTGTCTTTTACTCTGTCTCTCTGTCAGTCTGTCTGTCATTCTGTCTCTTACTCTGTCTCTCTGTCTCCGTCTCTCTATCTCTCACTCTCTCACTCTCTGTCTCTCTCTCCAAAGCGCCCTGTGTGTTGAGTTCAGCTGAAACCCTGAAGTTAGTTTCATTACTCCCCTTTCTCTGGGGTACACATAACTCATATCACACAATTAACGCACACACCAGGAATCCAGGAAAGGAATCCCAGATTACACACACACACACATACACAGACACACACCCCTACCACTCCAGTATCCCTGCACATTGTAAATATGGTATTGGCACTGACCCTGGAACTGACCCTGTATATAGCTTACTTACTTTCTCGTGTTTTTCTTATTTTTATTTCTTGCGTGTTTTTGTTCTACTTTACTTTTTACTTTTTTTATTGAGGAGGGCTGCGGGGAGGAATTGTCCTGTCTTCTGTTCTATCTTCCACTATTACACACCTCTTCTCTCTCCTTTTATCTATCCTCCATTTTATCACACACCTCCTTTTCCTTTTCTCAAGCCTCAATACTATCTTCCTTCATTCCCTTTTCCTCTTTCTCTTCCTGTCCCCTCCACACCTTCCTTCTCTCAAAGCATCCAGAAGGGGATGGTCTCTCATCTCCAACCTTTCTGTTCTGTTCTGTTCCCCTCACCTCTATTCTCATTTCTTCTCTGCCCTCTCTCTATTTCTGCTCTCTAAACATCCCTGCAGTGATCCACAAAACCAACAACTGAGTGTTTGATCAGGCACTGGAATATAAACACTGAATTATCTACCCAACCTCCACTGTGTGTTTCTGTGTATGTATGTTAATGTTCTGCTATTCATGTAGATGGCAGTGTGTTGCTATGCGGTTGCTATAGGGCTAGGTGATCCCATCAAGCACACATCACAGCTAGATTTCTTCTGTGATACCTGCCATTGAAGTGACGTGGTCTCCCTGTTTCGCCTAACCTCTATTAACCCCTCAGCCTCTCACTGTCCTCCTTCTCTCCACTAGCTGATTCACTCAATGCTTCAAATGAGCGATTGACCACCGTGGTAAAACAGAGGAGAGAGACGAGAGATCGAGAGAGGGAGAAGGAAGGAGAGAGGAGAGGGGGGAGAGCGAGCAAGAGAGAGGATAGGTGAATGGGAAAGTCTTTGCTATCATGGAACCAGTGCCGAATTGGGACATTATAGTTAAGATGATGTATTTATTGTGGTTATGGTGAAGAAAAATAAATATCCCTCTTGCTGTGGGGTAGGAGCATGCATGTGTGTGTATGTGTTTGTGCTCTCCTCCCTTTCTGTTAGTAATCCATATGGAAGACCTACCTAATGAAATAACTGTGTTGGATGTCTTATTTACACCAACAGAGAGTACATAGCCTGTGGTTAATGTGTGTGTGTGTGTGTGTGTGTGTGTGTGTGTGTGTGTGTGTGTGTGTGTGTGTGTGTGTGTGTGTGTGTGTGTGTGTGTGAGTGTGTGTGTGAGAGAGAGAGAATGATTTATGAGTTGCATATATCTGCATATATCTATTCCAGTGACCTGTTTCTCCTCAATTGAGTTTTGAATCTCTTTCCATTAATTCTCCTGGAGATGCTATGGTTATATAGGAGTCTGCATGTGTGTGTTAAGGAGACAGAGCTGTGGCCACATGCCTTGTATGCAGGACAAAGACTACAGAGTAACACTATTGTCTGCTCCTTTACTCTTTCTCTCTCTCCCTTCCCTGTCTGTTGCTCAAATCAAATCAAAGTTTATTGGTCATGTACACAGATTTGCAGATGGTTCAGCAAAATGCTTGCGTTTCTAGTTCCAACCGAGCAGTAATAATACCTAGCAATACAAAACAATGCACACATATTCAAAGAAGTAAAATGAAAGAAATGAAGAAATATCAGAAAGAGCAATGTCAGAGTAGGTGTGTCCAAATGTTTGGACACACCTAGTCATGCAAGGGTTTTTCTTTATTTTGACTATGTTCTACATTGTAGAATAATAATGATGACATCAAAACTGTGAAATAACACATATGGAATCATGTAGTAACCAAATGAGTGTTAAATAAATCAAAATACATTTTATATTTGAGATTCTTTGAAGTAGCCATCCTTTGCCTTGATGACAGCTTTGCACACTTGGCATTCTCTCAACCAGCTTCATGAGGTAGTCACCTGGAATGAATTTCAATTAACAGGTGTGCCTTGTTAAAAGTTAATTTGTGGAATTTATTTCCTTCTTATGTGTTTGAGCCAATCAGTTGTGTCAGGTCAGTCTATGCGGAAAAGTGCAGTTGCAAAAACCATTGAGTGCTATGATGAAACTGGCTCTTATGAGGATCGCCACAGGAAAGAAAGACCCTGAGTTACCGCTGCTGCAGAGGATAAGTTCATTAGAGTTACCAGCCTCAGAAATGGCAGCCCAAATAAATGCTTCAAAGAGTTCAAGTAACAGACACATATCAACATCAACTGTTCAGAGGAGACTGTGTGAATCAGGCCTTCATGGTCGAATTGCTGAAAAGAAACCATTACTTAAGGACACCAATAAGAAGAAGAGACTTGCTTGGGCCAAGAAACATGAGCAATGGACATTAGACCTGTGGAAATCTGTTCTTGGTCTGATGAGTGCAAATTTGATATTTTTGGTTCCATCCACTGTGTCTTTGTGAGACGCAGAGTAGGTGAACGGATGATCTCCGTGTGTGGTTCCCACCGGGAAACATGGAGGTGGTGTGATGGAGCTTTGCTGGTGATTTATTTAAAATTCAAGGCACAGTTAACCAGCATGGCTACCACAGCATTCTGCAGTGATACGCCACCATCCCACCTGGTTTGCGCTTAGTGGGACTATCATTTGTTTTTCAACAGGACAATGACCCAACACACCTCCAGGCTGTGTAAGGGCTATTTGACCAAGAAGGAGAGTAATGGAGTGCAACATCAGATGACCTGGCCTCCACAATCATCCGACCTCAACCCATTTGAGATGGTTTGGGATGAGTTGGACTGCAGAGTGAAGGAAAAGCAGACAACAAGTGCTCAGCATATGTGGGAACTCCTTCAAGACTGTTGGAAAAGCATTCCAGGTGAAGCTGGTTGAGAGAATGCCAAGAGTGTGCAAAGCTGTCATCAAGGCAAATATAAAATATATTTTGATTTATTTAACACTTTTTTGGTTACTACATGATTCCTTATGCGTTATTTCATAGTTTTGATATCTTCACTATTATTCTACAATGTAGAAAATAGTAGAAATAAAGAAAAACCATTGAATGAGTAGGTACTGTATATGTATACTTTTGACTGGTACTGTATATGAACACCTGCTCTTTCCATGACATAGACTGACCAGGTGAAAGCTATGATCCCTTATTGATGTCACTTGTTGATGTCAGTATAGATGAAGGGGATGAGACAGGTTAAAGAAGGATTTTCAAGCCTTGAGACAATCGACACATGGATTGTGTATGTGTGCCATTCAGAGACAAAAGATTTTGTGCCTTCGAACCGGGGTATGTAGTGGGTTCCAGGTTCACCGGTTTGTGTCATGAACTGCAACGCTGCTGGGTTTTTCACGCTGAACAGTTTCCTGTGTGTATCAAGAATGGTCCATCACCCAAAGGACACCCAGCCAACTTGACACAACTGTGGTAAGCATTGGAGTCAACATGGGCCAGCATCCCTGTGGAATGCTTTCAAAATGCTTTTTTTTGTGTGTATAGGCAGTATGGACAGTATATGAATAGAATAGGTGTGTACATCAGTAGTTATATAGGATGAGCCATGACTAGAATACAGTATATCCATATAAAGTGGATAAAACAGTATGTAAACATGAATAAAGTGACCAGTGTTCAATGTCTCTATGTACATAGGGCAGCAGTCGCTAAGGTTCAGGCTAGAGTACCGGAAGGTGGCCGGCTAGTAACACTGACTAAGGTTCAGGGCAGGTTACTGGGAGGAGGCCGGCTAGTGGTGACGGTTTAACAGTCTGATGGCCTGGAGATAAAAGCTGTTTATCAGTCATGGCTCAGGTGGCTGATGCGTTGGTGATGCGTTGGGCTGACCACACCACCCTCTGGAGAGCCCTCATCTCTTCTCCTGTCACCTCTTTTTCTCTCCTTGATCTCTTAGGTATACATTCAAAACAGATCTTTATTGATAGCATGTGACGGCAGACAGATTTGTTTAGGCTTATGGCAGATTGGTCCATTCCCTGATCTGTCTGTTAGTGAGAGACAGAGCCAGCTAGTCTCCCTGTTCTCTATTGATCACACACTTAGAGCCTACATACTTTGTTTAAACACTATTGATCTCTCTCCCTCTTGTATAGCATGAGGATCAAGAGAATAAATGAAGGGTATAAAAGACACTTGGCGGGAGAGGGATGATGATTTTATTTGTCTTTAGTGTGGAGAGGGAAGCAGTGAGGGTTTCTCAGGAGCACCATGAGCGTAGTAAGTGAGACTAATGACTGTAATATTGTAGACTTGTGTGCCCTCTACTGGTCACAATGTTACATTGCATCACACCCGAAGTAATTACAAAACAGCATGGGATTGAGTTTGTGTAACTGGCTATCAGCTGTTGAGTAACTCATTCACTTTGCAGCATACTCGATTCTCTCAGTCCCACTATCTCCACTAATCGAAAACTTCAGAAAAATGCAAACGAAATCCACTTTAACAGTGTCTTTTCATGGATGATTACGACCTAATCTGGATTTTTGGGCATTTTGAATTTTAAGAGAGACTGACAGTTTCAGTAGGGAACTCCTCTCCATTTTATTGCTTTTCATCACCAGCAATAGACCATGCCTGTATCGGGTGGTGAGGACCCCATGTCCCAGGTTCGTCAGATGCTGAGAGAGTTGCTTGTGGGGAGAGAGAACGCCGAGGGCTTCTTCTGTCTGTGTGTGTCTGTACTGGGACACAACGATACACGGACACATTTCTTGCCGCTCATCCAGCTCCTAGCCACCGATCACAGCAGCCTTCACACCACCCTCACCTCCATCTATTTGGAATACTTCTCCAAGGTACGACTGTGTGTGTGTGTGTGTGTGTGTGTGTGTGTGTGTGTGTGTGTGTGTGTGTGTGTGTGTGTGTGTGTGTGTGTGATGTGTATAGTCCAGTCATATTCTAAAAGTATTATAGATACTCTGTCTCAACACAATTACATTTGTTAGTTTGATAGTTGTGTGTGTTTTGTTAGTGTTGTAGGCCTAACGTACCCTGCCGGAAAATCCAGTTTAGACCAGATCGGATCTTGAGCTGTTCACTGGCTTGAGCTGGTACAGCTGGATTTTCCAGCAGAGTTGTATTTGTCAAGAAGGTAAAGCAGAGACAGAGACTATTTTGAACCTCTAACATTGTAAAGCTGTGTATATGACTAAAGCTGTATATATGACCGTAATTGTCTGTTACAGGATGAGGATGATGAGTTGGCAGTGGCTCTGGCTCTGTCCCTATTAGAGGTCAAAAGGCAACAGCAGACCGATACCAAGCCCCTCTTCCCAGACCCTAAACTCCAGGGTCAAACAGACACCCAGGCTACGGCAACATACAGGCCCCAGAATAGCTCCATTCAGAGTCAGTCAGTTTCTCCTAATGGTAGCTCCAGCCAGCCTCCGCCAGCCCCTCTGCCCAAGGGTGCGAGCTACGCCCAGCTAGCAGCAGCAGGAGGAAGGAGACAGACTCAGGCTCAACACCAAGACTCCACATCACCCAGAAGATCCTCTGGACATGGCAGCTCTCCTCAGACAGAGAGACAGAGAGGCCCAACCAAGACCCAGAAACAGACAGACATAAAATGGTCTAACGTCACTCAGGATGTGTGTGCATCTATTGCTACTTCTTTGACATCCAATCTCAACCAAACCAAAGATGACGTCACAGTGGTGGAGTGCGAAGTGGACCAATCTGAGAAGCCAAAGCGCTCAAAGAACCGACGTCAGCGGCGGAAGGGTTATGGCCAGCAGGTGGTAGGTGTGCCTCGATGCCCCTCGGCTCCACCCCCTGTGCTGCTGTGGTTCCGCAGGGACCTTCGTCTCCATGACAACCCAGCTGTGATTGGCTCGTTGGAGGCTGGAGGGCCGGTCATCCCCGTCTTTATCTGGTGCCCAGAGGAGGAGGAGGGTCCCGGGGTAACCGTGGCTATGGGAGGGGCCTGTAAGTATAAACGTATACATATTATGTCATTATTTCTTTACCTCAGCTTCTGTGTCTCCTGATCTGTGTCTAATCCTTCTCTGTCTCATCCCAGGTAAATTCTGGCTGCACCAGGCCCTGTCCTGTCTCAGCTCTGCTCTGGAACACATCGGCAGCCATCTTGTTTTCCTTCGGCCGGATGAGGAGAGAGAGGGGATTGGTTCTTCGCTGCGTGCCCTGAGGAGTCTGGTGAGAGAGACAGGGGCGCAGACGGTGCTGGCTAGCGCCCTCTACGAGCCGTGGCTGAGAGAGCGGGACCAGGTAGTGGTGTCAGCGCTGCAGAAAGACAGAGTGGAGGTTAACATGGTCCACTCCTACTGTCTCAGAGACCCTTATACTGTTACTACTGAGGGGGTGGGACTCAGAGGTATGGTAATACTACAGTTACAACCACTACTACTGTTATTAACATTTAATATGACACAGCAGTAACTCTTTCACACACACATTCCCTCCCTCAGGTATTGGTTCTGTATCCCACTTCATGAGTTGCTGTCAGATGAACCCTGGCCCAGGGTTAGGGGTTCCCCTGGACCCCCCCATATCGCTCCCCTCACCCTCTGTCTGGCCTAGAGGCTGCCCTCTGGAGGGGCTAGGACTGGCACGCATGCCCTGCAGGAAGGATGGAACCACGGTCAGTAACCCCTTGGACTGAAGCACATGGGGGTCTGGGTTATTGTTGGTTGTATGTTAATGTGAGTGTGTGTCTGTTCCAGATTGACTGGGCGGCTAACATCAGGAGTTCCTGGGACTTCAGTGAGGAGGGGGCCCAGTCACGTCTAGAGGCCTTTCTAAATGATGGTGAGACACACACATTTCCCTTTCTCTACCTGTACTCGGAATTAAACCACCCTACAGAATAGATATGTTATATGTGTGTGTGTACGTATTCCAGGTGTGTACAGATATGAGAAGGAATCAGGGCGAGCGGATGCCCCCAACACCAGCTGTCTGTCTCCTTACCTGCACTTTGGCCAGCTGAGTGCTCGCTGGCTGCTGTGGGACACTAAAGGGGCGCGCTGCCGACCCCCCAAGTTCATACGAAAACTGGCCTGGAGGGACCTGGCCTACTGGCAGCTAACATTGTTCCCAGACCTGCCCTGGGAATCACTCAGACCACCATACAAGGCAAGGACAGGGTTAACACTAGCTCTAGCACTCTCTTCCTAGTTTGTATCCAATGAAAGCAGGACACTCACTCTCTTCTTGGTTTTTGTCCAATCAGGCCCTTCGGTGGAGCAATGAGAGGGGTCATCTGAAGGCGTGGCAGAAGGGCAGGACAGGTTATCCTCTAGTAGACGCTGCAATGAGACAGCTGTGGCTGACTGGATGGATGAACAACTATATGAGACACGTAGTGGCTTCTTTCCTCATAGCTTACCTCCATCTACCATGGCAAGAAGGATATCGCTGGTTCCAGGTGAGACTTACGCACACACGGTCGCACACACACAGACATACACACCAGACTATAGAGCTTTGTCTGTTTAATGAAAATGTCTAATACGACGAGTCGGCAGCTCTGGATGTTCAGCTTACTCCGGACCAGGCCCCTAGTCCCTGGGAATCGAAAGAGGAAGCGGCACCAAAAGGCAGGCGAGGCAGCATCCTGGTGAAAATCCGTCGGCCACCAAATAGACCTACATTGCCCTCTGTTCTATTGGCGAACGTGCAGTCACTAGAGAACAAACTGGATGAGCTTCATTCGAGACCATCCTATCAACAAGACCTGAAAAACTGTAATATCCGATGTTTTTCAAAATCATGGTTGAACGAGGACATGGATTATATACACTGAGTGTACAAAACATTAAGAACACCGGCTCTTTCCATGACATAGACTGACCAGGTGAACCCAGGTGAAGGCTATGATCCCTTATTGATGTCACTTGTTAAATCCACTTCAATCAGTGTAGATGAAGGGGAGGAGACAGGTTAAAGAATGATTTTTAAGCCTCAAGACAATTGAGAAGTGGATTGCGTATGTGTGCCTTTAGAGGGTGAATGGGCAAGACAAAGTATTTAAGTGCCTTTGAACGGGGTATGGTAGTAGGTGCCAGGTGAGCTGGTTTGTGTCAAGAACTGCAACGCTGTTGGGTTTTTCACACTCAATAGTTTCCCGTGTGTATCAAAAATGGTCCACCACCAAAAGGACATCCAGCCAACTTGACACAACTGTGGGAAGCATTGGAGTCAACATGGGCCAGCATCCCTGTGGAATGCTTTCGACACCTTTTGAGTCCATGCCCCGACTCAATGAGGCTGTTCTGAGGGCAAAAGGGGGTGTAACTCAATATTAGTTCCTAATGTTTGGTATACTCAGTGTCAGTGCTTCATTTGTAAATCGGGAGCTGCCGGAACAAAATTGAGCGCGAAAGGGGGGTGATTTGGAGAGCTCTGAGGTACCGGAATGCATGGAGAAAAAATATCACCTTTATAATGCAGCATTGCATGAATAGCATCACATTTGCGTAGTGGCATAGAGCAGTAGAGTCACTTACAGAAGTTGCACACATGGGAATTTCTTTTTGTGGCCTAGGGTCCGGGAAATGTTTGGCCTTTTATAAACGCATTTCATGCAATTCTACGTCATTTTACATGACTGGAGACTTTAGCATAATCTTTTTTAATGCCGCGTTCAAAACAACTGGGAACTCGGAGCTGGAAAATCTCTGACTCCCGACTTCAGTGCCTTCAAGGCAACTGGGAAATCGGGTAAAAACTAGCTCCAACTGGGAAAATTAGTTTTGACCGGCTTTCTAGAGCTCCGACTTTCTGACCTGAAGATCACTGACATCATGATTCGATCTAGTTTTTTTTTTGAGTTCCCAGTTGTCTTGAAAGCACCATAATACTGCACAAATGATCGAAATGACCGGTTACTTTGACACTGACAAACTTAGAATCTGAGATGAATCAATGAAAACGACCTTGTCTTGAATCCATCAATAGCCTAGGCCTAGTTGTGTGGAGACACATATTGTAGGCTACAATATCAGGAAATTATAGGAGAATTAACCAAGAGGCAACTCGAATGAACTTTGATCGCGTTCACTATAATTTTAACATTGCAAAAAGTGAAAATTATTTTTCATGCCACGAGAGGTATCGTGGATCCGGCTCAAATTAAGCACTGCTCAGTGTACATCTCGCTGGTTGTTCTATGCATTGTCAAGACCGGATGGCAGACTTGGGTAAGACGAAAGGAGGAGGGGTGTGTCTCTTTGTTAACAGCTTAAGTCTCAAGTTGTTGCTCGCCTGAGTTAGAATACCTAATGATAAGCTGCAGACCATAGTATTGACCATGATATTTATTTTTCATAGCTGTATATTTACCACGATAAACTGATGCTGGTAATAACACCGCACTCAACAAGCTGTATAGGGTCATAAGCAAACATCCGCACTGAGCTAAAGGCTAGAGCTGCCGCTTTCAAGGAGCGGTACTCCAATCCGGATGCTTATAAGAAATCCTGCTATGACCTCCAACAAGCCATCAAACAGGCAAATCATCAATACAGGACTAAGACCGATGCGTACCATGACGCTTGACGGATGTGGCAGGGCTTGCAAATGATCATGGATTACAATGGGAAACCCAACAGCGAGCTGCCCAGCGACGCTAGCCTACCAGACGATCTAAGTGCCTTCTATGCTTACTTCGAGGCAAGCAACACTGAACCATGTATGAGAGCACTAGCTGTTCCGGACGACTGTGATCTCGCTCTCTGTAGCTGATTTAAGTGGGACCTTTAAACAGGTTAACATTCGCAAAACCGTGAGGCCTGACAGAATACCCGGATGCGTACTCATTGCATGTGCTGACCAGCTGGCAAGTGTCTTCACTGACATTTTCAACCTATCCCTGATCCGGTCTGTAATAGCAACTTGTTTCAAGCAGACCAGCATAGTCCCCGTGCCAAAGAACGCCAAGGTAACCTGCCTAAATTACTATTGCCCCATAGCACTCACATCTATAGCCATGAAATAGCTCATATCAACAAGATAATTTCAGACACCCTGGACCCACTCCAATTCTCATACCGCCCCAACAGATTCACAGATGATGCAATCTCTATTGCATTCCACACTGCCCTCACCCACCTGGAGAAAAGGAATACCTATGTAAGAATTCTGTTCATTGACTAAAGCTCAGCATTCAACAAAATAGTCCCCTTCAAGCTTATCACCAAGCTCAGGACCCTGGGACTTAACACCTCCCTCTGCAACTGGATTCTGGACTTCCTGACGGGCCACCCCCAGGCAGTGCAAGTGGGCAACATCACATCCACCATGCTGACCATCAACATGTGGGCACCCTCAAGGGTGTTTATTTTACTTAATTTATTTAACCTTTATGTAACTAGGCAAGTCAGTTAAGACGCTGGGTCAATTGTGCACCGCCCTATGGGACTCCCAATCACAGCTGGATGTGATACAGCCTGGATTCGAACCAGGGACTGTAGTGACGCCTCTTGCACTCAGATGCAGTGCCTTAGACCGCTGCGCCACTCAGGAGCCTGGGGGGTGTGTGCTTAGATCCTCCTGTACTCCCTGTTCACCCATGACTGCGTGGCCAACACCATCAAGTTTACTGATGACCCGACGATGATGAGGCAGTCTATATTGTGTGCAGTGTGGTGCCAGGACAACAACCTCAACCTCAGTAAAACAAAAGAGCTGATTGTGGACTACAGGAAACGGATGCGTGAGCACACCCCATCCACATCATGGAGCTGTAGTGGAGCGGGTCGAGAGCCACTCAGTTGTGAGGAGGGCACGACAGCGCCTCTTCCCCCTTTTAGGAGGCTTAAAAAATTTGGCACGGGCCCTCAGATCCTCAAAAAGTTCTACAGTTACACAATTGAGAGCATCTTGACTGGCTGCATCACCTCTTGGTACGGCAACTGCAAGGCACCTGACCGCAAGGCACTACAGATGGTGGTGAGTACAGCCCAGTACATCACTCGGGCCAAGCTCCCTGCCATCCAGGACCTCCATACCAGGCAGTGTCAGAGGAAGGTCCAAAAAATGGTCAAAGACTCCAGCCACCCAAGTCATAGACTGTTTTCTCTGCAAGCG
Source organism: Salmo salar (assembly GCF_965601325.2). Lineage (NCBI taxonomy): Eukaryota > Metazoa > Chordata > Actinopteri > Salmoniformes > Salmonidae > Salmo > Salmo salar. The sequence goes on from NC_138306.1 coordinate 26,043,803, forward strand.
GTACCAGTGCACCAAGTCTGGAACCAATAGGACCCTGAACAGTTTATACCCCCAAGCCATAAGACTGCTAAAAAAAAGCCTGCAAAATAGCTAATCAAATGGCTACCCGGACTAGCTGCATTGACCCTTTTTTGCACTAACTCTATGCACACACAGTGGACTCACTCACCCATACTTACACTGACACCCCAACACACACACACTACAAATGCCCACACATGGATACTGATGCCACACACTCACCACACACTGCTGCTGCTGCCTATTATCTATGCTGTTGCTTTGTCACTTTACCCCTACCTATATGTACATAGTGTCTACCGCAATAACCTCATACCCGTGGACATCGATTCGGTTCTGGTGCTAACTGTATATAGCCATGTTATTTTTACTCGTTATTGTTATTCACAGGGTCACTATTTCTATTATTTATTTTTTACTTTGTCTTTAACTCTGCATTGTTGGAAAAGGACCCTTAAGAAAGCATTTCACAGTTAAGTCTACACCTGTTGTTTACAAAAGCATGTGACAAAAAACATTTGATTTGATACTAACATTGGACTGTGTGTGTGTAGGACACCCTTGTGGATGCTGACGTGGCCATAGATGCCATGATGTGGCAGAATGGAGGCATGTGTGGTCTGGACCACTGGAACTTTGTCATGCACCCTGTTGACGCAGCCATGACCTGTGACCCTTACGGAAACTATGTCAGGAAGTGGTGCACTGAGCTGGCGGTGCTGCCTGATGACCTCATACACAAACCCTGGAAGTGCCCAGCCTCCATGCTGCGCCGTGCCGGTGAGAGACAACAGCACCAGCCTTATCCTCCTAATCTTAACGTAAACTTCCAAAGTTAGTCTAACCTTATTGTAATAACTTTACCATAGCCTTACCCTTATCTTACTGTAGAGTTACCATAACCTTACCATAGCCATACTATAGCTTTACCACTAACCCAACTCTCATGTGTTTCTCTGTATAGACTTGTGGGTGTTTAACTCCCCTTATCCATCTACACTTTAGCTAAACCTCAGCCTCTCCCTCTAGGTGTAGTCCTAGGCCAGTCCTACCCAGAGCGTGTGGTGACAGATCTGGAGGAGAGGAGGAGCCAGTCTTTGCAGGACGTGGCATTGGTGAGGAGGCGTTTTGGGGAGTACGTGGACCCCTGCTCGGGGTGCGACCTGGTCCCCCTGCCCCCCCGCCTGGTCTCGGAGGCCATGGGTGTATGTCAACTCACTGCTTCTATCGTATTATGTCTCATGAGTGGTCCTCAGTACTGTATTTCCTGTTTGATTTCTTTCTTTGGCCACATGGTTTTTGTATGCCTTCAGACAATTTTTCACATACAAATGTCACACTGTGAACTAAATTGAGTGAGTGACAGCTTCTCTCCCTTTCTCTGTCAGGGAGGTATGGTCAGCACAGGTGGGCAGTTCCTCCTGCCTGTCATCACCCGTATGGAGTTCAAGCACCAATCAGACGATCCAGACGCGGACGCTGCCTCTAACCCCTACAACGCCGTTCTGAAGGGCTACGTGAGCCGCAGGCGGAATGAGACCATCGCCTTCCTGAACCAGACAGACTTCACAGCCAGCGTGATAAATGAGGGAACAGAGAGGAGGGAAAGACAGGAGCGAGACCAGAGGAGGATGGAGGGACTACCACGCCCCCTTGCAGCTCAAGGAAGGGGAAAGAGGACCCCCGCTGCCAAGGACAGGTTCTCCACAGTGCCTGGGGGAGTGGCTACTTCTCACAGATGACCATAAGGGCAGGGGCTAAAGGTTCGATAGAGCCACTGTGGTGCCCAGTGGCCTTTTCTCAATTGGTTTGCTTAACTTCTGCGTCCTTCCTCACATACTGTTGAAAATGGTCAGATGTAAATCGAGGAGACGCGGGGAGGAGAGGGAATGTGGACAAAACTGTGCTTGTGTCAAATGTCTCTCCTTCACTCGCGTGTCATCAGGCAAATTCTGTTTACAGTGGATCACAAAAAATAAATGTGTAAAGTGATCAAAATGAATTAAGTTAGTTGTGCAAGACATTTTCTTGATAAACGCTACTTACCATTTTTAAACGTATGCATGCTTTTCTGCTCCGACAAAACAAAAGCTGATTCAACTGGGGTGTGGCAGATTTAAAAACTCCAGTAGGATACATGACTATCCTCGATGATTTTATTTTATTTCACCTTTATTTAACCAGGTAGGCCAGTTGAGAACAAGTTCTCATTTACAACTGTGACCTGGCCACGATAAAGCAAAGCAGGGCAACAAACAACACAGTTACACATGGGACAAACAAACATATAGTCAATAACACAATAGAAAAGTCTATATACAGTGTGTGTGAATGTAGTAAAATTAGGGAGGTAAGGCAATAAATAGGCCATAGTGGCAAAATAATTGCAATTTAGCAATTAAACACGAGTGATAGATGTGCAGAAGATGAATGTGCAAGTAGAGATACTGGGGTGCAAAGGAGAAAAAAAATAACTATGGGAATGAGGTAGTTGTGTGGGCTATTTACAGATGGGCTGTGTACAGGTGCAATGATCGGTAAGCTGCTCTGGCAGCTGATGCTTAAAGTTAGTGAGGGAGATGTAAGACTCCAGCTTCAGTGATTTTCTGGAGTGAACCAAGGGCTATATCTATTCTTAGTTCTACATTTTTTGAATGGGGCATGTTTATTTAAGATGGTGAGGAAGGCACTTATAAAGAATCACCAGGCATCCTCTACTGACGGGATGAGGTCAATATCCTTCCAGGATACCCGGGCCAGGTCGATTAGAAAGGCCTGCTCGCTGAAGTATTTTAGGGAGCATTTGACAGTGATGAGGGGTGGTTGTTTAAACACGGACCCATTACGGACACAGGCAGTGATCGCTGAGATCCTGGTTGAAGACAGCAGAGGTGTATTTAGAGGGCAGGTTGGTCAGGATAATACCTATGAGGGTGCCCGTGTTTACGGATTTAGGGATGTACCTGGTAGGTTCCTTGATAATTTGTGTGAGATTGAGGGCATCTAGCTTAGATTGTAGGACGGCCAGGTTATTAAGCATATCCTAGTTTAGGTCACCTAACAGTACGAACTCTGAAGATAGATGGGGGGCAATCAATTCACATATTTACATTTACATTACATTTTAGTCATTTAGCAGACGCTCTTATCCAGAGCGACTTACAGTAGTGAATGCATACATTTCATACATTTTTTTTCTCCGTACTGGTCCACCGTGGGAAACGAACCCACACCCTGGCGTTGCAAACACCATGCTCTACCAACTGAGCCACACGGGACCAGAGAAGAATGGCAGAAACTCCCCAAATACATGTGCGCCAAGCTTGTAGCGTTATACCCAAGAAGACTCGAGGCTGTAATCGCTGCAAAAGGTGCTTCAACAAAGTACTGAGTAAAGGGTCTGAATACTTTAGTAAATGTATTATTTCATTTTTTATTTTGAATAAATTGGCAAAAAATTCTAAAAACCTGTTTTTGCTTTGTCATTGTGGTATTTAGGTCTGAATACTTTCCGAATGCACTGTATATAACTTCTACATATAAAATGTAAATGCCATTATAATATACTTATGAAAAATATATTCCATGTACAATTAATTACCCAGTGGAAAACTGAACATGAAAAAAAATTCTATAATTAAGCAACAGATATAACATGACAATACAAGCAACAAACCCATTTCAATGTGAGCTTAATTTTGGTATAAAGTGATTAATCAAATGTGTGTGTGGGTCACCAGCCTGAGGGTGTGTGCGTGCATGTGCGTGGGTGTGTTTAGCTCACCAGCCTGAGGATGGCCAGTCAGACATACATAACACGTTAACCACCATTCAAACATCCTATACCAAATGTTGCTTTGTCAAAAGGCACACAATTCTTTCACACCTATGCCCACTTAATCTTTTCCCCTCCACCTTTGGTTTAATGATCCCTCATTTTCCATAGAACTTCTTGTTGAGGAGGAAGATGAGCAGGTTGATGTTGACTTTGGCTTTGTCAAACATCTTCATCACCGCCACTCCCTCGTACTGCAGCTGGAGCAGATCCTGGAAATGGAGTTGGACCTTTTCCATCTCAACTCCCATGAACTTGGCCTTCACCTCAAAGTCCCCAACTTCCTCACTGGGAGAGATGTCAAACATTACATATTTGAACTGGTTGGTCTGCAGCCCCTCTATCTCCAGGATCACTCCCTTCTCATGCAGTCGGGCAGCTGTGTACTTCAGAGACTGATGCTTCCACTTCTTACTGCCCTTCTCCTCCACCTTCCTTTCTAGCTTGATGGACCGCCGCGTGTTCTTCCTGTTGAGGTTGTCGAGGCAGGTCTTGATGTAAGTGTCGTAGTAGTTGGTCTGGTCCTGATAGAAGGCTGTCTTGGAGTTAAGCGCGCTCAGTGCCTGCTGGAGCTTCACCAGCTCCGCCTTCCTCCTCTGTCTGTAGCGTCTCTGGTAACGAATGTCCTTGGCGATGTCGTTGATGAGGTCTTGGTACTTGTTGCTAGCGGTGACCAGGCCAGCCTGCTCCAGGGTTCGGAGGTTGCGCAGGATCTTCCTCTTCTTCTGCTCTAGAGGCAGCTGTCTGTCCTCCAGCACCGCCTGGCTGCTCTTCAGCCCCTCTGGGGTCTGGGCGTCCTGCACCGCACGCAGCGCCACCACCTTAGAATGCTCACACTCCTGGAGGGCAGAGGCCGGGGTCTCAAGGGTCTCTGGGAGAGTGTCTCCTGGCTGGATCCTGATCACATCTACTATCAGCTTCTTAGTCTTCATCATCAGGCCTTTCGTGTCCTTGTCATCTCCCTCCAGAAGCTCAAACTTGCTGGTGAGTGTGAGGGAGATCTCCGTCTTAGCCAGCTGACTCAGGGTGCTCTCCTTGTTGGGATGGTTAGGATCCACGGCTCCTTCACCCAGCAGTGCCTCCACATCAGGCGCGTCCCCCAGGTCCTCCAGCAGCTCATGCAGCAGGTCGTTGTGGTCGGGGGAGATGGCCTCCAGGTGCTCCAACACCAGCGAGTGTGTGTTGATGATCTCATCTATAGAGATGTAGATGACAGGCTTGCTCAGAGTCACCATGTCAGAGTACTCATCCACGTTAAACTTCTCCTCTGGCTCGGGGACGTCACACGCAGCCTGGAAAAAACCCCTGAACTTCTGGTATGTCTGGGAGATGTAGTTATTCATGGAGGTCATGTGGGCATTCTCTCCCTCGAACAGCTTGTTGGCGGCGGCATGCTGCAGCATCTTGGCCACGGAGCCCAGGTTACGACGCTGGTCAGAGTGGAGCTGACCTCCGGCTGACATGTCGATGATGTCGAAGCCGTCCGGAGCCACTATGGCTGGGTTCATGTAGCGGTAGTACAGCAGGTTCCCTACAATCTTCAACAACTCATCCTCTGTAGCGTCAGGGAACTTTTCATGAAGGGAATGCTTTAGGACCTTTGCAATGTATCTCATGCCATAGGGGATGTTATCCAGTGACGACACAATGGAGTTGAGCACTTTGTCTGTGGCCGTCCGCAGCGCCTGACTGGAGGACTCCAGCTTGGCGCGCACCTCCTTGTGTGACATGGCCTGGTCCGGGGTCACCTCGTAGGGCAGTTTACTGTCCTCTCCAGTGTTGGTCTCCAGCTGGTTGACCCAGGCCTTGTACACATCCACAGGGTTGGTGTTGATGCCCAGGCCCTTGTCCTCGATGATCTCCTTGACAACAGGCGCCAGCAGCTGCCTCAGCGTGTTGTGACCACGGGCTCCACGGTTGAAGCTCACCACCATCTTGATGACCGTGGGGTTCCCGGTCACGATGTCCTGGATCTGGTCCACCTTGGACTTGATCTCCTCCTCCAGATACATATGGTGTCCAGGGCACAGCTGGGGGCTGAGGGGGGTCTATAAACAAGCGGCAACAGTGACTCATTTCTGGAAATGTGGATTTTTAAAAGTAGAAGCTCAAACTGCTTGGGCACAGACCTGGATAGCATGACAGAACTCTGCAGTCTCTCTCTGCAGTAGATAGAACTTCCAAAGGGAGTGGAGTTGCAATCTTGGCAGAAAATGTAGTTGGGGGTGGACATTTCTGCATTTTTGGTGGCCTTCCTAAGCCAGGATTCAGACAACTAGGACATCAGAGTTGGTGGAGTTTGCTAAAGCTGTTTTATTCACTAACTTAGGGAGAATGAAAGGTGACTATCGAGGAGGGGAGGACACTTCCATTCGCCTACTAACTAATTGACATCTTATCAGTTTTAGTGGCCTTTTCACGTTTGGGAAAAAGTCCGTTGGAAGACTGTCCTTCCCGCCTTGATAGCCGCCTGTTGGCGAGGAAGCACAAGTGTATCCTACCTTGGAAGGGTTTTGATATCTGCCAGTCCCCCTTTGAATCGGATATTGTATTGTCAGAGGAAAGCATGCACACATTTAAAAACTATATGCTACTTATCCTTTTATCTATAACTGTCTTGCACAACTTTTATCACTTTACACATTTTGGGATCCACTTCTGTAAACAATTTGCCTGATGGCGCGCGAGTGGAGAAGCTTCTCATTTCATACAAGCACATTTGTCCACCGACACCTCTCCTCGATTACCTCAGACTTTTTTTTAAAAGGAGGCGAGCGAGGACGGAGGCGAGGATGCAGGAGTTAAGCCAATCTAATTGAGAAAAGACCCAGGTTACAGAAGGTGGAGGATGGATTTTTACCAAATGAGAAAAGTCCAAAAACTACCTTGGTAGTTTCAAAATGGGTGCATGTTCCAGGTCATGCAATCATGCTGCAACATGTCAGTAACCACATTATGGGTTATGCTGTAACAGGAACAAACTGCTGTTTACATGAATTTATTTAAATGAGTCAATTACCAAAGCCATTTATAATAACAACATTCTGTAATGGAGGCTGGAGGGGGGTAAAGTTGAAAAGATACAGTACTAACACATTCAAAGTAAATACACAAGTGTAAGTTTTATTTTTAAGTCTCCTCTCGATAGTGCCAGTACATGCAGAGGCCCAACATACAGTAAAAACCAGCCTGCACTAGATCCAAAGTGCTTTATTGTTAGTCCCTTCCCTCTACTACCCTATCAGACGGACTGATCCAGACAGCTGTATTTGATAGTGAAATTCTGAGGACTATTTTTCCTAGTAGTATTCACAATCTTAAGTTCCTCATATCCTGTGCTTGGGGCAGGCCTTGAGCGCCCGAGGAGAGATTGAGGATGAATCTTAAAAAGCCTTTTCCTCAATTCCTCAAAACAGAGCGAAACCCTCAGATTTGTTTTATTAAGGAGGCAGAGAGCAGACACAAGGAATCAAGGAAAAGACTTGAGATTCTTCCATAGGCTGCATCAGGACTCATCAGGAGTCGTACAGTATCACTCATCCACATACTGTACATGTCACAGGTGTAAGACACTTGTCCTCAGCATCTCCATTAAGTCAGTCATTACCAGTACAATAAAGACTCCTAACATTCAGAGCACAATAACACTGGCAGGTCAATACAGATGAGCTCTGCAGCCTCTCTGGCATCCCTGTTGGTTCCCCGGTGTAGTGTCATGGCACAACTGGTGCACTTCCTCTACTAATGATTGACAGGCAGGTGAGGGGGTGGGGGTGATAAGGGTTGGGGCTAGGCAGTGCTAGTCCTCTATGGATCTGATGTATCTCTCATAAGCCTTCTCATCCATCAAAGCATCCAGCTCCTTAGGGTTGGCAATGGTCATCTTCATCAGCCAACCTGTCCCAGCAGGGGTTACAGGTCAGAGGTTAGCCTAGACATAGGCCCTGTTTGAATATTCTTTCTTTCCTTAAAATAAATCACTGATGTTACATTTACATTTTAGTCATTTAGCAGACGCTCTTATCCAGAGCGACTTACAGTAGTGAATGCATACATTTCATACATTTTTTTTCTCCCATACTGGTCCCCCATGGGAATCGAATCCACAACCCTGGCGTTGCAAACACCATGCTCTACCAACTGAGCCACACGGGACTACTGTGTGATGTGTGTGCGCGCGTAGACTAGATTATGCATGCATGTCGGCGGGTGTAGAGTGTGTGTATGTATGCTCACCGTCATTGTAGCAGGACTTGTTGACAAGGCCGGGGTTGTCTGCAAGGAGTGTGTTGACCTCTGTAACTTCCCCGGTTAGAGGAGAGTACAACTCACTAGCTGCCTTCACACTCTCCAATGCGCCAAACTCATCTAAAAAAGGAGAGTGATAGGTCAGGTCATGAACAGGTCTTGAGGAAGGCAAGGGTGACTAGTATAACCCAAGAGGACCAGCGGTCGCATTACCCTCCTCACAAGTCTATGGTAGTAATTGCTCCTTACCAGTCTGTGCCAGCTGTGTGCCAACCTCTGGTAGTCCACAGTACACCACATCTCCTAGAGCCTCCTGCATGACAGATTTAGATCATGAGAAATTAACTAAATGTGTCACTTCATGATCCGTGTGCCACAACACACGCTAACACTGGGTAGTTAAGACCACAGGTCCCAATGTGGCTCATACAAACTAGCGGGAACATACGCTCGTGATAACAACCCACCTGAGCAAATTTGCTGATGCCAACCGTTCCTACCTCTCCCTCTACTCGTATCCATTCGTGTTTGTCTGTGAATTTAAGAGCTGTGGAATTCAGGAAAATAGTAAAATTAGTTCGAGTAGACACAAACCGAAAAACAGTTATATCTACACGCTAAACTAGCTACGTTACGGTCGTGCAATGCGTCCTTGCTATGAACCACCTGTGTTACGATGTCCACAAGCCAAGTAACGTTACCTGATGAGAGTCGGGTGGTAGTGGATAAAGTCCGTAGTAAGTATGCCCTGGATACCAGCCGAGAGGGAGGTAGCTGTGCCAAACGATAGAGCAAGGCAGAAGAAAAGTTGGAAGACAAGCAACGTAGCATCACACATGTAGCCATTGTCGTCGCGTTTTGACGACTGCAATGACTGTCGCCTTTTTTAGACGTCATCACCTCAGACGCCACTAGTTCAGCAGGCACAACGTTATGGAACGTTAGAGTTACAAATAGCCTTGTGGCATGTGTAAAACAAACATGCATTTTTGACATGTGGAATACAGATAGGAATACATCCAGAGAATAACATATTCATATTTTTTTTCAATATGGACAATGGGAATAGAAAATACAAAGTTGTTGATTCGAATAGAGAGGCTTCAGGCTACCAAATAAATTTTATTAGTCACATACAAATATTGTAGCGTAATGCATTAGGTGATAGTGGGGTAAGCCAAGCCATTTTTTACATTCAGCATCACTTCGTCAAGGGAAATATAGTATTCTTACTAACAAAGATATCTACATATATTTCACAATGTTGTGTATCCCTGAAAATAATCAAAATCCATGTAAACAACAGATTTGAAAACATAGCTTGTCCCAAAAAAAGTGGTCTCTTGGCACAACTTGCTCCGGGTATGGGGCAAGTTGAGACACTGGACAGGGTAAGTTTAGCCCTTATCGTGACTCTCAGTTCCATAACAAAGACTACCACAGTACGAGTCATAATACCCATAAAACCTAGTGGTCAAACAGTAAAATGGTTCCAATTGTTCTTCCCATAGGGGATTTTGGATGTAGGCTTACCCTGGTGTGACATTTTGTTAACTGTGTAAATCTCTCTAGGACAAGGTGACTTTTATCAATATATTCGCCAGTATTTAACACCCCCCCCCCCCCCCCCCCCTCAAAATGAAAGGCTAATTAGCTGCTAATGTGGCTATCACAAAGAGCTACAAATGTCGTGATGATCTGGACGAGACTGCCGAATCGAGGCAAAGGTAAGAATCTCTGTATTAACTAACTAAGTAAAGGTAGTAATGAATAAATTGGCTACCTTCCTTTAAATGGACAATTGTGTAAACTTTCTTGTGCAAGTTAATATGGACACAATACCTGTTAGCAAAGGTGTCAGCTAGAAATGACTTGCAGGGATTTGTAGTTTTGCATGTCTACTTTGATGCTAATTAGCATTTTCAAATCTAAGAGTTATAAACTTATAGACTTATATGGTTATAAAAACGTCACGCCAGGTAAAGCCTACATGAAACACAGCCCTTATTTTTAGTGTTTCTAAAATCCCCTATGGAAAAATGAATGGTGGAAAAACAATTGGAACCTGTTTGACTGCTAGGTTTTATGGGTATTATCATACCTCCACTGTGGGGCTCTAATACACATACAATGTTAGTCATTGGATGAAGACATCTTCTATAGGGGGGAGTTTTGTTGAGATCCCTGACACTCTGTATGAATATTTACATGTATCGCTTACAGTGCGGTTTTGGAAGCACCTTATCTTACATATCAGCATGAAAGAAAAGAAGGTTAAATAGATACACACCTTGATAGGGTTAGTGTTTCAAAACGACCATATTTCCATGTTACAGTGCTTGTTTATGGAAAACAGACGACCACCTGTGCTAATTACCTAACTAGCATGCTCTGAACACCTGTGTGTAAGCGTAACTTGGGAAGTGTAACTTGGGAAGTGTAGTTTCCTCAGATGGAAGCACCCATAGCTGTATGGATCTGTGCAAAAACTGCTACAGTAAGTGTATCTTTTTTATTGCATCGCAAGAGATGATTATTTATGTTTCTAAACGTTAAAACACAGCATCGGGATTGTAGTTTACATGAGGCAGTCGTGGGCGAAGCTAACAGCTGAGACCTGTAGCGAGAAAGCAGAATGCCGCATAGGGTTTTCAAGAACTGTAGGGTAAGTTAAGCTGCCAACACATTTCTGTACTGAATGAAATATAATAACACTACCTTTTAAAAACAATGTCTGTCTTTATTTCCCAAACACTATTGCTTTTTTGTCTTTTAATAATTTTAAGCATCTTTTAACACCGGTGTGACAGGCTTAACACCTAACAAACACCTTTAAAAAATATATATATAATTTAAAAACTGTTTTAACATAAGCCAGGTCCTGATGTTACCTCATATCCCAGCCATAAGGCCTTGCGTTACCCCTGGGAAGAAAACACTTCAATTTGCCATTGGCGCAACTTACCCAAAGGCAAATATTTGGACTATATTAGCGCACACAGCTATAAGGATGCACTTTCATGCTAGGTTTAGGGCCTCATATTGAAGCTAATAGATCCCAACTGATGAAATGATGACCTCTTCCTAAATATTTGGTCAAATTATTAATTTTGTTTATGGTTTCCTTGAAACAAGGGTGGCTAAATTTACCCTTTTGGCTCAATTTACCCCACTCTCCCCTACAGGGAATATATATATATATATATATATATATATTATATATACAGAGAGAGAGAGACTAAGTGAGTATTGAAGAGGCTTTTTTTGGTCCAATCCCTCAGTAATTGTCACAAGCAGTCATCTGCAGATGATGTTCCTGAGAGCGTCCCTAGCAACCCAGTCACCCTCTGCTCAGTCAATGGGTTCAGAGCAGCACAGAGTTTAGTTTAGCTAACCTGCCTACACAAAGCTGTCAGAGACTGGTAACACACACTCCCCTCACCATGGCGATACTGGGAAGGGAAAGTGTGTCATCTCGCCACCCCCAACCGTTCCCTCCGCCCCCTCTATCACTCTACTCTCACTCCCTCTCTCCTCCCTCCACTCCACCTAGATGCCCTCTCCTGCTTTAATTCCTCCAATCCTCTTTGTAGGACTGACGTCTGCTACAGTCACAAACAGAGCTAAGACAGGAGAGGAGAGTGGAGGAAAAAGAGTCTGGTAGTCTCAGAAACAAACTGCTCTCTATCTCTCACACTTCCACTAGCTCAGCTCCCAGGGCTCTCCAGGACTCAGGGGGTTGCTCTACCCTCACAGCATCCTCTCCTCGCTCCTTGTTGGGGCTCACCTCACTGCCTGAGACCGGGGAACATCCAGGGGACATCTAGGTGACACTCACTCAGCCTCATCCAGGACCTGGGACTTCAGCCGGCTCCTACTCAAAGTCCTTCTGAGCCTGCAACGTGACCCACCTTTCCCTCGTCTGTCTGACTGAGAGAGAGAGAGAGAGAGAGAGAGAGGGAACTGTCATTCTATCTCAGGAACATCAGGGTTTCCAATCTCGGGCCTCAACTCCCATGCACTGTATCTGCAGAGAGGCTGGAAGACAAGGGAATACCCTTAAGACACAGACCGGATGATTTCAATTTGTCCTACTGATATCGTCATAAGAGATAAGACACAGCTGTGAGATAGTGTGTCTGTGTGTATTTCTTATAACGAGTGTGACACAGACCACTCTGCGTCAGCAGTGTGTTAGAGAAAGAACACACACTCTGGGGAAGCCTTTTCTTGTGGTATTTGATGTGCAGGTGTGTGTGTGACATGTCAGGTGTGTGACTCATTGTAGTTGTTAGGCATTGAATGTGCATTTGAGACGTGAGTGAGACCTTAAGTGTGCGAGAGGCTTCGGTTTCCTCTGGATTTCTCTGAGATGGAGGGTCAAGGCTACGACCGGTTTGGTGAAGGTGAGCGTGACACCTACCAGATCGACTACCGCCGTATCGTTGGTGATACCGAGCCCGCTAGGCCGCGCCTCTTGCCCCACGAAGGGGAACACACACACCCCAATGCCAACCCCCATGGAGCCTACACACACACCAACCCTCACGGCCACGAGACGGCCGCGCAGAGATACAGCGCCACGCGCATCCAAGCCGGATATGAACCTGAGAGGTGAGTCAGACACACACACACACACAGGTGAGAAACAAAACAGCTATACCGTACCAGTCATAATCAGCTAACCTCCAATTGCCCTAACAATCAGTCAGGAACGAGGCCCTGACAGGGTCCCAGAAGCCACTAGCCTAGGGAATTACTGGCTTTCATCTACATGAACTACAGTAACTTCCAAAATATTAATCTGCCAGTCAAGGTTTTTTTCATTGAGGTGGTCAGTGAGCTTTATAAATCCCAGTTAGCTGCTACCCAGGAGACAGTGATGTAACTAAAGCCTCTTACCTGCTGCATGACCATCACACAGACTGAGTTTCCATTGACAGGGTTATAGAGTCTGTAGGTTGACCAACATATCCAGACCACAGAGCCAATGTATTTATGTAATCAAGAGGTAAACAACCACACTGAAGGTAAGCTTGTGATGTTGTCCTACAGCCATCCATAATCATAAGGTGCTGAAGAAAGACAACTACATACAGTGTATTCCCTTGTATCACGCAAAAACAAGAAACGGTAGGTTACAGCCAGCTCTCGATGACATGGTTTTACGAGCATCAGTGATGTGGTTAAAGGAAAAATAGGTGGGTAAACTCTGACCGCTGGTCGCAGTGAAACAAGTAACGCTCCCTATACTTTCAATGCATTTTTACGCAAAGGTGGATAAACTGTTGAGCAACAACAAAAAATGTAGTTTACTTACGATCATGTATTCTACCCAGGCGCTCTTTGAATTTTCACAAACATTCATGAAGATGAAACATGGAGATACGGTATTATGGGGGATTACATCATTAAATCTGTCTATATGTTTAATCTGCAGGGTGAAAACTACAAATCCTGCATTAGAGTCCAGATTCTAGAAGCTCTTCGCCTCCGTTATGGTCAACAGGGTTATGCCTATGTACAGTATATGGGAGAGAGGAAGGAATGTAAGTGTGTGTGTGTTTCAGCATGGCTGACTATCTGATCAGTGGAGGGACAGGGTACGTGCCTGAAGATGGACTCGCGGCTCAGCAGCTCTTCTCTATCGGGGACGGACTCACATACAAGTAATATTTTGTATACATTCTACCAGAGTTAGAGAGCAGCATTTCCAATGATATTGATTGAAATTGCTATAATTGTGCAATTTAAAGTTATGAAAGAGGGAGTCAATGAAGAGGCCTTCAGCCTGTAGCCACACCCTCAACAGGTGCGTGGCGCTATCTATGACAGCGGTGCTGAAACTGCGTTGTTGGTGAGCGCTGCTCGCGGTGCTGTCCATGTTGCTGATTGCTGAATTGTTTACTTATGTGGCAACTACGGAAGTATAACAGATGTGTTCACAGTTCCCGATAACTCAGAGAGCTCTGAAATGCATGAATAAGACCCTGCCGCCAGGTTGACTGTTGTGGTAAGATACTAGTATTATTACCATAAATATAATTTGGCAAACTTCAGAGCCAGACGCCATGTTGCTGCCCCGAGAGTAGAAACAAACAAACACTCACTGACTGCTGAGACGATATGGTGAGACCAGACCAGTAGAATAAGGATCATTATGCATCCTTACTTTAAAATTAGAATGAGCACATTAGACTTGTGTTATCAGCCCTAATGGAGGTTTACACAGAGAGACAATCAAATTGTCACATCCAGTACAGTGGGAGTGTTATAAAGAGGCTTTATCTCCAATACACACTGTGTGAGGTTGTATGAGTGATATGCAGAGTGGTTAAGAGTGTAGGGATGTGATGCTGTGCTGGCCAGGGGTTAGGGTTCATGGGACTGGTGATGGGAGGCAAGGGGTGAGGAGAGTTCACCAATCCGTTTTCTCACTCTTTGGCAAAAGGACTTGTCTGACCTTACATCGTTTTCTCTATCTCTCCCCCTCTCTCTCTTTCTACAGTGATTTCCTGATTCTTCCTGGTTTCATAGACTTTAACTCTGATGAAGTGGTGAGTTTGTTTGACCTTTTCATTGCTAATAACAACAGAAGCTACATATACAATATCAAAGCCACGCTACAGCTTTAGTCAACTCCATTGCTGTTGTCTGGAACATACAAATACATATGATATCATAACCAGACGTACATAGAAGTCGTGTGTGTGCAGCAACTTCTCTCATGTGGTCCTCTGTCTCTCTCAGGACTGGAGGTTGCTGAGTGTTTCTCTCAGTTGAATAACGTGTGACACACACACACACACACACACACACACACACACACACACACACACACACACACACACACACACACACACACACACACACACACAAAACCTCAAAGGGATTCTCAGCTTCTGTGCCTGTGCAAACATGCCCAGGACAAAACACACACGCACACCGTGGATAGATAGCAGCATTCGCGCAAAACTGAAAGCGTGAACCACCACATTTTACCACGTTAAGGTAACTGGGAACATGGATGAGTACAAACACTCCAGCTATTCCCTCTGTAAGGAAATCAAACAGACAAAATGTCGGTACAGAGGTAAAGTGGAGTTGCAATTCTATTTTGTAGAGACTCCAGGCAATCACGGATTATAAAGGGAAAACCAGCCACGTCGCGGACACTGACGCCTTGCTCCCGGACAGGTTAAACACAATCAAGGATAACACAGTGCCGTCGCTCACGAGGACTGTAAGCTCTCGTTCTCCGTGGCCGACGTGATTTAGACATTTAAGTGTGTTAACCCTCACAAGGCTGCCTGCCCAGACAGCATCACTAGCCGCAACCTTAGAGCATGTGCAGACCAGCTGGCTGGAGTGTTTACGGATATGTTCAATCTCTCCCTATCCCAGTCTGTTGTCCCCACTTGCTTCAAGATGTCCAAATTGTTTCTGCATACTGCCTCAACAGATTGACTGATGACGCAATCACCATCGCACTTCACACTGCCCTACCCAATCAGGACAAGAGGAATACCTATGTAAGAATGCTGTTCATTGACTACAGCTCAGCCTTCAACACTACAGTGCCCTCTTAGCTCATCATTAAGCTTGGGGCCCTGGGTCAGAAACCCCGCCCTGTGCAACTGGGTCCTGGACTTCCTGACAGGCCGACCCCAAGTGGTGATGGTAGGCAACAACACGTCCGCTACACTGATCCTCAACACAGAGCAAATAAAATGTATGCATTCACTACTGTAAGTCGCTCTGGATAAGAGCGTCTGCTAAATGACTAAAATGTAAAATGTAACACGAGGGCCCCACAAGAGTGGGTGCTCAGCCCCCTCCTGTACTCCCTGTTCACCCATGACTGCGTGGCCACGGCCGTCTCCAACTCAGTCATCAAGTTTGCAGACGACACAACCGTAGTAGCCTGATTACAGCCTACAGGGAGGAGGTGAGGGCCCTGGCGGAGTGGTGCCAGGAAAATAACCTCTCCCTCAACTTCAACAAAATGAAGGAGCTGATCTTGGATTTCAGGAGACCACAGAGGGAGCACGCCACCATCCACATCAACGGGGTCGCAGTGGAAAGGGTGAAAAGATTACAGTTCCTTGGCGTGCACATAATTGACAACCTGAAATGATCCATCCACACTAACAGTGGTGAAAAAGGTGCAACAGTGCCTTTTCAACCTCAGGAAGCTGAAGAAATTAGTCTTGGCCTCTAAGACCCTCACAAACTTCTAGATGCACCACTGAGAGCATCCTGTCAGACTGTATCACCGCGTGGTACGGCAACTGCACCGTCCGCAACCGCATGGCTCTCCAGACAGTGATGCGGTCAGCCCAATGGCACACCGGGGGTACACAGCCTGCCCTCTAGGACAGGTATTCCCCAGGGGTACGCACAATGCCAACTAAAAATGTGATTCAATTTTTTTTTTAAGTTAGGTATTTTTCTCGCCTGGGTAGCCTCGTTTCACTGCCAAAAATAAAATGAAACCATCTAGTGTTCAGCGAAATAACAACACAATGTCAAATACAGGTAGCCTTGTCAAATAATTAACATCCAATCACATTAACCGTTACTCTCTCGCGGGAATTGCACTAATGGTCCATATGTAGCCAAACGTAGCTGCTACTCATTCCGTTTACTCGAAAAATTATAAATGGTTAAAAAAAGTAAGGCCCGCGTCCATAGAGACACATACCAGCTCTACTGGTAGTACTGCTACTACCAGCAGTACTGAACCTGGACCTGTCGACGACACAAGTTGTTCTGCTTCCACGAGCACATCCAATGCTAGCATCAGTAATTCTACATTTGTTGTTAGCCCAGCTAGCATGGACACTGACATTTGTGACTCTGATGCAGCCAAAGAGCTACTGCCCCCTTACCCGGGAAAGTACCAAACAACAGACAGCGACGTTGGACCATCGAAGAGGCGCAAATATGATGAGAACTACATTGATTTGGGGTTCACTTATATTGGGAGTAGTGCCTTTCCTCAGCCACAGTGTGTTATATGTGCAAAAGTATCTCACAACTTGATGAAACCTTCACTCTTGCACAGACATTTAGAAACAAAACATGCCAATTTGAAAAACAAGCCGCGGGAGCTTTTGGAGCGAGAATTAAGAATTTGAGTAGTAAGACATGTATAAAAGCCACAGATCCCATGAATAAGAAGGGGCTAGAAGTGTCTTATATGGTGAGCTACCGAGTGGCTAGGACAGGCAAGCCCCATACTACTGTGGAGGACTTAATTATTCCTGCTGTCGCGGATATGGCTGGGACAATGCTGGGGGAAAAGGCCAAAAAAAGCTCCTGGTATATGTTCGTTACATTTATGGGGGGTCAATTAAGGAAGACATTTATGGGGGGGTCAATTAAGAGGATATGTTTTTTAAGTACTGGACAGCTTTGTGACATCAATTGAACTTTGTGTTGGTATCAAGATGTGTTGGTATCTGTACTGATGGCGCAAAAGCCATGACAGGGAGACATAGTGGAGTGGTAACAAGCGTGCAAGCAGTTGCTCTCGACACCACTTGGGTACACTGCAGCATCCACCGAGAGGCTCTTGCTGCCAAGGGAATGCCTGACAGCTTGGAAGACGTTTTGGACACTACAGTGAAAATGGTTAACGTTGTTAAAGCAAGGCCCCTGAACTCTCATGTGTTTTCTGCACTATGCAATGATATGGGCAGCGACCATGTAAAGCTTTTACAACATACAGAAGTGCGCTGGTTATCAAGGGGCAAAGTATTAAAAAATAGATATATTAATTGAGAGACGAGCTTAAAGTTCTTTACTGACCATAATTTGCACTTGTCTGGCCCCTTGCATGATGATGAGTTTCTCACAGGACTGGCCTGTCTGGGTGATGTTTTTTTCTCGCCTAAATGATCTGAATCTAGGATTACAGGGACTCTCCGCAACTATATTCAATATGCTATTCAATGTGCAATGATTAAGAAGTTGGAGCTCTTCTCTGTCTGTATTAACAAGGACAACACACAGGTCTTTCCATCATTGTATGATTTTTTTGTGTGAAAATGAACTCAAGCTTACGGACAATGTCATGTGATATAGCGAAGCACCTGAGTGAGTTTGGTGCGCAATTACGCAGGTACTTTCCCGAAACGGATGACACAAACAACTGGATTTGTTATACCTTTCATGCCCTGCCTCCAGTCCACTTACCGATATCTGAATGCGAGCCTCATCGACATTGCAACAAGCGGTTCTGTGAAAATTGAATTTAATCAGAAGCCACTGCCAGATTTCTGGATTGGGCTGCACTCAGTATCCTGCCTTGGCAAATCACGCTGTTAAGACACTGATGCCCTTTGCAACCACGCACCTATGTGAGAGTGGATTCTCGGCCCTCACAAGCATGATAACTAAATACAGGCACAGACTGTGTGTGGAAAATGATTTAAGACAGACTTTCCAATACAACCCAATGTTGCAGAGTTATGTGCATCCTTTCAAGCACACCCTTCTCATTAACCTGTGATGAGTTATTCACCATTTTCGATGAACAAATAGTTTTATATGTAAGATGGCTAAATAAAGAGCTAAATTATAGATTATTATTGTATTATTATTTGTGCCCTGGTCCTATAAGAGCTCTTTGTCACTTCCCACGAGCCGGTTTGTGACAAACTCATTCTCATATTTAATAAATGTATAGTGTGCGTGTGGCAGGCTTACAATGATGGTTAAAAACAACATTTGAGAGTGCACTGGCCCTGGTGCTAGAGGGGGTACGCAGCTGGAGGTTGAATGTTTGAAGGAGTACCAGACTATAAAATGTTTGGGAACCACTGCTTTAGGACATCTACAGCACCCGGTGTCACAGGAAGGCCAAGAAGATCATCAAGGACCTCAGCCACCAGAGCCACGGCATGTTCACCCTGCTACCATCTAGAAGGCAGAGACGGTACAGGTGCATCAAAGCTGGGACAGAGAGACTGAAAAACAGTTTCTATATCCGGGCCACTGTTAAATAGTCACCACTAGCTGGCCTCTGCCCAGTCCCTTTTTAATAAGATTTACATACTGTTTTGCCCACTTCATATGTATATACTGTATTCTAATGAAGGATCAATCTATATAACTACTGCTGTACACACCTTTTCTATTCATATACTGTCCATACTGTTTATACACACCATCATATGCATGTATACTTACATTCCGGACTCTGACATTGCTCGTTCTAATATTTCTATATTTCTTAAATCCTTAATTTATTTTGTGGGGGGATTTGCGTGTATTGTTTTGTACTGCTCTATTGGAGCTAGGAACATAAGAATTTCCGCTACACTTGCAATAACATCTGCAAAATATGTGTTCTCGACCAATAGAATTTGATTTGAACAACCCTGATGAGAACAGCAACACCAGTCCCTCATGGCTGCGAGTCAGAGTCATGTCCTGTGTAATTGCTTTAGTAGGCTACAGGTGCTGGTGTTTTTAGCTTGTTTGTTCTTTACTGGCAGAAGCGTACATCCCCTGTGGTATATGACTGTATAATCAGGACTTAACAGGGACAGCTCATGTCCATGGTGCCACCTAATGGCAATGAGGTATTGCATGTTCTGAGTGGTCTTGCCTGAGTCACAGATGTTTGGTTGACAGGGTGCTATTATTTTTGTAGTTACTTTTTTTTCATCCCTGTAATGTGATGTTAGTGTGACGTTGTCTACTTCCTGTTCCCAGGACCTGACTTCAGCTCTGACCAGGAAGATCACCCTGAAGACTCCTCTAATCTCATCTCCCATGGATACAGTCACTGAGTCCTCCATGGCCATCGCTATGGCTGTGAGTATAGAGCCACTCCTCATCTTCTCATCCAGCCAACACCAATAAGACAAGGCCACAAATATTTCACAAAACGTCATATACTAGTGGTATTTTTGGTTGTGGCTTTTTATGTATTGCCCCCCAAAACATGTGTGATAATACCTGGACTCTGGTATATTGAAGTCTCATTGGGCAAACATCTTGTTTGGCTAACCCTGATTGGTCAGTGCACTGTGTGTCGTAGCTCATGGGCGGGATTGGGATCATGCACCATAACTGTACTCCAGAGTTCCAGGCCAACGAGGTCCGCTTGGTCAAGGTAAGATGGAGGCTAGCGGTTGGACAACCTACAGATATATATTGATTTACAAATGTATTGATATACCACTACATCAACAGTATAATGTCTCATGTCAAATGACATTGTGACAATGTAACAATGCGTGAATACACTCAAACCTCCTGGTACATTTGCTGAATTATGTTTCTTAAATGATTTATTTGTGGTCAGAAATTTGAGCAGGGTTTCATCACAGACCCGGTGGTAATGAGTCCTCACCACACGGTGGGAGACGTGTTCGAAGCCAAGGTCCGCCACGGCTTCTCTGGCATCCCCGTCACAGAGACGGGAAAGATGGGAAGCAAGCTCGTGGGTATCGTCACCTCCCGAGACATCGACTTCCTTTCCGAGAAAGACCATGACAGACCCCTGGAAGAGGTGTGTGTTTGTGGGGTTGGTATGTTTGTGCTTGACATGTTTGTATGACATCTTTGTTTGGACATACAGTCATTACAATTGTCAACACATATATTGTTAACTGGGTGAGTCTTGTCGTATTGAATACTATTCCTGTGAGGTTTACATGTATGGTTGATTCTTGCAGGCCATGACAAAGAGGGAAGATTTAGTGGTTGCACCAGCTGGTGTAACACTGAAAGAAGCCAACGATATCCTGCAGCGCAGCAAGAAAGGTAACACAATGTTCTGTAGAGACACTTTACTCAGACAGGACATGATCAAATATCTATCTTTGTTTGGTAAATTACAATTTTTTTAGAGAACTTCTCCTTTTGTGTCCTCTGTCTCTCTTAGGTAAGCTGCCCATAGTGAATGACAGTGATGAGCTGGTGGCCATCATAGCGAGGACAGACCTGAAGAAGAACAGAGACTACCCTCTGGCCTCTAAAGACTCCAGGAAGCAGCTGCTGTGTGGAGCTGCCATCGGAACCAGAGAGGAGGACAAGTACAGACTGGACCTGCTGATGCAGGCTGGTGTCGACATGGTGGTGCTGGTGGGTCTGGGGAAGGGGTTGGGTTATTATATTGTATTTTTGTGTTCCACTCCTCTCTAACCCCTGTCTGTTTACCATGTAGGACTCCTCCCAGGGGAATTCTGTCTATCAGATCAACATGATCAACTACATCAAACAGAAATACCCTGAACTACAGGTGGTGGGAGGAAACGGTGAGTCTGCTCTCCTCTACCTTCTCTAGCAATGCCTCTTTCACGTTAATCTCTCTTGCATTTTCACTCTCTGTCTCTCTCTCTCTTTCTCCCCATCCTCTATTTTCATTCTCTGTAGTGGTGACTGCAGCACAGGCTAAGAATCTGATAGATGCGGGTGTGGATGCTCTGAGGGTGGGGATGGGCTGTGGCTCCATCTGCATCACCCAGGAAGGTACGGAGAGACAGGGAGAGGAACAGCAAATGGGGAGGGAGAAGGAGAGGGAGTGAGGAGAGTGAAGTTTGACTGTTTAGTTAAAAAGACAAACTATTTGCGAATTGCTGACATGTTGCTGACACGTTGCTTTGTGCTGTGTGCCAGTGATGGCATGTGGGCGTCCCCAGGGTACATCAGTGTACAAGGTGGCAGAGTATGCCAGGCGTTTCGGTGTGCCTGTCATCGCAGACGGAGGCATCCAGACCGTTGGACACGTGGTCAAAGCTCTCGCTCTCGGGGCATCCACAGGTGTGTGTGTGTGTGTGTGTGTGTGTGTGTGTGTGTGTGTGTGTGTGTGTGTGTGTGTGTGTGTGTGTGTGTGTGTGTGTGTGTGTGTGTGTGTGTGTGTGTGTGTGTGTGTGTGTGTGTGTGTGTGTGTGTGTGTGTGTGTGTGTGTGTGTGTGTGTGTGTGTGTTGAACCCACCCAGCATATTTAACCTTTTTCCATAAACCGGAAAATCCACATCATAGACTACTATTGATGGTCAGACTTTTACCTCCTTTCACTTCTGATCCCTGACCTCTGTGCCCTCAGTGATGATGGGGTCATTGCTCGCGGCTACCACGGAGGCCCCGGGGGAGTATTTCTTCTCGGACGGCGTGCGACTAAAGAAGTACCGCGGGATGGGCTCCCTGGACGCCATGGAGAAGAACAGCAGCAGCCAGAAACGCTACTTCAGGTAGAGAGAGGGAGACAGATTGTTTTGTTTATTTTCAGTAATAGGGCCAAGGAGAGAGATGTGTGTAACTCCACAGTGAGGGGGATGTGTGTGTGTGTGTCTCGACAGTGAGGGGGACAAGGTGAAGGTGGCTCAGGGTGTGTCAGGGTCGGTCCAGGATAAAGGCTCCATCCATAAATTTGCCCCCTATCTCATTGCTGGCATACAACATGGCTGCCAAGATATCGGAGCCAAGAGCCTCTGCATACTGCGGTAAGTTAGACTGTGTTGTTGTATTCCACTTCTTTGATATGATCTGTGTCTCTCTGTTCCATTTTTGATGATGCATTGTTGTATGTTATTCCAGGTCCATGATGTACTCTGGGGAGTTGAAGTTTGAGAAGAGGACCATGTCAGCTCAGGTTGAGGGGGGAGTACACGGGCTACACTCGTAAGTCTGTCCCTGCCTGCCTCTGGTATCGCTTACACATCCTTTCCTCTGGAATTCCTTATAGATCTTGTGCTCCTCTCCTCTGTGATCGACTAACCTGCCCTTTTGTCTCATGTTCTGTGCCTGTGTCCGATGTGTCCTTTAACTCTGCTCTGGGTGGTAGTATGTGTGTGTGTTTGTTCTCACCAGTGGCGTCCGTATCTCCTTGACTACATGTTGTTTAGGAGTTGCTACTTACACCGGGGATTGGCAGTCTTACCATACGAGGTCCATTGTGGGTGCAGGCTTTCGCTCCAGCCAAAGCAGTAACAGCAGATGCAAGTAATTACGTTTTGACTATGATTGGTTGATTTATTGTGCTAGAATTGTAACTGCTTTAGCTGGGGCAGAATCCTGCACCCACACTGGCCATTTGCGGATATACAGTGCATTTGGAAAGTATTTGAACCCCTTCCCTGTTTCCAAATTGTATCACATTACAGCCTTATACTAAAATGTATTACATACAAAATGTTCCTCATCAATCTACACAAAATACCCCATAATGACAAAGTGAAAACAGGTTTTAGACATTTTTGCAAATGTATTAAAAATGTTAAACAGAAATACCTTATGTAAATAAGTATTCAGACCCTTTGCTATGAGACTTGAAATTGAGCTCAAGTGCATCCTGTTTCCATTGATCATTGAGATGTTTCTACAACTTGATTGGAGTCCACCTGTGGTAAATTCAATTGATTGGACATGATTTGGAAATGCAAACACCTGTCTATATAAGGTCCCACAGTTGACAGTGCATGTCAGAGCAAAAACCAAGCCATGAGGTCGAAGCAATTGTCCGTAGAGCTCCGAGACAGGATTGTGCCGAGGCACAGATCTGGGGAAGGGTACCAAAAAATGTCTGCAGAATTGAAGGTCCACAAGAACACAGTCGCCTCCATCATTCTTAAATGGAAGAATTTTGGAACCACCAAGACTTCCTAGAGCTGGCTGCCCGGCCAAACTGAACAATCGGGGGAGAAGGGCCTTGGTCAGGGAGGTGACCAAAAACCTGATGGTCACTCTGACAAGAGCTCCAGAGTTCCTCTGTGGAGATGGTTGTCCTTCTGGAAATTTCTCCCATCTCTGCAACAGTCCACCAAACAGGTCTTTATGGTAGAGTGGCCAGACAGAAGCCACACCTCAGTAAACGGCACATGACAGCCCGCTTGGAGTTTGCCAAAAAGCACCTAAAGGATTCTCAGACCATGAGAAACAAGATTTCTCTGGTCTGATGAAACCAAGATTAAACTCTTTGGCCTGAATGCCAAGCATCACGTCTTGAGGAAACCTGGCACCATCCCTACGGTGAAGCGTGGTGTCAGCATTATGCTGTGTTTTCTTTTTTCAGCGGCAGGGAATGGGAGACTAGTCAGGAATGAGGGAAAGATGAACGGAGCAAAGTAGAGAGATGCTTGCTGAAAACCTGCTCCAGAGCGCTCAGGACCTAAGACTAGAGTGAAGGTGCACCTTCCAATAGGACAACGACCCTAAGCATACAGCCAAGACAAAGCACGATTGTCCTTGAGTGGCCTAGCCAGAGCCATCTCTGGAGAAACCTGGTAATAGCTGTGCAGCGACGCTCCCCATCCAACCTGATGGAGGTTGAGAGGATCTGCAGAGAAGAATGGGAGAAACTCCCCAAATACAGGTGTGCCAAGCTTGTAGCATCATACCCAAAAAGACTCAAGGCTGTAATCGCTGCAAAAGGTGTTTCAACAAAGTACTGAGTAAAGCATCTGAATACTTATGTAAATATTATATTTCAGTTTTTGTATTTTTTTATACATTTGAAAAATTTCAAAAAACCTGTTTTTGCTTTGTCATTATGGGGTATTGTGTGTAGATTGTAGAATTTAATCCATTTTAGAGTAAGGCTTTAGTGTGGAAAAAGTCAGGATCTGAATACTTTCCCAATGCACTGTAATTGCCTACCCCTGAGTATAACAGTAGTACTGAAGGAAGTTAAGTCAAAATGTCTTCTCTCTCTTTCTCTTACTCATGCTCTCATCATAGATATTCTTTTGTGCCATGTAAGTACATTCTCCCTGTGCTCACAACTTTTCCTACTGCAATTTTCTCTTTATCTTTTTGTTTTCAGGAAGACTCAGGGTTAGAAGTACAGACAAGGACTTTTTAAAGCCCTAACAACTTGACAAAACCCTCAATCTAGTATATCTAGTCTAATATGAGTTTCAATGAGACTTGACTTGCATTCCTGATTGTTGTCTGTGTGTTGTCCTCCTGTAGTTATGAGAAGCGGCTATACTGAGGGAGGAGCGAGAAGAAGCACACGAGCAGCGTACCCCCACCAGCAGCCACCAGGCACAACAGATACATGTGACCTACCTATGTGACCTACCTACAACCACTACTCAATTCAACCATCACATAACCTTTTGGCTATACATAAGACCGCTGACTCCTCTCTTCTCCTCCCACCCACTATCTCTCTCTTTATTTGTGTTGTGTAAGATGCTTTTGAGGGACCATAAACTCACCTCTGACTTGGTTGATGTTATGACATAATCTACAGGGACTAGGGACTAATGTTCAATGGTCACATGTACCTGGGTCATGGCACAGAGCCATCAGGCTGTATAAGGTATGTAGCGCATGTAGAACTGTGGATACTGTGTACTACTTTATGTACCCTGGAACTCTTTATACCATTTTTGGTTGATCATGGTCCTATGTCTCAGATGTATTTGAATGTACAGTAGTGTTGATGACTGTATGGAATAGCCTAGACGTCTGTTACTGTGGCTCTACTTTAGAGAGGACCAAAGCTACGGTAAGCGTTAGCCTTCAATCAGGGATAACCACAACGCCTTAAGACTGCACATGGAGTCTATACTGTGGATAGTGCTAGAATCTGGTTTTCACTGGATTCTCATCAGTTTGAAAAAAAAAGAAAAAGAACCACAATTTTGTTTTTGTGTGAAGTTCACCACTAAGATTTGGGATGTTTTCTTTCATGTTATGTATGTGTTTTCTGATGACAGGATGATTGTACAGTGACTTTGGCCTAGTCTGTGGTGTTAATAATATGATGGATTTGAGTGCATTCGGAAAGTATTCAGACCCCTTCACTTTCTCCACATTTTGTTACGTTACAGCCTTATTCTAAAATTGCTTAAATAGTTTTTTCCCCCTCATCAATCTACACGCAATACCCCATAATAACGAAGCAAAAACATTTATTTTTTTGTGCAAATGTACATAGTTGAAGTCGGAAGTTTACATACACCTTAGCCAAATACATTTAAACTCAGTTTTCCCAATTCCTGACATTTAATCCTAGTAAAAAAATCCCTGTCTTAGGTCAGTTAGGATCACCCCTTAATTTTAAGAATGTGAAATGTCAGAATAATAGTAGAGAGAATGATTTATTTCAGCTTTTATTTCTTTCATCACATTCCCAATGGGTCAGAAGTTTACATACACTCAATTAGTATTTGGTTGCATTGCCTTTACATTGTTTAACTTGGGTCAAACGTTTAGGGTAGCCTTCCACAAGCTTCCCACAATAAGTTGGGTGAATTTTGGCCCATTCCTTCTGACAGAGCTGGTGTAACTGAGTCAGGTTTGTAGGCCTAATTGCTCGCACACGCTTTTTCAGTTCTGCCCACAAATACTCTATAGGATTGAGGTCAGGGCTTTGTGATGGCCACTCCAATACCTTGACTTTGTGGTCCTTAAGCCATTTTGCCACAATTTGTATGTATTCTTGGGGTCATTGTCCATTTGTAAGACCCATTTGCAACCAAGCTTTAACTTCCTGACTGATGTTTTGAGATGTTGCTTCAATATATCCACATAATTTTCCTCCCTTATGATGCCATCTATTTTTGTGAAGTGCACCAATCCCTCCTGCATCAAAGCACCCCCACAACATGATACTGCCACCCCCATTCTTCACGGTTGGGATGGTGTTCTTCGGCTTGCAAGCCTCCCCCTTTTTCCTCCAAACATAACGATGGTCATTATGACCAAACAGTTCTATTTTTGTTTCATCAGACCAGAGGACATTTCTCCAAAAAGTACGATCTTTGTCCCCATGTGCAGTTGCAAACCGTAGTCTGGCTTTATTATGGCGGTTTTGGAGCAGTGACTTCTTCCTTGCTGAGCGGCCTTTCAGGTTATGTCAATATAGGACTTGTTTTACTGTGGATATAAATACTTTTGTACCTGTTTCCTCCAGCATATTCACAAGGTCCGTTGCTGTTGTTCTGGAATTGATTTGCACTTTTCGCACCAAAGTACGTTCATCTCTAGGGGACAGAACGCGTCTCCATCCTGAGTGGTATGACAGCTGTGTGGTCCTATGGTGTTTATACTTGCGTACTATTGTTTGTACAGATGAAAGTGGTACCTTCAGGCGTTTGGGAATTGCTCCCAAGGATGAACCAGACTTGTGGAGGTCTGCAATTTTCTTGGCTGATTTCTTTTGATTTTCCCATGATGTCAAGCAAAGAGGCACTGAGTTTGAAGGTAGGCCTTGAAATACATCTACAGGTACACCTCCAATTGACTCAAACAATGTGAATTAGCCTATCAGAAGCTTCTAAAGCCATGACATAATTTTCTGGAATTTTCCAAGCTGTTTAAAGGCACAATCAACTTAGTGTATGTAAACTTCTGACCCACTGGAATTGTGATACAGTGAATTCTAAGTGAAATAGTCTGTCTGTAAACAATTGTTGGAAAAATGACTTGTGTCATGCACAAAGTAGATGTCCTAACCGACTTGCCAAAACTATAGTTTGTTAACAAGAAATTTGTGGAGTGGTTGAAAAACTAGTTTTAATGACTCCAACCTAAGTGTATGTGAACTTCCGACTTCAACTGTATATAAAAAAAAATAACACCTTTACATAAGTATTCAGACCCTTTACTCAGTACTTTGTTGAAGCACCTTTGGCAGCGATCACAGCCTTGTCTTCTTGAGCATGACGCTACATGCTTGGCACACCTGTGTTTGGGAAGTTTTTCCCATTCTTCTTTCACTCTCAAGCTCTGTCAGGTTGGATGGGGAGCGTCGCTGCACAGCAATTTTCAGATCTATCCAGAGATGTTCGATTGGGTTCAAGTCCGGGCTCTGGCTGGGCCACTCCTGCGTTGTCTTGGCTGTGTGCTTAGGGTCATTGTCCTGTTGGAACGTGAACCTTTGCCCCAGTCTGAGGTCCTGAGCGGTCTGGAGCAGGTTTTCATAAAGCATCTCTCTGTACTTTGCTTGGTTCATCTTTCTCTTGATTCTGACTAGTCTCCCAGTCCCTGCTGCTGTAAAACATCCTCACAGCATGGTGCTACCACCGTAGGGATGGTGCCAGGTTTCCTCCAGACACGCTTGGCATTCAGGCCAAAGAGTTCCATCTTGGTTTCATCAGACCAGAGAATCTTGTTTCTCATGGTCTGAGAGTCCTTTAGGTACCTTTTGGCAAACTCAAAGCGGGCTGTTATGTGCCTTTTACTAAGGAGTTGCTTCCGTCTGGAAGCCACTCTACCATAAAGGCCTGATAAATAAAGGTAAAATAAATAAAAAAATTGATGGAGTGCTGCTGAGATGGTTGTCCTTCTGGAAGGTTCTCCCATCTCCACAGATTAACTCTGGAGCGACCATCGGGTTCTTGGTCACCTCCCTGACCAAGGCCCTTCTCCCCCAATTGCTTGGAAGAGTCTTGGTGGTTCCATTTTTTTCCATTTAAGAATTATGGAGTCCACTGTGTTCTTGGGGACCTTCAATGCTGCAGAAATGTTTTGGTAGCCTTCCCCAGATCTGTGCCTCGACACAATCGTGTCTCAAAGCTCCACGAACAATTATTTCGACCTCATGGCTTTGACATGCACTGTCAACTGTGGGACCTTTATATTGATATGTGTGTGCCTTTCCAAATCATGTCCAATTAATCAGTGGTGGAAAAAGTACCCAATGTTCAGACTTGAGTAAAAGTAAAGATACCTTTTTAAAAGAAAATGACTCTAGTAAAAGTGAAAGTCACCCAGTAAAATACTACATGAGTAAAAGTCTAAATTTATTTGATTCGAAATGTACTTAAGTATAAATCATTAAACATTTGTTATATTCTGCAAACCAGACGACCCAATTTTTATATATTTTTTATTTTATTTTTTTATTTACGGATTGCCAGGAGCACAGTTCAACAGTCAGACATGATTACAAATGAAGCATTTGTGTTTAGTGAGTCTGCCAGAGCAGAGGGAGTAGGAATGACCAGGGATGTTCTTTTGATAAGTGTGTGAATTAGACAATTTTCCTGTCCTGCTAAACATTCAAAATGTATGGGGTTCTTTTGGGTGTCAGGGAAAATGTATGGAGTAAAAGTAAATTTTCTTTAGGAATATAGTGGAGTAAAAGTTGTAAAAAATATAAATAGTAAAGTACAGATATCCCCAAAAAATACTTAAGTAGTACTTTAAAGTATTTTTACTTAAGTACTTTACACCACTGCAATCAATTGAATTTACCACAGGTGGACTCCAAGTTGTAGAAACATCTCAAGGATGATCAATAGAAATAGGATGCACCTGCACACAATTTGGAGTCTCATAGCAATGGGTCTGAATACTTATATAAATAAGGCATTTCTCTCTATTTAAAAAAAATACATTTGCAAACATTTCTAAAGACCGGTTTTCACTGTCATTATGGGGTGTTTTGTGTAGATTTGAGGAAAAAAATGAATGTAATACATTTTAGATTAAGGTTGTAACAACAATATTTGGAAAAAGTCAAATGGTCTGAATACTTTCCGAATACACTGTATATGTTGGCCACAATATAATACTGTATACCTAGTCATATATGATTCTGAGGTCTGGTTTCCCGGATATAGGTTAAGCCTAGTCCTGGACTAAAAATCATGCTCAATGGAGAATCTGTGTTCGGGAAACCGACCTTGAATTATCTTGTTTACCAGGGTGAATGTACTGCTAATACCCGGTGGCAGTGAGTGAAGAAATTTGGTTTTTAATGATGAATAGTTTTACTGATTTCCTCAATTTCCGTCCTGTAGAAGACGTACAGCTAGTTTATAACAGTAGGGCACTGTCAGTTAAATTAGTGACCCACCCACAACGACAGAACTTCTCCCAGTTTGTTGTGTTAATCTTTGTGTGAAGTGAACATTAGGTGCTGAAAGTTGCACAAAAGTTGTTTTTGTTTTCTCCAGAGGATATACTACAAATCAGGATCAAAGCCAGAAATAATGGCTGAATTTCTGGTTCATTAAGAACTAAACTTTTTATATATGTTTTTTTGTTGTTGAGTCAATTATACCATGCCAATTTTTAAAACATGTAAGTTATTTCAGAACATTTAGTTAAGTTAGCTGGCTAACTCTTTGATCGTGCTTTGTATTTTACACCTCTGGTGATTTCAACCTCACACTTTTAAATTCCTTAATGCTGTACCATGCTATTGCATGAACCAGAATAAAGAGGTTAACGTCAATATAATATCTACTATTCTCCTTATTTGGTGTCTGTGCTATGTTGTGGTTACACTCCCAAAATGTTATGTTGAGTAGGATACAGGATATCATTACATCAGTTGCTGCCCATAATGTCATTCCTAACATAGTGATATTATCCTTTTTCCACACCAGCAGAGTGCAATGTGGGTTTTGTTTTGCTCACACACTCCCTTCCTACCCGTTTCTCATTCTTTCACTCATTTCCTTCTCTCTCCATTTGTATCATCCAAAGTTGTCAAAAGCTGTTTAATAGCAACATAAACCACACTCAAGGCTTACACTACAGAGTTGTGGCTAGACAAACTGAGATTTCATTCATGTGTAAACTATTGCTGCTGACTACAGGAAAAACAAGTAGTTCAACTGAAACAACTCTCTCTGTGATAGGGCCTATAGATCATGACAATGTATATAGTCAGTCCATAAAGGTCTGCTCTATATCTGACATGGTACAGGTGTCTTTAAAAAAAAAAACATAACCATGTGTGTGAGGTGTATACTTTTGTTTCAAAGTAGATTTGTTTAAGACTACCAAGAACCACCATGTGTGACCCTGATTTAGCCCACTGCAGTAAAATGTTAAATAATTCCTATTTCTTTTCAAATAAGTTGAAATTGAAAAAAACTTATTTGATTTTCCTCATTTACAGAACTTGTTTTATTTTTGTAAACTTAGGTTCACAATTTTAATTGAGAAAATAAAGACAAATGGCATGAACAAAATGATTGCCATCCTGCTAGTACTTGGTTGCACAGCCTTTTGCCAAGATAACTGCAGATAAGCACTTGTAGTCATCAATGAGCTTGCTGCACCTTTCTACTGGCAATGTGGCTCACTTTTCAGCAGCAAATTATTGCTCAAATTGTTCTAAGGGGTGCCCTCCACCAACTGCTGTTTTCAGCTCTTGCCATAGGTTATGGATGGGATTCAGATCTGGACTTTGCTGCCCACTCCAGAACAGCATCTCTTCTTGAACCTGGATGGGTTTTTTTATGTGTGTTTGGGGTCGTTGTCCTGCTGGGAGACCCACAACCTTCAACGGAGACACTGGATTGAACATTGGATCCAAAACACCTGATAATCTGCTGATTTCATGATGGGCCGCAGGTAGCCTAGTGGTTAGAGCATTGGGCCAGTAACCGAAAGGTTGCTAGATTGAATCCCCGAGCTAACAAGGTAAAAATCTGTTTTGTCCCTGAACAAGGCAGTTAACCCACTGTTCCTAGGCCGTCATTGTAAATAAGACTTTGTTCTTAACTGACTTGCCTGGTTAAATAAAAATACAAATGAAAAAAATGCCTTGCAAATGAAATCCAAAACCAAAAACCTATGGCATTTGTAATTATTATCTCCATTCAAATTGAAAACTTAAGTATACTAAAATAAATGTGGTTCTGCAATGTTGAAAATCCAATAACAAGGTGTGGAGACAAGTTATTTTTTCAATTTCATCTTATTTTAGAAGAAATAGGGAAATATTTAAGAAAAGTGAAAGGGTGCCAATATATTTGTCTGCAACTGTGTTCGTATTACTATAAATAATTACTTATTTTTTCAAACATCATAAACTTCATTTGTTTGTCATACCTCATCTACGATGCATGACATACCAGTTGAACTGTTTTCCATGTACATTGTATTTACAATAAAATATACACTGAGTATACCAAACATTAGGAACACCTTCCTAATATTGAGTTACACCCTCCACTTTTTCCCTCAGAACAGTCTTAATTTGTCAGGGCATGGACTCTAAGGTGTTGAAAGCATTCCACGGGGATGCTGGCCCATGTTGACTCCAATGCTTCACACAGTTGTGTCAAATTGGCTGGATGTCCTTCAGGTGATGGAACATTCTTGATACACACAGGAAACTGTTGAGCAGTTAGAGTCTAACAGGGTTAGAGTTCCTGACACAAACTGGTGCGCCTGGCACCTACTAACATACCCTGTTCAAAGGTACTTAAATATTTTGTCATTCACCCTCTGAATGACACACATCCATGTCTCAATTGTCTCAAGGCTCAAAAATCCTTCTTTAACCTGTCTCTTCCCCTTCATCTACACGGACTGAAATGGATTTAACAAATGACATCAATAAGGGATCATAACTTTAATCTGGATTCACCTGGTCAGTCTGTCATGGAAAGAACAGGTGTCCTTACGTTTAGTATACTCTGTATATTTTACACAGTCTTCAATGATATATGTACCGTATGACACAGCGTTACTCATTGTAGAGAAAGGGTTTGAAATATCAGAGGTTGAGCTGTTTTTCAATTAAATTAAAAACGTTGGGTGAAATCTTTGCTTTGGTATCGGGTTCCATTGCTGCATTTGGCACTTGAACACTCTAGTATAACTCCTGGTTTATATTGCTGTTGTGACTTAAACAGGTACGCTTATATTGCTTGGTGGTAGGACACCAGTTATAAATTCTTTATAAGAACAAACAGTTTATTAAAAAACAGCTATAATGAAGAGTTACACTTTGTTCACTCTCCCCCAGTAGATGGCACTAAAGCATGAAGTGATCTTGCATATTGGTATGGTTATCATCAACACTACACTGACATTTCGTATTCAAAGTTCTTCAAATCAGTTCTAATTTGGTTGTTTCAGTAAGTTCATTGTTCATTTAGCACTTTTTGGAACTAACTGTACAGTTATATACAGCTTATAACTAATCAAACAGAACTATAAGTCTATTTTCTATATGTAGAATCCCCATAAAACTGCAACTGATAGTCAGTTCTACCTCTGTATACTTCTGTTGTAGCAGTGAAAAATCTGCTTGATCTGAATGCTAACATCACTCAAGCACTAAGTGTAGCGTATCAGTTAAGTCCTTAGCTCTCACTAGAGGTCAATATATAATCTCTGTGCATTATACATGTCATATCCTTACGTCCTTGTGACACATAGATAACGCATGGTTCAAACCCTGTAGCATCTGCCTACAGGTCAATAGTGTCACTGCACACGCTAAGAGCATCGATCTGTCGGCACACGTTGACGAATTCCGCTTGTACGGCCGTATCCCGTTCCAGCAACCTGCTTTCACTCAGGTCCTCTCTGCCCTCCAGCCGCCCCTCCCACTGACTGTCCTGCGAGGCCGAGCTGAGGGTGTGGTAACGTCTGTGATAGGTAAGGTGGGGGAGTGTCCTGGGCAGACTGCTCTGGCAGGGCTGCCCTCTGGTGGTGTGGGGGTGTGACCATGCCCCTCCTGTCGCTGAGCTGGGGAACAGACCCTGGGAAGACCCACTCAGGGACTCGTGGCACAGATAGCTGGAGTTACTACCTCTCCACCAGCACTCAGGCGGACAGCAGGGATCGCTGCGGCCTGGGAGAATGCATCCCGGCTGGGGAGGCCGTGTAGGAGACATATCCACATCTCCACAGGAAGAGGTCCGGTAGAGGGGACTGTCGGCTGAGTTGTTTCCAGGCCATGAGGCACTCTGGCTGTGGTGGGAGCCAGGGGAGTTCAAGGAGAGGCTGGAAGAAGCGTGGAGCAGCCTGGAGGAGCTGAAAAGGCTGTGGGGGAACAGGGTCTCGCTGTACAGGGCCTGGTCTATGCTACGGGACAGGTCAATGGGAGAGGGGGGGCGCAGGTCCACTGTGGAGTCAGTGTCCAGACATAGACTACCCTGGGAGGAGCCCTGGGACTCAACCCCAGCTTGAAGTCTCCCTGGTGGGCTTGGAGGATTAGGGAGGTTGGGGTGTCTGGAGGTTTTGGTCTGGCCAGGGTGGGGGTTAGGGTTAGGATGCTGGTTCAGTCCATTTGAAGGGGGTTCCATTAGTGTGTAGAGGGGGAGGGCTTCGGAATGGCGCTTCCTGATGACATCACACACCACCTGCTTCTCTTTCTGCCCAAGGGACCAGGGGTAGTGAGGGGGGAGGATGGGAGAGAGGGGAAGTGGGTGGCTAGGCCCTCCTGCGGGTGAGGCACAGGGCAGCCGCGCCCAGGACCCCTGACAGGTGTTGGTGTTGAGTTTAGTCCGGGAGGAGGAGTTAGAGTTGGAGCAACAGAAGAGGAGGGGCTGAGTGCCGATAATTGACAGGGACAGACACACCCCCACCTCACAGAGCCTGCAGCCCAGCTGGTATGCCCACCAAGGCCAGGGCTGGAACCCTGCCCCAGCACTCACCCCTCCGAGCCCTAATGCATGTAACATCCCATACAGCTGAAGCCCCCCACACCCTAACAGGCACAGAGCCCCTCCCACCCCAGCCCTTGCTGCCCTTCTCCACTCCTCAGCCTCAGCGAATGGGCACCGGGACAGCCGCCCCACCAGAACTGGGGAACCTGTTACCTCTCCCTCGCCGTCACTCAGCCGTTGGATGTGTTTGGCGTCTTGTCGTACATGGCAGTAAAAGAGGAGGAAGGAGCAGGGGAGGAGGAGGCAGAGGAGGATGAACACTCCCTGGGGGAGCAGGAGGAGGACAGGGAGGCTGGGGAAGACATGGAATAGAGCTATGGAGCCCAGGAAGGCTCCGAAGTGCATCAAGGAGAGGAAGAACAAGAGACAAGGCCTGGGCAGGGTGGAGAGAGGGAGGGAGAGAGAGAGGGAAAAATGAAGGGAGAGATGCATGCGAGAGCGGAGGGAGAGGAGGAGGAAGCAGATGGAGAAGGCAGAGGTGAGGCAGGGGAAGGGTAGTTCAGAGAGGAGGAGAGAGCCCAGAGCAGGCAGGTGGTCCTGGTGACTATAAGCGTCATACAGCAGAGAGAATGCTCTAGTGCCTCCGGTGGCCAGGAGGAACAGGTGCAGCAGGGTGAAGTAGGGGCTTCCTGGGGGGCAGCGCAGGGGCAGACCTAACAGACAGAGTACAGATATCAGAGCTAATGCAGTGAACACAGATCCCAGACCGTAGATGTGGGCCTCCCAGGCAAAGCCCCAGGTGGCCAGAGCTGAGTTCCAATCAGAATACAGAGGCACAAAGAGAGGAGGGGTTAGAGACAGAAAGGGGCGCTGGGATTGATTGGAGATGATGTCATCGGGGTAAAAGGGGCTCCAGGATTGATCAGTTGTGTTGCAGGGTGTGGCTCTGGTGTCAAGGCTGCAGTTGACGAGAGCCGACTCATTGGTGGCCGATTTTGGCCACCCCTCCTCTGGAAACACACCTGCAAAAACAGAAACAAAGATTATTGAAACTGATGCCCAAATCAACCACTTGCCCCTGGAATTTCATTGGGTGAAATATCAGGGAGAGAGAGGGAGAGCGAGAGAGCTAATCCATTATAAAAGTACATTCTTGTAACTGGGAATCTCTAACTGGGTCAGAGAGAGAGAGAGCCAGGGGAGAGAGAGAGAAAGGGTGGGAGGGAGGGACAGAGAGCAAGAGAGGGAGAGAGGGAGAGAGAGACTGTGTTCAGATGAGGTAGTATTGACCCCATTGCTGTTCTCATTTGTGTAACTATTTATAATCCCAAGCACACTCTTAAAACTAACATTACATCAATAATAACATAATATTGTAAGTGCATGTACCTACAGTGGCAAGAAAATGTATGTCAACCCTTTGGAATTACCTGGATTTCTGCATAAATTGGTCATCAAATGTTATCTGATCTTCATCTAAGTCACAACAATAGACAAATATAGTGTGCTTAAACTAATAACAAATATTATTGTATTTTTATTATCTATATTGAATACATCATTTAAACATTCACAGTGTAGGTTGGAAAAAGTATGTGAACCCCTAGGCTAATTGAAGTCAAGCATTGCCTGATGTGAACCATGCCTCGAACAAAAGAGATCTCAGAAGACCTAAGATTAAGAATGGTTGACTTGCATAAAGCTCGAAAGGGTTACAAAAGTATCTCTAAAAGCCTTGATGTTCATCAGTCCACGGTAAATGAAGAAAGTTCAGCACTGTTGCTACTCTCCCTAGGAGTGGCCGTCCTGCAAAGATGACTGCAAGAGCACAGCGCAGAAAGCTTAATGAGGTTAAGAAGAATCTTAGAGTGTAAGCTAAAGACTTACAGAAATCTCTGGAACATGCTAACATCTCTGTTGATGAGTCTAAGATATGTAAAACACTAAACAAGACTGGTGTTCATGGGAGGACACCATGGAAGAAGCCACTGCTGTCCAAAAAAAACTGTGCTGCACATCTGAAGTTTGCAAAAGTGCACCTGGATGTTCCACAGCGCTACTGGCAAAATATTCTGTGGACAGATGAAACTACAGTTGAGTTGTTTGTAAGGAACATACAACACTGTGTGTGGAGGAAAAAAGGCACAGAGCACCAACATCAAAACCTTATCCCAACTGTAAAGTATGGTGGCGGGAGCATCATGGGTTGGGGCAGCTTTGCTGACTCAGGGCCTTGACAGCTTGCTATCATCGATGGAAAAAATGATTTCCCAAGTTTATCAAGACATTTTGCAGGAGAATGTTAAGCTATCTGTCCGCCAATAGAAGCTCAACAGAAGTTGGGTGATGCACCAGGACAACGACCCAAAACACTGATGAAACAGCAGAAAATACACAGTCAGAGTCCTGACTTCAACCCGATTGAGATGCTGTAGCATGACCTCAAGAGAGCAGTTCACACCAGACATCCCAAGAATATTGCTGAACTGAAACAGTTTTGTAAAGTGGAATGGTCCAAAATTCCTCCTGACCATTGTGCAGGGCTGATCCGCAACTACAGAAAACGTTTGGTTGAGGTTATTGCTGCCAAAGGAGGGTCAACCAGTTATTAAAACCAAGGGTTCACATTCGTTTTCCACCCTGCACTGTGAATGTTTACACGGTGTGTTCAATAAAGACATGAAAACGTATAATTGTTTGTGTGTTGTTAGTTTAAGCAGACTGTGTTTGTCTATTTTTGTGACCTAGATGAAGATCAGATCAAATTTTATGGCCAATTTATTCAGAAATCCAGGTATTTCCAAAGGGTTCACATACTTTTTCT
Source organism: Salmo salar (assembly GCF_965601325.2). Classification (NCBI taxonomy): domain Eukaryota; kingdom Metazoa; phylum Chordata; class Actinopteri; order Salmoniformes; family Salmonidae; genus Salmo; species Salmo salar. The sequence continues at coordinate 26,081,007 of NC_138306.1, forward strand.
TGCTACTGTATTCTATACTGTATGTCTGTCCCCTATGATAACATAACATCTGAATAATGTGGACACGTCCACTACCTATGTGCCTGCCTACTGCCTACTGCCTACTGAGCTCTACAACAAGACCTTCGCTGTAAAAGGTGCGTGACTGGCTATAGGGAAGTCAGGCGCAGGAGAGCAGAACTGGGTAAAAACTGGAGCAGTTTAATATGCAAAACAAATGGCACCCAGAACAACAAAATATGGGTACAAAATAACCCGTCGCGAACCAGTCAAAGTGCACAAACACTTTACAACAAACAATTTCACACACAGACATGGGGGGAACAGAGGGTTATGTACACGACAAGTAATGAGGGAATGTAAACATTCTCTGGTCTCTTCTCTTCTTTTCACGTGTGTGTGTGTGTGTGTGTGTGTGTGTGTGTGTGTGTGTGTGTGTGTGTGTGTGTGTGTGTGTGTGTGTGTGTGTGTGTGTGTGTGTGTGTGTGTGTGAGAGAGAGAGATGTGAGACACAGAGCTAACCCAGTTCTGTCTCCCTCCCTCTTAGACCTTTTACTACCCTCTGCCTATGCTCTCTACCCCTCCCTGGCTGGAGAGGCAAGAGGCTTCTACAATGTCCTATATAAAACCACCAGTCCACTGTGTTTCTCATTCACATCTCATTTACTGTCCTCACACGAAGGAATTCATTAACAGTCTCCCTCAGCGTAGCTGTTTAAGAAGATAGGACAGCAAGGGAGAGAAATAAAGTGTGTCTGTGACAGAGTGGAAAAGAAGAGGAGAATGAGAGGTGGTAGAGATGGATGGAAGATGGAGGGGAGAGATGAAGGGGGAGATTGAGGGAGGAGAGAAGGAGGATCGATGGAGTGGGAGAGAAGGAGATGAGAGGAGAGAATGAGAAAGAGAGAGAGGAGAGAGAGGGAGAGGCGTGACGTAAACCGCCCTGTGAATATAAAACAACTGTGTTTGCCAGCAGAATACATATCACACATACACAGAGCAGGCACAGAGCAGACATAGAGCAGGCATAGAGCAGGCACAGAGCAGACATAGAGCAGACAGAGAAGACAAGTCACCTTCCAACACACACTTCAATAGCAAACACACACTACTAATACTACTACAACTACAATTGCTACAGGGGCATGTAAACACCAAACACACATTGTACTTCATGATATCAGAGGTAGGATGTCATGAATAGAAAATATATTAAGGGTTACTCTCATCACACTGCCACAGTAAATCAGTACATTCACCGCCAGTATTTTACAAAATCGGAAATAGGTCAATTCTGCCCAATATCCTATAAATACGAAGGAAGACTATTCTTACCAACACCCTGAGGGTGTTGTAAAAGTGGACATATCACTGTGACATGGGGGTGAAGGGATGGGGGTTGGATACTCTTACTTGTGTCTGTTCCTGTTTCCTCTGTGAGGTTCTCTGTGAAGTCCTGTAACTCATCTCCAATCTCTTCCACCACGATATCTCCCTCCAGTATGTCTCTCTGTTGAGTGGCTGGGAAGTCCAGAGCTAACAACTCTCTGTTTGTGGCCTGGGCTCTGGGTTGGTGTTGGTCCGAGTCAGTAGTAGACCCTAGCTGTGCATTCACTGGGGCTGGTGATGTAGGTCTAGTGAGTGGATTAAAGCCTTGGGTCTCTGTGTAGTCACTGATAGTTCCCCGAAACTCGCCTTTGTTGTCCTTTTTCTCAGTTTCCTCAGGTGCCAGTGTGGAGTCTTTCAGTCCTGGAAACCAGTCCAAAGAGTCGGCCATTCTGGCTCCAGCGGTGGGGACTACAGGAGCCCAGGAGGGCCATACAGTGCTGTGTGAGGCCAGTACTGGGTCATCGATCTGTGTGTCTGTATGTGGGTGTGGTGGTGCCTTTGTGGCGACCTCTGGGGCCAAGGTAAAGGCTTGAAGATGGAGGAGAGGAGCAAGGGAGAGGAGGAGAGAGGTCCACATCACAGCAGCCATGATGGAGACCCTATAGTGTAATATTCTCTTTGAAGTCACATGATGCAGGTAAACATTGCTGTCCAATTACATGATTCCCAACGAACACTTCTTTCACCTCAACGCCACATACTTAAGAATAGGCTCACCTGCAGAACACAGACAACACACACCTCAAAGTCAAATCAAACCACATTATATTTGTCACATGCTTCGTAAACAACAGGTGTAGACTAACAGTGAAACGCTTACTTACGGGCCCTTCCCAACAGTGCAGACAGAAAGAAAATAGAGAAATAATAGAAAAGTAATAACATGTAATAATAAAAGTAATAATAAATACACAATTAGTAACGATAACTTGGCTATATACATGGGGTACCAGCACCGAGGCGATGTGTAGAGGTACAAAGTAATTGAAGAAGATATGTACATATAACTAGGAATAAAGTGACTACGTAACATGATAGATAATAAACAGTAGCAGCTGTGTATGTGATGAGTCAAAAGAGTTAGAGTAAAAAGGCTCGATGCAGATAGTTAAATAGTTAACCAATAGCTACCCGGACTAACTATTTATCAGTCTTATGGCTTCGGGGAAGAAGCTGTTCAGGGTCCTGTTGGTTCCAGACTTGGTGCATCGGTACCACTTGCCGTGCGGTAGCAGAGAGAACAGTCTATGACTTGGGTGCCTGGAGTCTTAAAAAATGTTTAGGGCCTTCCTCGCAGTCAGCATACAAAGAAACTGTAGCAGTGTCCTCTCCTCCTCCACTAGAAAAAACAAACCCTCCCATGTACGCATGCATACCTACTTTAGATTTTTTTTCCTGCCTCTCTCTGCCAATGTACTCAGAAAGTAGCACAGCACTCCCCATAGACATGCCCAGCAACACCAACCGCTTTAATCTATCCCTCTCCATCATTCTCTCTTCTTTGTCTCTTCACAACTCCCCCACCCCCGCCTCAGTCTTCTAGACCCTCTTATTTTTCAGACAGCAGACAAATACCACACATACACACACATTTGTATTACTTACTATGCTGCATCCTTCTGCTCTCCATCAGACAGGACAGGTCCCAGCTCAGCCAAGCAATAACAATCCCCTCTGTCCCACACCACACTGCTGCAGCCTCCGCTGCTGCTACATAGATCCCTCCGTCTGTCTGTGTGTGTGTGAGTTACAGGCTCACTCCTCTTCTCAGTATCACTCACATACTCTCCCTCTCTCTCCCTCCCTCCCTCGTTCAGTTTCTCTCTTTTTCTGATGTGTGCCGGGAATGCATGGTTCCCGTGGATACACCTCACTGTGTAAATGATTTATCAGTGCGGTCTGATCGTACACACACACACGTCAGTGAGAATAAATCACTAATTGGAGGATGGCACTAACTATCAGATCAATACAGTGTATTGGATGTCATTTGCGGCTGGAGTTTAAACCAACCCTCTCCGTGATACTTTACATAAAAGCAATAGTCAGTGTAAAAGTGACTACAAATTAAAAGCACGTCACAAATGATGGTACACACATCACAAGGAATGTGTAAGTTCTTTGTGAGCCTAGCACGCACAACTGGTGTTTTATATTGTTATGGGGTGTGTGTCCTCTGCCCTCTGTCCTCACACCACCTATCTATCTCTCTTTCTCGCTCATACGTATACATACCCACTTCTCTCTGTCTTTATTTCTTGCTATCTGTCTCCTTCTACTCAACATGTTGATATCATCAGACTCTGATAGCTATAGTACTGCATCTCCCTGTGGGGTAAAGTCCAGGCTCATGTCCTCATTTAATTCCTCTGTGGATACTTGAAAATAAACACTGATCCACATACTGTACCTTGTTAATCTGTGTACATCTTCAATCTGTACTCTGACTGACCAGAGTTGAATAGGATGATATGGGCCATTGTACTGTATCTACAGTATATTATAGATCTGCTCTGCTAGTATACGACTGACTGGGGGTTGGATTATGGGTGACCGTCATTGATTACAGCAGTGCATTTACAGAGCATGAACCAATGCATCTAGCCACTGTCTATGCAATATCATAGAGCAATAACAAAGCTGCATTGAGATATAGTATTCCAGTATGTTATTTTTTTTTGAGACTGACCAGAAATCAATTGGATTTAGAGCAATGATGAATGGATCATCTTCAGCATCAATATCTCCTCCATCTCTCCTGTCTGTTTGTGAGACTATCAGGCAGGTTTGCGCTGATGGAGCAGAAAGCGCTTATTTATTCCTGTAGACACTGTAGAGTAGCTCATCCCTGACCTATTTATATACCTGGGGAAGATCAAACAGACACACAGGCCGGCAGGAAGACAGCCATCGGTGTAGAATGAGATCGTTTGGTCTCAGGGTTGAGGCATTATCTATCCCTGGGAAACAGCAGAGTTAATGATCCATAACCAGAGAGAGGCCCAATAATTGATCAACGATGGATCAATAACAGTAAACAGGACCTGCTCACAGTGGGGTAAGCCTAGGGGTGGAGGGTCACAGAGTACAGGGTAGTCACCTGGGGTAAAAAACTTACCAGGCATTACACCAGGGGTGTTCTGTACCACTCAAAACTGTGTTAGCCAGCTGAGCTGAAGCTCTGGGACCAAACACCAGTCTTCAGGTTTCACACAACAGTTGACCAGCCCTGCTGTAGGGGGTTAGGAGAGCCACACCAGAGCCGACTGACACTCGGAGTGATGACCGCACAGGAGGCACCAACCAGCCGGAACTAAAGGTTTCAGGAGAGGAACAATGACTGACCAAACACATGACCTCAGCGTGGGGCATGGCCAACCCCCCCAAAAATGACCTACACACACTTATACACAGGAGAACACACACACACACAAGCTTGCACAGGAACACACACTCGGGAACACTCGCACACGCATATACAACTACATGCACATACACACCACGCACGCACACACATACACACACTACGCATACACGCACATGCACGCACGCACACACAGACATCAAGCGCACACAGACATCAAGCACACACAGTACGCCTGAGCGCGCATACACCGTCTGCCTGCATGGCTGCTGAGTCAGGCCTGACAGGGGATGAGTTGTCCAAACTGGGGGCCCAATGTGTTCTATGTGTGTGAGAGTCAGAAGGGGAGCTTGATTTGCATGTCAGAGAGATACAGGCCAGCTCATATCTGGCAATGAGAATTGCAGCAATGAATTACATACTCTTAAAACACATGGTTGCTTCAACTATGCTTCAACTATGAGAAAATAACACACACACGTTAAAATGATCGAGGATAAAAACATAATAAATAATTACAAACGTTATGTATTTCCATTTTGGTCCTCAACTTTCAAGTTCTTCAATTCTGAATTCACAAAAGAAAAGTCACAATGATGCATTAATCTACAGATGTTTCTCCTTGACAAAAGCACAGCCTTCCAATTTTCTTAAGGACTGAAAAGGTACAAGCGTTTTCGCTCACTCCGAAAAATAATTGGGTCTTCAAAATAACACACATTTACAGTAAAGAGCTCGTTAAAAATACAAGGGACTATTACTAAAGTGTTGACGACACTCTAAAATTAAACCGTTATAAAATCTTCAGAATTAAGTCATGAAACCTTATTCAATGAAAATAAAATGGTCTTTGTTTGGATAAAAATTTGAGTGCTCAAAACGGTTTATTTAGCTCGTTGTTTAAATGACCTAACGATCATCGCCCGCATATGTAGGAACGATTTCACCGGCTTGTAACATGAGTACGGTCTCTAATGAGCACTTCGTGGACGTTGGGGCGGAGCGACTTGGAACACGTAGAAGAGTTACCGTTCTCCTAGCATCAGTATATCATGCTAGCATCACGAGCGTGGATTATTTTCTTCAAACTAAGAGTCCCCCTGCAAAGACATGCTAAACTTTCGGAATATTGATTTTTTCTCTCTCACTCTAGTGCTTGATGATTAGTTGACAAGTTGAGTCAGGTGTGCTTGTCCAGGGTTACAATAAAAACGTGAACTGTTGGGAGTACCGAAGGAACAGGGTTGGGAAAGTGTTTTTCCCAACATTGCAACCACCTTTGAAAAAATAAATACATCATTTGATGTATTATTTATACCAGCATTTATTTTCTAACTTTACACAGATACTGGTATGTTGAAAGGTATTGTGTAGGCTATATTTAAAGAAAAACGTTTAATAAAATAAAAATATATGTTGTTGGAATTACTCAATAGAGTCTGCTAAACTTAAATTGGTCTCTGCATTGCAATACACAGTATATATAGGATACTTATAGTGTTGGGTGGTAGAGAAATAAACTTTACTAGCTGTCTCATATAGACTGGGGTGGGAAATACTCAGTTGGGTCTCTACTAACCAAATATGGTTAGTTTTGGAGGGGGACTGTGTCGCCCAGCCTGCTGCTGGCTTTTCATTGTTGGAGCTAGAAACACAAGCATTTCGCTACACCTGCAATAACATCTGCTAAACACATGTATGTGACAAATTACAATTTGATTTGCTGGCTTTTCATTCCGCCCCCTCCATAGCCCCCAATGCAATGTACTGTAATAGACTGTACATGGTATACATACTGGCTTGTAGAGATAACTTTTCTACCTGTCTCAGCTGAGACTGAGCATTTCCCACCCCACTTTAGCTGAGACAGGTAGAAAAGTTATCTCTACAAGCCCAAATGTATCCTATGTACAGTCTATTACAGTGTAATGCATTGGGGGCTATGGTGGGGTCAGAGTGAAAAGACAGCAGCAGGCCATGTGACAGTCCCCCCCAAAAAGTAACCATATTTGGTTATTAGAGACCCTACTGACTACTTCCCACCCCACTTTAGCTGAGACAGGAGAAAAAGTTATCTCTACAGCCCAATATTCTCAACATAGTATTTTTTCATTATTGGTCTTAAAAAAAAAATTCAAATCATATTTTTTATTTATTTTCATAAATTACACATTGCTTTTCTTGTTGGCACAATAAAAGTGGCCATTGATTAAAATTCCATATTTTTTGAATGAGTTATCCACATTGCAAGGTTTCGTAATTACCATACTAACGTGACGTAATTTATGCTGCTGGCAGAATACTAGTCGCTGAAGGGTCTTGTGAGTGAAGAAGCATTTTCACAGGTAAGGAATGTTCTTATATGATAGCTAGCTAGTCAGCAGCCTTCCAATGTTTTGATGTGTCAATACAGGATTTGATATTAAACCATTAGCAACATCAGAACACAGCTAGGTCCTGTCGACCCTCAGTTTGTAAAACCACAAAAAAAAATGAGTAGCTAGCTAGCTAAGTGATTGGAATTGTTTACTTGCGGTAAAATAGCTAGTTAACGTTAACTATGCCAGTTTTGACATATCATCATGTTATGAGTTATTGAATTAATCTTGCCCACTAATTGCCCGTTAATATGCCCTTTCAAAAGGTGTAATGATGACCAATTAACCTAGCAACTTTTTTTATTGATATTATCAGTGTCCAACATCCTATGTTGCCCGAAAATCTGAAAATGGTAGTGGAAAATTGTGTTTTATTGAGACGGCACACATTTTCCCCGTTTTTTTTCCCAACGGACTGCCATTAAAGCTAGTTAAGGAGGAAAAGTATGCTTTTGCAGCCTGATTGGAGGATGCTTTAAGTACGGACCGGTCCACGGGGGACACAAGTATGTTACCGACTGGGCATATCAAACCTAGACGATAGTGCAGATCTAGCGGCCACCATCGGCTTCCTAGGCTAGTTACACCGTCTGAAACGAAGCACTACAAAAACGTGGAAAGTTAATTTACAAGCCAGAATATTGAGTAAAAATAAATTTTACTCTACCGCATGTCTGTGCATTTGGTCCTTTTGCTGGTGGAAATTGGAGACAAAAAATCTGCAGGAAAGTAGCTATTATTTACGATTACTTTTTAGAGTGCTGGTACTGCTGTTGACATTTTTATCATCTGGCACATGAGTAAAAAATGAACACCAGCACGATCACGGTTAGTATGTATGCATTGCGTGCATGTACTGTACTTCTGTCTTGTGCACATGTCTTGGGTGATGAGTTAACAAATCGTGATGGCCACACACAGGGACCCACGGTTTGAAGTCTGTTTAATAAATGTTCCTGTGGATATACATTTCCACCTGCAGAAGGACCAACTGTCCAGACTACCTGTAGAGTAAGTTGACATTTTCGTTATTTAACTACTGGCTTCCAGCAGACTGTTCAGTTTTTTTGCAACCCAATTTCCAGCAACACTAGTGTGGCAATACAGCGTTGCTAAAAGCAGCTATGTTTGCACATGCAGTGTGCCCTTGAGAAAGTCAGGGGTTCGACTGCTACAGCTAGAACAACCTCATAGTTATCAATAGGCTAGCTTGCAATTAATGAATTAATACATAAATAACTGAATGAATAAATAATTGACTATGGTCAAATTAAAATACAATAGAAGTAGTAGCTATCTATAATGTTACATCATGTTTATACAGCAAATCTGTCTACAAAATATAATTTTTCAATTTCTCATTATTTTCCCCTTCCAGACCAACGCCTTTACCACAGCTGCCTTATTGCACTGCCAGCACCCCCTACAGGCTTCCTAACTCAGCGCTCACTGTCCCACCTTGCTGTCACCATGCTATTCCGTGGGGTCACAGCTCAACGCATCAGCAAGACCATCACCTTGTACCTGAACGAGACGGCACCACCTAATCCTTCACCTGGGCCTCCCATTGGGCCTCCCCTTGGCCCTCTGTCTGCCCTGAACGATGCAGCATGTACCCCACCAGCCCTTACCCCAGGCCCAACCAAGCCCCTGTTGCTAATGCTTCCCTGGTTGGGGTCGCGACCCCAGGCTGTGGCCAAGTACTGTGAGATCTACTTCCGTACAGGCTTCGACGTGCTCATAGTGGAGAGCGAGGTGAGGAATGGATTAAAGTTTAAAGAGGAAACGTCATGGGGGGAAACGTCATACTCTCTCTGCTCTCCTTTCTGTCTAAAACACCTCCGATCCCCCCTCTGCTCTAGGTGAGTCAGTTCCTGTGGCCGCGTTGGGGTCTAGACTATGGAGCAAGGGTACTGGATGTCCTACAGAGTGACCGCTTTGTGTCACGCCCCTTACTCGTGCACGCCTTTTCCATAGGAGGATACACCTTCACCCAGTTGCTGGTGCACATGTCCCACGACACACAGAAGTACCACAGCTTCATTAAGAGGATCAAAGGCCACATCTATGACAGCCTAGTGCTGGGCTCACTGGAGAGGATGGCTACCGGTGAGTCTGGGGGTCAGGGATTAGAGGTTAAAGGTTATATACCGTCAGGTGTAACACATCTATCACAGCCTAGTACTGTCTAGTACAGCCTGGTTAGGGGTTATAAAGCTAACCAGTGAGCTGACATTGTCCTCTCTCCTAAGGCCATTTAAACTTTGCGTGTGTATTTGATTATCTCCTCAGGTCTGAGTAAGAACTTGTTCCCCCGGCTGGAGAGCCTGGTTAAACGGGCCAGCATACTCTACTTCAGAGCCTTCAAATGCCACACGGTCGACTACTTCAACACTGGCATCGACGTCTTCAGGAACAACCCTGTCACCGCTCCCGCCCTCGTCTTCTTCTGCCAGAACGACGCGCTGTGCGACCCTGAGAGCATGGAGGAGATCATCGCCTACTGGAGGAAACGAGGGATGGAGGTGACGGACAGGAAGTGGGAGGAGTCAACACATGCAGGCCACCTGAGACGACACCCGCAGGAGTACCTGTCCACCTTAGAGACCTACCTCCAGAGTCTCAGTATGGTCCCTCTCAAGGCCAAGATGTGACCCCAGGCAGGACTCACCCGACTGTGGTCCGGTCCAGAAACAATCCCTATTCCCATCCACTACCCCTTAGGCCCTCAGCATGGCCCACATCAAGGCCAAGTTACCACAGGACACAGCTATGGTCCAGTCCAGAAATAGCCTCTAGCCCAGTGGTATTCGATGCTTTTCAGCCGGGACTTCTGGGGACCCCATTTTTGTAGTGAAAATTTCTCCCTACCCCACTTTAAATCTAATGACAACCTTAAAATCAAATTACCTATATTTTCAAAATGAAAAGAAACCAGTAAATAAATGTACTCAATATTTTATTTTTTAAATGATCTTGCTCAACAACAACAAATAATATATACACTACCGTTCAAAAGTTTGTCACTTAGAAATGTCCTTGTTTTTGAAAGAAAAGCTAATTTGTTGTCCATTAAAATAACATCAAATTGATCAGAAATACAGTAGACATTGTTAATTTGATGTTATTTTAATAGACAACAAATTAGCTTTTCTTTCAAAAACATTAAAATAACATCAAATTGATCAGAAATACAGTAGACATTGTTAATTTGATGTTATTTTAATATACCAAAAAATGTGCTTTCTTTCAAAAACAAGGACATTTCTAAGTGACCCCAAACTTTTGAACGGTCGTGTATATTTTATTAAAATGTTGGTGACCCCACTGCACTTCCCCCACGACCCCGCTTAGGTTCATGACCCGACTTTGAATACCATTTCCCTAGCCCTTACCCCCTAGTTACTCAGGCTCCCCTGACACAAAGATGTGACATTTTGCACTTCACTTATCTACAAATGACATGTTTGAGCACTGTAGGTATAGTGGGGATTTGTCTACACTTTTACATATTCTCGAAGAACGTCCTACTACAGTAACTGTTAAGCTGACCTACTACCCATTTCTATTATAATAAATGAGATACTTGTTTAGTAGACTTTTGGCAAAATAAGTAATTGTTTACAGATGTTTCGGAATTGCACCAGAAATGTAATGTAATATGTGATATAGCTTCTGAACTGTGAATGCATTACATAGGTTACGTAGAACTCTGAATACCTCAACAGCACCATTCCATGGTGACAATCTCTATTATGTTAAATTAACAGTATAGTGCAAAGTGTATTGTGAAATGAGTTTATTATGACAGACAACCACTGCTATGATATGTGTGATTGTATATGTTGAAAATAATCTATGCAATCTTAATGAATTTTTATTAAAAAAATAATGTTTTGTCAAGACATACTGCAACTCTTCAATGCAATGTTTTCCAACAGAAGTGCCATTTTTTCCATAACTGGATTAAAACATTTCCATAACTTGATTTTCAAATACTTAGACTGGAAAGGATGCTAATTCTAAAATGTTCTATGTACAAGATATTTACATGATTTGGTTCCAAGATTTAGTGAAACATTTTTTTGCCAACCTTTGCATGTCATTATCTTCCAGTACCACCCTGACCACGTGTGTTATTTATTATCATGCGTTCTATTTTTGGAGATCATTGTTAAAATAACAATTGGACTTTGTTTGACTCTGGTTGGTGGAAACATGCATGTTTGTTTAGATGGATGGCGCAAAAGCCTGCCCATACAGCTAGGAGCTTTGCATGATATATGCACGGTGGCAGGAATGCACTGACTAGTTGGTTCGCTCACTGTCATAACGAAGAAGAAGAGTTGCCGGAAATTACGGATTACAACTTCCTTTCAATTCCAAGATGGCTGCCCCACTGGGAAAACGTGTGTTTACCATTTGAACGAATTTGCGTTTACCATGCTTTCATACAGTTTTCCTATTCTTTTGATAAAATTATCAATATATTGGAAGTAAAGATTATTTGTTTGGATAGTTTAGAATTATCTGTGGCGAGTATATATTTGGAAGTGTTGGAAAGAAAGTAGTTAGCTAGTTTGTTAGCTTGCCAGTGTGTTTCATTGGTTGACTGGCTAACAAAAAGCAACAGTGATCAGAACAAGAAACGTAAGGTCTTAGCCCAGAATAAGCCATGTCAGCCCTTACAATATTCGTCCGGAGTTTGCCAGCAGATGCATCTAACGACCGCCTGGAGGAGATATTCTCTGAGATTGGACCTGTGAAGCACTGCTTTGTTGTCAAGGAAAAAGGTGAGACGGCTACTAGCTAACATTGTTAATTTGTCATATTTGTAAAATTGTGCTGATTATTTCAACTTCATCATGTCATGAAACTACAAGATGCCAGACCCTGTCATGCTTTGTAATAATATTAATCAATATGTGTGAAAAGTTAAACAACAGTCTGGCATGTGGTCCTTTCAGGTACAGAGAAATGTCGGGGGTTTGGGTATGTCACCTACTCCATGGAGGAGGATGCACAGCGCGCTGTGAGAGAGGTGAAAGACTATGATGGACAGAAGATCAACGTGTCGGTGGCCAAGAAGAAACTAAACGACAAGAAAAGGGGAACAACAGGTTTGTAAAACTTATGTGGATGCTTAGTTTGTTATTTAGGTACCTACGTAATTCATAACTATCTTACATTTGGTGAAATTAGAGTTTAATTAGAGTTTCAAACATGTATTGTGGTCTTGTCTTCTACACAGCCACGGCACCAAAAGAACCAGTACTACAAAAAGAACAGAAATCATCTGAAGGAGGCTTAAAGAAAAACAGAAGGAAAGCCAGACTGATCATCAGGAATCTCAGTTTCAAGGTATGAAACATATAAACACTCACACAGATAAACAATATTTCTCTTTGTCATCCACTTTGTGTGAGGATGCTTTATTGTCTGCAGTTAAGACAATATGTAAGATGTTTTATTGTCACGTACACCAGATGTGTTGTTTTACAGGGTCAGCCATAGTAGTACGGCACGCCTGGAGCAAATTAGGGTTAAGTGCCTTGCTCAAGGGCACATCATCATTGTCGGTTCAGGTATTCGAACCAGCAATATTCCGGTTACTGACCCAACACTCTAACCGCTAGGCTACCTGCCACCTAGTTAGTTGTGAATGTTTATGTCTTATGTTTCCACAGTGCTCGAATGAGGATCTGAAGCAGACCTTTGCCAAGTTTGGGACAGTTCTGGAGGCCAACATCCCGCTCAAACCAGGTACAGACTTCACTTTGAGGCCCTCAGTAGCTCAGTCGGTAGTGCATGGCTCTTGTAACGCCAGGATAGTGGGTTCTATTCCCAGGGCTACCTATACATAAAAAATTTATGCACGCATAACTGTAAGTCGCTTTGGAAAAAGTGTCTGCTAAATGGCACACATTCCATTACTTTGAGCGAATCACCACCCAACCACACTAAGCACGGTTGAGCCTTGGTTCAATCACCACCCAACCACACTAAGCACGGTTGAGCCTTGGTTCAATCACCACCCAACCACACTAAGCACTGTTGAGCCTTGGTGCATTTTGTTGCGCTAAGACAACTTTAATGTCAATAACATGTTTTCTATCTGGTGGCTGACCATTCCTCACTCTGTTCATCTTCAGATGGGAAGATGAGGGGCTTTGCATTTGTCCAGTTTAAGAATGTCTTGGAGGCAGGAAAGGCCTTGAACGCCATAAACATGAAGGAGATCAAAGGTGAGACACTTTAACCTGCTGTGTGTGTTTGTATGTGTGAGAGAGACAGACACCTTTTTCTGCCCTGTGAATATCTCGCATAAAGATGAGGAGCATCTCAACAGTCTACTGTAGCTTCCTCTACTCTGATCAAGTCATTCTATCCTCTATCCTTTACAGGAAGGCAGGTAGCTGTGGATTGGGCTGTGGCTAAAGACAAGTTTGTTGCTACTCAGCCAGGAGCTAAGAAAGAGGAAAAGGTCGCAGCAGAGAAAGCGGCACCTGAAAGTGACTCTGAAAAGGAGGAGAAGGTGGAGGAAGATGATGAAGAAGAGGAGGAGGAGAAGAAGAAACCAGTAGCACATTCAAAGAACAAGTATGAGCTTTTGCAGTCTTAATTTGTATTTCTGCATGTCCTCAGTTTATTGAACTAAAGTGAATGATGGGCTGTAAATATTTAGACCAGGGGTGTCAAACGTATTCCATGGAGGGCCTAGTGTCTACAGGTTTTTTTTCTCCCTTCAATTAAGCCCTACACAACCAGGTGTGGGGAGTAACTTACTAATTAGTTACCTTAATTCACCAATCAAGTACAAGTGAGGAGCGAAAACCCACAGCCACTCGGCCCTTTTTGGAATGAGTTTGACACCTGTGATTTAGACCTACGCTACATTTATCATGTCTGAATTGGTCTTCTTTGGCCTGACTTTGTCCTTTGGTTCTGAGGACTGGAGTACTACAGCCAAGTTCTTGTTGAACTTTTGTGTTTAACAGTCCTCTCTACAGAGTCAGCTCTAAGCCAGCTCAGCAGCCAGACAGCCCATCAGAGCACGAGAGTGAAGAGGAGGATGGAGAGGAACATGAGGAGGATGAAGATGCAGAGTCTCAGGAGTCAGATTGCGATGAAACAAGTGACCTTGGGTCTGATAAAGATGATGACGAAGATGATGAAGACGATGAGGATTCTGGTATGAATCGGTTGTCTTGTGGTTAAAGTGTGTATGCTCCACCGTGCCCTCCGTTTGAACCCCTCTGACTATTCTCCCTCTCTCTCTGGTCCTCTCTTGCTCTCTCTGTCTCTCTCTTTGACGCTCTGTTCCTCTCTAGATAGTGCAGCCAACAGGAAGCCCCTCCCATCAGATATCAATCAGGGCAAAACCATCTTCATCAGGAACCTGTCGTTTGATACGGAGGAGGAGGGCTTAGAGGAGGTGTTACTGCAGTATGGAGAACTGAAGTACATCAAGATCTGCCTACACCCAGACACTGAACACTCTAAAGGTATAGTCCTGGCTCCAACACATCATTCTCTCTCTATCTCTGACTCACTCCCCTCTTAAAGTTAACCAATGCGATGAAGTGATTCCAGTCAGAAGATAGAGGTCTATATTTTAACATTGAATCATGATTGTGTTGGTTGGTAATGGTTGTTGACTGTGTTGTTGTTTGGTCAGGTATTGCATTTGCTCAGTTCAAGTCTAAAGAATCAGCAGAGAAATGCATTGCTGCTGCAGAGGACGAGTCAGAGGTGAGATGGAATAGGATGTTAAAGTACTAATATATTCTCTACGTACATCTCTTCTGATGAGTTTTGAATTGATGTTATCTATGTTTGGGGGTAACATGTTTGTGTGTGTCTGTCTCAGAGCGGGGGTATCCATGTGGATGGTAGGAAGCTGAACATTGCAGCGGCGGTGAGCAGAGAGGATGCCGTCAAACTAAAGGACAAGAAGGTTAAAACTCATACAGGGACCAGGAACCTCTACCTGGCTAGAGAGGGATGTAAGTTACTTCTCCTCTCCTCCCTTTTCCTCTCCTCTCCCCACCCCTCCATCTCATCCCTCTCTCTCTCTCTCTCTCTCTCTCTCTCAGTGATACGGTCAGGAACGAAGGCAGCTGAGGGTGTTCCAGCAGCAGACATGGCCAAGAGGACCCGAGTGAGTACTTCCTGTTTTTCAACCAATCAAAGCATCAGAGTGTTGTCTTACAACCAATCACAACACATTGTGTTGTTAACTGAGGGCTTGTGTCCTCAGTGTATGTTTGTTTGAGGAAGGCCAGAGTGTGTGTACATTTCTTAACTCTCTCCTCTCTCCTGTGTTAGTTTGAGGACCTGAAGCGGACCAAGCTACGGGACATGAATGTGTTTGTGTCTAAGACCCGCTTGTGTGTCCACAACCTGCCCAAATTTGTAGATGTCAAACAACTACGACAACTCTGCCTGAAAGCTGCAGGGGGTGGCAAGATGGTCCGCATTACTGAAGTAAGAAACTACTACCACATTTCCTTAGCTGTTTCCATCTGATTAAAATCTGTCATTAGGTCCTCTCATCTCTCCGGGTGATCGGTTAGTGTCCACCAGGTAGCACTATTGTCCTATAAAGTTGTCTTGTCCATGTTGAATGGCCTTTCATTTCTCTTTACAATCTCTCCCCAATTTTCTCTCCCTTTCTCTTCTTTCTTTGTCTACCATTTGTCTCTATTCTCCCTTTTCTTTTCCTCTCTATCTCCATCTGTATGCTCCACCCCCCACCTCTCTGTCTCTCGCTCTCTCTCGCCACCCAGTGCAGGGTGATGTATGATAAGAAGCCGGAGCGTGGTCAGGTGTTAGGCCGGTCACTAGGTTACGGCTTTGTTCAGTTCCAAGAACATGAACACGCTCTGAAGACACTACGATACCTCAACAACAACCCTGACATCTACGGAAACACCAAGGTGTGTGTGTGTGTGTGTGGCGCTGTGTCATTGTTGATCTGTGTGTTATGCACACACACGAGTCCAGAGCACATCTTTACCCTTGTCCTGGACAGAATGCAGCTGTGTTTGAGAGTGTAAATCCCAGGTTATGTTTCCGAATGTTGTCTTTGCCTCTCAGTAGCTGATGTCAGTAACTGCAGTAATTTATATCGGAACAACATTGGATATGGACTCAAACATTGTAGTCATCAATATTGAGGAGAATGTTGAATTACACATACTCATGTTTGGTTTGGCAACCTACAGCATGTGATCAATATTGACAGTTTTCTTGCTAAATGATGAGAATGTGTTATTGAAAAGACTGTTATTAAAGTTTTTTTTTCTTGTGTGATTTACTGTGTGGTGTCGGTCTACAGAGGCCCATCGCTGAGTTCTCTCTTGAAGATGGAAAGAAGCTGAAGATGAAAGAAATGCGACAACAACAAGTCAAGGTCTGTCTCTCTTCTGTGTGTGTGTGTGTTGGTTTGTGATGATTAAAATGAAGAGTAACAATTTTCTCTCCATGGTTACCAGGAGCGTTTCAAGGGGCGGGGCCCTCAGGGAGGAGGGAAGCCGCAGTCTGGAGGCAAGACTGGACCTCAGAGGTGTGCGTCTAAACCCCAGAGTGCCATGGTAATGAAAGAGGGGCCAGCGAAGACGCAGACACAGTCGTTACCATCCGGCCAGGGCAGAAAGGATGGAGGTATGACGCTGTACATTTCTGCCCTAACCCTGAATATAATACAAACAGCTCGTTAATTCTGGTGGAAGTGTTATTTTCCCTCCTTTTTCTGTTTTTGTTTTTGCTTTTTTGTTGTTTCTGACATTTTCTCTCGCTTTTCTTTCTCTCTCGTCTAGTACCTCCCCCCCAGCCACAGGCCCAGACCCTGTTCCATGCACAGACTCAGCCACAGGATCAGAAGCAGGGCCGGCAGTATGCAGGCTTCCAGACCACCCCGGTTCTAGAACATGTAGAACTGGAGGATGGAAAGAAAAGACGGAAGGTTCTAAGCCTACCTTCTCACCGTGGCCCAAAGATCAGGTAACACACACATACAGTTGAAGTCGGAAGTTTACATACAGTGGGGGAAATAAGTATTTGATCCCCTGCTGATTTTGTACGTTTGCCCACTGACAAAGAAATGATCAGTCTATAATTTTAATGGTAGGTTTATTTGAACAGTGAGAGACAGAATAACAACAAAAAATCCAGAAAAACACATGTCAGAAATGTTATGAATTGATTTGCATTTTAATGAGGGAAATAACTATTTGACCCCCTCTCAATCAAAAAGATTTCTGGCTCCCAGGTGTCTTTTATAGAGGTAACGAGCTGAGATTAGGAGCACACTCTTAAAGGGAGTGCTCCTAATCTCAGCTTGTTACCTGTATAAAAGACACCTGTCCACAGAAGCAATCAACCAATCAGATTCCAAACTCTCCACCATGGCCAAGACCAAAGAGCTCTCCAAGGATGTCAGGGACAAGATTGTAGACCTACACAAGGCTGGAATGGGCTACAAGACCATCGCCAAGCAGCTTGGTGAGAAGGTGACAACATTTGGTGCGATTATTCGCAAATGGAAGAAACACAAAAGAACTGTTAATATTCCTCGGCCTGCAGCTCCATGCAAGATCTCACCTTGTGGAGTTGCAATGATCATGAGAACGGTGAGGAATCGGCCCAGAACTACACGGGAGGATCTTGTCAATGATCTCAAGGCAGCTGGGACCATAGTCACCAAGAAAACAATTGGTAACACACTACGCCGTGAAGGACTGAAATCCTGCAGCGCCCACAAGGTCCCCCTGCTCAAGAATACATATTCATGCCCGTCTGAAGTTTGCCAATGAACATCTGAATGATTCAGAGGACAACTGGTGAAAGTGTTGTGGTCAGATGAGACCAAAATGGAGCTCTTTGACATCAACTCAACTCGCCGTGTTCGGAGGAGGAGGAATGCTGCCTATCACCCCAAGAACACCATCTCCACCGTCAAACATAGACGTGGAAACATGTTTTGGGGGTGTTTTTCTGCTAAGGGGACAGGACAACTTCACCGCATCAAAGGGACGATGGATGGGGCCATGCACCGTCAAATCTTGGGTGAGAACCTCCTTCCCTCAGCCAGGGCATTGAAAATGGGTTATGGATGGATATTCCAGCATGACAATGACCCAAAACACACGGCCAAGGCAACAAAGGAGTGGCTCAAGAAGAAGCACATTAAGGTCCTGGAGTGGCCTAGCCAGTCTCCAGACCATAATCCTATAGAACATCTGTGGAGGGAGCTGAAGGTTCGAGTTGCCAAACGTCAGCCTCGTAACCTTAATGACTTGAAGAAGATCTGCAAAGAGGAGTGGGACAAAATCCCTCCTGAGATGTGTGCAAACCTGGTGGCCAACTACAAGAAATGTCTGACCTCTGTGATTGCCAACAAGGGTTTTGCCACCAAGTACTAAGTCATGTTTTGCAGAGGGCTCAAATACTTATTTCCCTCGTTAAAATGCAAATCATTTTATAAAATTTTTGACATGGCGTTTTTCTGGATTTTTTTGTTATTCTGTCTCTCACTGTTCAAATAAACCTATTAAAATTATAGACTGATCATTTCTTTGGAAGTGGGCAAACGTACAAAATCAGCAGGGGATCAAATACTTTTTTCCCCCCACTTGTACACTTAGGTTGGATTCATTAATACTCATTTTTCAACCACTCCACACATTTCTTGTTAACAAACTATAGTTTTGTCGAGTTGGTTAGGACATCTACTTTGTGCATGACACAAGTACTTTTTCCAACAATTGTTTACAGATTATTTCACTTAGAATTCACTGCATCACAATTCCAGTGGGTCAGAAGTTTACATACACTAAGTTGACTGTGCCTTTAAACAGCTTGGAAAATTTCAGAAAATGATGTCATGGCTTTAGAAGCTTCTAATGGGATAATTGACATAATTTGAGTCAATTGGAGGTGTACCTGTGGATGTTTTTCAAGGCATACCTTCAAACTCAGTGCCTCTTTGCTTGACATCATGAGACCTCCACAAGTCTGGTTCATCCTTGGGAGCAATTTCCAAAAGCCTGAATGTACCATACCACATTCATCTGTACATACAATAGTACGCAAGTATAAACACCATGGGACCACGCAGCTGTCATACCGCTCAGGAAGGAGACGCGTTCTGTCTGCTAGAGATGAACGTACTTTGGTGCGAAAAGTGCAAATCAATCCCAGAACAACAGCAAAGGACCTTGTGAAGATGCTGGAGGAAACAGGTACAAAAGTATCTATATCCACAGTAAAACAAATCCTATATCGGCAAGAACAGAGGCCGCTCAGCAAGAAAGAAGCCACTGCTCCAAAACCGCCATAATAAAGTCAGACTACGGTTTGCAACTGCACATGGGAACAAAGATCGTACTTTTTGGAGAAATGTCCTCTGGTCTGAAACAAAAATAGAACTGTTTGGCCATAATAACCACCATTATGTTTGGAGGAAAAAGGGGAAGGCTTGCAAGCCGAAGAACACCATCCCAACCGTGAAGAATGGGGGTGGCAGCATCATGTTGTGGGGGTGCTTTGCTGCAAGAGGGACTGGTGTACTTCACAAAATAGATGGCATCATGGGGTAGGAAAATGATGTGGCTATATTGAAGCAACATCTCAAGACATCAGTCAGGAAGTTAAAGCTTGGTCGCAAATGGGTCTTCCAAATGGACAATGACCCCAGGCATACTTCCAAAGTTGTGGCAAAATGGCTTAAGGACCACAAAGTCAAGGTATTGGAGTGGCCATCACAAAGCCCTGACCTCAATCCTATAGAATATTTGTGGGCAGAACTGAAAAAGTGTGTGCAAGCAAGGAGGCCTTCAAACCTGACTCAGTTACACCAGCTCTGTCAGGAGGAATGGGCCAAAATTCCCCCAACTTATTGTGGGAAGCTTGTGGAAGGCTACCCTAAATGTTTGACCCAAGTTAAACAATGTTAAGGAAATAAACTCAATTAGTATTTGGTTGCATGTAATCTTCTGACCCACTGGGAATGTGATGAAAGAAATAAAAGCTGAAATAAATCATTCTCTCTACTATTATTCTGACGTTTCACATTCTTAAAATTAAGGGGTGATCCTAACTGACCTAAGACAGACTTTTTACTAGGATTAAATGTCAGGAATTGTGGAAAACTGAGTTTAAATGTATGTGGCTAAGGTGTATGTAAACTTCCGACTTCAACTGTACCTTATCACAATGTAACTCAAACTAAACGGGAAAATTTTCGTTGCGCAGGGCGCGTGATAAGGGGAAGCAGCAGCAGCCTGCCCAGCTTAAGAAGCCCAAGAACCGGCCCAGCAGGAGAGAGCAACAGGGAGGATCGTCACTGGAGAAACCTACTCAGCCCAGAACAAAGGTTACACTCGCGCACACACACGCATTACCCATGTCTGCATGTCGTGGCCCCAAGAACAGGTAATACATTGAACTGTCTTCCATTGTTTTCCAGAGCGCTAAGGGGGGCAAGAAGCAGTTTAGGAGCCAAGAGGATGACCGCTTTGACAACCTGGTTGAACAGTACAAGAGGAAACTGATGGGCGGCAACAAGACCACAACCATCAAGAAGAACAAGTGGTTCAACAGTTAGTTGTATGTGTGAGCGAGAGAGCGAGGCCATTTTTTGGTATAACACAATAACTTTTTCCTTATGTTGGTTTCTACATCATTGACATGTTGAAACAAGGATATGATGGTTGGAATAACATTGACCCATGAACTGTGTATAATGAAGTAGAGTCCGGCGTAGTACACTGTCTTATGTCTGTGTCATGTTATACACAACGTGTGGTGTGCCATCAGTGGTAAAGGAAAGCTAAGAGATGGAATATAATTCACTTCCTGAATTGACCCCGACTCTGACAGACTGCATCAGCTGGAAGCACATGTTAAACAATGTGTGTGTTCTTCACAACAGATGCTGATGCTTTACTCTGTACTGTGTTTTATGTTCATGTTAACTATTGGTCAATAATAATGTAAAGAATATCAGAACATTTTTATTAAAGAACTTACAAAGACAGTTTATTTAGTCTGTCTGTATGTTAAATGGTCATCTGTGATTCAAGAACATTTTTAAAAGAATCCATACATTTTGGTTACATCCACATTTAAAAAAAAATGTATTTCACCTTTATTTAACCAGGTAGGCTAGTTGAGAACAAGTTCTCATTTACCACTGCGACCTGGCCAAGATAAAGCAAAGCAGTTCGACACATACAACAACAGAGTTACACATGGAATAAACAAACATACAATCAAGAATACAGTAGAAAGATCTATATACAGCATGTGCAAATGAGGTAGGATAAGAGCGGTAAGGCAATAAATAGGCCATGGTGGTGAAGTAATTACAATATAGCAATTAAACACTGGAATGGTAGAATGTGCAGAAGATGAATGTGCAAGTAGAGATACTGGGGTGCAAAGGAGCAAGATAGATAAATAAATACAGTATGGGGATGAGGTAGATTGGATGGGCTATATACAGATGAGCTATGTACAGTGATCTGTGAGCTGTTCTGACAGCTGGTGCTTAAAGCTAGTGAGGGAGGTAAGAGTCTCCAGCTTTAGTGATTTTTTTTTGCAGTTCGTTCCAGTCACTGGCAGCAGAGAACTGGAAGGAGAGGCAGCCAAAGGAAGAATTGGCTTTGGGGGTGACCAGTGAGATATACCTGCTGGAGCACGTGCTACGTGTGGATGCTGCTATGGTGACCAGTGAGCTGAGATAAGGCAGGGCTTTTCCTAGCAGAGACTTGTAGATGACCTGGAGCCAGTGAGTTTGGCGACGAGTATGAAGCGAGGGCCAGCCAACGAGAGCGTACAGGTTGCAGTGGTGGGTAGTATATGGGGCTTTGGTGACAAAACGGATGGCACTGTGATAGACTGCATCCATAAACCCACACAATGTTGATATGTGTACTAAAACCCCTTACCTTTAAACATGAACCCCTCACTGAACCCTCTCTCTGGCTGGGACATAGAGACATCAACTTTGACCTTTACTGCTGAGGTAGGCTACCATCCCGTCTCAGCCTGGCTCGAGTGGCAGAGGCCACTTCACACCTCTGTGTTAGGGACCAGATTGCCAGTGAACTCAGTCATCTGACTGGGACCCACCGATCACAGGCCATAGCTGGTGGGGTTACAGTCCCTCACTTCTATCTGAACCCTTTAGTTGCATTCTGGAGTCGAGCTTGAGAATCAAATCAAATGTATTTATATAGCCCTTCGTACATCAGCTGATATCTCAAAGTGCTGTACAGAAACCCAGCCTAAAACCCCAAACAGCAAGCAAAGCATGTGAAAGAAGCACGGTGGCTAGGAAAAACTCCCTAGGAAAAACTCCCTAGAAAGGCCAAAAACCTAGGAAGAAACCTAGAGAGGAACCAGGCTATGAGGGGTGGCCAGTCCTCTTCTGGCTGTGCAGGGTGGATATTATAACAGAACATGGTCAAGATGTTAAAATGTTCATAAATGACCAGCATGGTCAAATAATAATAATCATAGTAGTTGTCGAGGGTGCAACAAGCACGTCCGGTGAACAGGTCAGGGTTCCATAGCCGCAGGCAGAACAGTTGAAACTGGAGCAGCAGCACGGCCAGGTGGACTGGGGACAGCAAGGAGTCATCATACCAGGTAGTCCTGAGGCATGGTCCTAGGGCTCAGGTCCTCCGAGAGAAAGACAGAAAGAGAGAAAGAGAGAATTAGAGCGAGCATATTTAAATTCACACAGGACACCGGATAAGACAAGAGAAATACTCCAGATGTAACAGACTGACCCGAGAACACCTGTGTAAACTCCTGGGCTCCATACCAGCTAGACCTCCATGTGGACAATCCTCCACGCTGGACATACTGTGTCTGGACAGGGCTTGACATTAACTTTTTTTACTTGTCTGAAAGCTGAAGTCACCATGGGCAAAAATGGAAGGCTGCTCCTCTCTGATCCCATGTATCATACAGTATCTCCTGCCACTTAATCCCCCACAAAGTAAAATACTGCACTGATAAGCTACTGTATGAAACATGTGGTCTGTCAACCCTCCGTCAGCAGTGCTACTGGGTATGCAGGCTTTTCATCCAACCCTGCTCAAACATTTATCAAAGTCCTCTTGTGCAACTGATTTTTTTTACAATGTGGTGCGTTCAAGCAGGGCTGGCACAAAAGACTGCACACCCAGTAGCTTCTGGAATCTCCAGGAGGATGGTTGGCCACCCTGCAACATTATTTAATTACAACCAAATACTTTCTATGTCTTAATAAAATAATTCCCTTGTTCAATGAAGCAGGGATCAAATGGCTAAGGTAGGCGAGGTAGCCAACTAAGATATTTATCTATATGTAAAGGTTAAAATATTCAGTGTTCAGGGGAGATCTTGACAGCATATGAGTTACAGTAGGGAGAAAGAGAGACACAGCTGCATCTGAGCTCTCACATTTTTCAACATGTTTTTTTACAAAAGATACATTTGGATTTAGATAAACTTTTTTTTTGGCAGGGACATACAGTGGCAAGAAAAAGTATGTGAACCCTTTGGAATTACCTGGATTTCTGCATAAATTGTTCATCAAATTTGATCTGATCTTCATCTAAGTCACAACAATAGACAAACAATGTGCTTAAACTAATAACACACAAATTATTGTACTTTTCTTGTCTATATTGAATACATCATTTAAACATTCACAGTGTAGGTTGGAAAAAGTATGCGAACCCCTAGGCTAATGAGATGAGATGAGATTGGAGATGTTGGTTAGAGCTGCCTTGCCCTATAAAAAACACTCACAAAATGTGAGTTTGCTATTCACAAGAAGCATTGCCTGATGTGGACCATGCCTCAATAATTCTAAGATTAAGAATTATTGACTTGCATAAAGCTCGAAAGGATTACAAAAGTATCTCTAAAAGCCTTGCTGTTCATCAGTCCACGGTAAGACGAATTGTCTATAAATGAAGAAAGTTCATCACTGTTGCTACTCTCCCTAGGAGTGGAGTTTGCAAAAGTGCACCTGGATGTTCCACAGCGCTATTGGCAAAATATTCTGTGGACAGATGAAACTACAGTTGAGTTGTTTGGAAGGAACACACAACACTATGTGTGGAGGGAAAAAAAGGCACAGCTGACTGGCTGCCTGGTATGGCAACCGCTCGGCCTCAGACCATAAGGAACTACAGAGGGAAGTGTGTACGGCCCAGTACATCACTATGGCCAAGCTTCCTGCCATCCAGGACCTCTATACCAGGCGGTGTCAGAGGAAGGCCCTAAAAATTCTCAAAGACTCCAGCCAACCTAGTCATAGACTGTTCTCTCTGCTACCGCACGGCAAGCGGTACGAAAGTCTAGGCTTCTAAACAGCTTCTACCGCAAGACATAAGACTCCTGAAGATCTAATCAAATGGCTACCCAGACTATTTGCATTTCCCCCTCCCCCTACCCCCTCTTTTACGCCCGCCCGCTGCTGCCCCTACCTCGTGCCCCCTTACCTCGCTACCGGTGCCCCGCCTGACCGTCCGCCCCGGTTTGCTCACTGTTAACGCGCCTAACGCCTCTCTCTGCATTGTTGGTTAGGGGCTTGTAAGTAAGCATTTCAATGTAAGGTCTATACCTATTGTATTCGGGGCATGTGGCTAATAAAATGTGATTTGTTTTGAAATCTTTCTCAGATTATTACCAATTCGACAAGGTATGACTCCAAACACCCAGAGAAGGCTACTCTCCTCAATGTTATCTTCACATATAATCCTGATCTGTATCAGTCTGGTGTTTTCTGTAATGACCTTAGTGACTGACCAGTGGCTCAATACTATGGATAATGGCAGGTTTGTGGGTGTTCTATTTTTAGATTTTAGAGCAGCATTTGATTTAGTGGATCATGAAATAATTTGGACAAAATTAATGCATTATGGTTTTAAAGAGGTAGCATTGAATTGGGTACAGTCATATCTAACTGACAGGAAACACTCCACCTATATCAATGGTTCATTTTCTTCCCCTCATGCTTTAAACTGTGGAATACTGCAGGGCAGTTGTCTTGGACCACTTCTTTATTTAATATATACCAATGACCTTCCTTATGCCTTATCTGTAACTCAAGCTACTATTTTTGCAGACGATACTACAATTTATACAGCAAGACAATCGGTTCAACAGGTACAGCAAGCTTTACAAGAAGATTTGGAGAATATCACGGAGTGGGTTGCCGGAACAAACTTGTTTTAAACACCAAGAAAACCAAAGTTATGTTGGTCTGTTCTGCTAAGAAAAGGTCAACACAGAATGGGATACAATTAAGTATGGGGGAAGTACAATTTATTTTATTTTATTTCAACTTTATTTAATAAGGTAGGCCAGTTGAGAACAAGTTCTCATTTACAACTGCAACCTGGCCAAGATAAAGCAAAGCAGTGCGACAAAAAACAACACAGAGTTGCACATAGGATAAACAAAAGTACAGTCAATAACACAATAGAAAAATCTATATACAGTGTGTGAAAATGGAGTAAGGAGGTAAGGCACTAAATAGGCCATAGTAGCAAAGTAATTACAATTTAGCAAATTAACACTGAAGTGATAGATGTGCAGATGATCATGTGCAAGTAGAAAAACTGGGGTGTAAAAAAGTAAATAAAAACAATATGGGGATGAGATAGGTAGTTGGGTGAGCTATTTACAGATGGGCTATGTACAGCTGCAGTGATCGGTAAGCTGCTCAGATAGCTGATGCTTAAAGTTAGTGAGGGAGATATAAGTCTCCAACTTCAGCAATTTTTGCAATTCGTTCTAGTCATTGGCAGCAGAGAACGGGAACGAAAGGCGGCCAAAATGGGTATTTGCTTTGGGGATGACCAGTGAGATATACCTGCTGGAGCGCGTACTATGGGTGGGTGTTGTTATGGTGACCAGTGAGCTGAGATAAGGCGGAGCTTTTCCTAGCAAAGACTTATAGATGACCTGGAGCCAGTGGGTCTGGTGACGAATATGTAGCGAGGGCCAGCCGACGAGAGCATAGAGGTTGCAGTGGTGGGTGGTATATGCATATGGGGCTTTGGTGACAAAATGGATGGCACTGTGATAGACTGCATCCAGTTTGCTGAGTAGAGTGTTGGAGGCTATTTTGTAAATGACATCGCCGAAGTCGAGGATCGGTAGGATAGTCTATTTAACGAGGGTATGTTTGGCAACGTGAGTGAAGGAGGCTTTGTTGCGAAATAGGAAGCCGATTCTAGATTTAATTTTGGATTGGAGATGCTTAATGTGAGTCTGGAAGGAGAGTTTACAGTCTAGCCAGACACATAGGTATTTGTCCACATATTCTAAGTCCGAACTGTCCAGAGTAGTGATGCTAGTCGGGTGGGCGGATGCGGGCAGCGATCGGTTCAAGAGCATGCATTTAGTTTTACTAGCATTTAAGAGCAGTTGGAGGCCACCGAAGGAGTGTTGTATAGCATTGAAGCTCGTTTCGAGGTTTGTTAACACAGTGTCCAAAGAAGGGCCAGATGTATACAGAATGGTGTCATCTGCGTGGAGGTGAATCAAGGAATCACCCGCAGCAAGAGCGACATCATTGATATATACAGAGAAAAGAGTCGGCCCGAAAATTGAACCCTGTGTTACCCTCATAGAGACTGCCAGAGGTCCGGACAACAGGCCCTTCGATTTGACACACTGAACTCTATCTGAGAAGTAGTTGGTGAACCCGGCGAGGCAGTCATTTGAGAAACCAAGGCTGTTGAGTCTGCCAATAAGAATACGGTGATTGACAGAGTCAAAAGCCTTGGCCAGGTCGATGAAGACGGCTGCACAGTACTGTCTTTTAATGATGGCGGTTATGATATCGTTTAGGAATTTGAGCGTGGCTGAGGTGCACCAGTGACCAGCTTGGAAACCGTATTGCACATCGGAGAAGGTATGGTGGGATTCGAAATGGTCAGTGATCTGTTTGTTAACTTGGCTTTCGAAGACTTTAGAAAGGCAGGGCAGGATGGATATAGGTCTGTAACAGTTTGGGTCTAGAGTGTCTCCCCCTTTGAAGAGGGGGATGACCCCGGCAGCTTTCCAATCTTTAGGAATCTCGGACAATATGAAAGAGAGGTTGAACAGACTAGTAATAAGGGTTGTAACAATTGTGGCAGATTATTTTAGAAAGAGAGGGTCCAGATTGTTTAGTCCAGCTGATTTGTACGGGTCCAGGTTTTGCTCTTTTAGAACATCTGCTATCTGGATTTGGGTGAAGGAGAAGCTGGGGAGGCTTGGGCAAGTAGCTGTTGCCAAGAGGAAAGCATGGCCAGCCGTAGAGAAATGCTTATTGAAATTCTCGATTATCGTGGATTTATCGGTGGTGACAGTGTTTCCAAGTCAGTGCAGTGGGCAGCTGGGAGGAGGTGCTCTTATTCTCCATGGACTTTACAGTGTCCCAGAACTTTTTGGAGTTAGAGCTACAGGATGCAAATTTCTGTTTGAAAAAGCTAGCCTTTGCTTTCCTAACTGACTGTGTGTATTGGTTCCTGACTTCCCTGAAAAGTTGCATATCGCAGGGACTATTTGATGCTAGTGCAGTATGCCACAGGATGTTTTTGTGCTGGTTGAGGGCAGTCAGGTCTGGAGTGAACCAAGGGCTATATCTGTTCTTAGTTCTACATTTTTATAATGAGGCATGCTTATTAAAGATGGTGAGGAAATTACTTTTAAAGAACAACCAGGCATCCTCAACTGTTGGGATGAGGTCAATATCCTTCAAGGATACCCAGGCCTGGTCGATTAGAAAGGACTGCACGCTGAAGTGTTTTAGGGAGCGTTTGACAGTGATGAGGGGTGGTCGTTTGACCGCGTACCCATAACGGATGCAGGCAATGAGGCAGTGATCGCTGAGATCCTTATTGAAAACAGCAGAGGTGTATTTGGAGGGCAAGTTGGTCAGGATAATATCTATGAGGGTGCCTATGTTTACGGATTTAGGGTACCTGGTGGGTTCCTTGATAATTTGTGTGAGATTGAGGAGGGCATCTAGCTTAGATTGTAGGATGGCCAGGATGTTAAGCATATCCCAGTTTAGGTCACCTAACAGTACAAACTCTGAAGATAGATGGGGGGCAATCAATTCACTTATGGTGTCCAGGGCACAGCTGAGAGCTGAGGGGGGAAATCTCAGAATTTTTGGTGGCCTTCCTAAACTAGGATTCAGACATGGCTAGGACATCATGGTTGATGGAATGTGTTAAAGCAGTGAGTAAAACAAACTTAGGGAGGAGGCTTCTGATGTTAACCTGTCTGGGCTAGGGGGCAGTATTTTCACGGCTGGATGAAAATCGTACCCAATTTAAACAGGTTACTACTCTGGCCCAGAAACTAGAATATGCATATTATTAGTAGATTTGGATAGAAAACACTCTGAAGTTTCTAAAACTGTTTGAATGGTGTCTGTGAGTATAACAGTTTCCAGAAAGAAAAGAGAAATAGGCAAAAGAACATTTCGATTTAGAGCAATAAAGAAACTGAATAATTTAACTGAGCAAACCAGAAACCTCTCAATATATACATATAAACAATACTTTAAAACTATTTAAATATAATATATAGA
The DNA here is from genome assembly GCF_965601325.2 of Salmo salar. Taxonomy (NCBI): domain Eukaryota; kingdom Metazoa; phylum Chordata; class Actinopteri; order Salmoniformes; family Salmonidae; genus Salmo; species Salmo salar. The sequence continues at coordinate 26,109,739 of NC_138306.1, forward strand.
AATGTTGTGTTGGACTATAGTAGATGAAGAAACAATATCTTTTTAGTTTTTATCGTATCAATATGTTAGTGTATTATGTATTATGTTTGTAACAGTGTGTTTATATGTGAAAATGTGTTTGTATTATAAATTGTATTTTAATGTTTAAGGACTCTTGGAAGATTAGTCCAAATGAGGACTAAAAGAGATCCAAATAAAAATCTAAAATGAAAATGTAATGGCTGCTCAGTGAAATGACCTGTCCTGATTTGTCATAGATGCTTGCTAAAAAACTTTAATGAGCAAACCTTCCTTCATGACCTGACCACTGTAAATTTATATAGAATCAGCTTGATCCCCTCTGTCGAAGACACTTGGACCTTCTTTTTTGATATTTTCAGTGATATTTTTAACAAACACTCCCCTATAAAGAAAAGGAGAATTAAAAACAGTTACTCCACCTCAAGAATTGCATTTGGCGAAAGGCTCGGCACACACATACTCAGGCTGACTGGCTCTCGTTCAGGCAAATGAGAAATAAGTGCACTCAGGCTATCCCGAAGTCCAAAGTTAGTTACTTTAAGCAGCAGTTCTCTCTCAGTGGGTCTAACCCCAAGAAGTTCTGGAAAATGATTAAAGACCTGGAGAATAAACTCTCATCCTCACAGCTGCCCATGTCCCTGAAAGTTGATGATGTGGTTGTTACTGACAAGAAGCACATTGCTGAGCTTTTTAACCACCACTTCATTAAGTCAGGATTCCTATTGGACTCAGCCATGCCTCCTTGCCCGTCCAAAGTTTCCTCATCTCCCACCCCTTCTAATGCGACTTGCTCCGATGCTCATCCTTCTTTTTCCCCTGCCCCATTACAAAGTTTCTCCCTGCAGGTGGTCACTGAGTCTGAGGTGGTAAAGGAGCTCCTTAAACTTGACCCCAAAAAAACATCTGGGTCAGATGGTTTAGACCAGTTCTTCTTTAAGGTTGCTGCTAACAGGTCTATTTCTATTTTGCCCTGTTTATCAAAAGTGTTGGAAAAACTTGTCATTAATCAACTGAATGGCATTGTTGATGTTCTGTCTGGTATGAAATCTAGTTTCCGCTCAGGTTATGGATGTGTCACTGCTACCTTAAAGGTCCTCAATAATGTCACCATTGCTCTAAGCAATGTTGTGCTGCTATTTTTATTGACTTGGCCAAAGCTTTTGATACGGTAGACCATTCCATTCTTGTGGAGCGACTAAGGAGTATTGGTGTCTCTGAAGGGTCTTGGGCCTGGTTTGTTAACTACCTCTCTCAAAGAGTGCAGTGTATAAAGTCAGAATATCTGCTGTCTCAGCCACTGCCTGTCACCAAGGGTGTACCCCAAGGCTTGATCCTAGGCCCTGCGCTCTTCTCAATTTACATCAACAACATAGCTCAGGCAGTAGAAAGCTCTCTCATCCATTTATATGCAGATGATCCAGTCTTATACTCAGCTGGCCCCTCCCTGGATTTTGTGTAAAACGCACTACAACAAAGCTTTCTTGTTCTGAACGCATCCAATACAAAGGTAATGTGGTTTGGTAACAAGAATGCCCCTCTCCCCACAGGTGTGATTACTAACTCTGAGGGTTTAGAGCTTGAGGTAGTCACCTCATACAAGTACTTGGGAGCATGGCTAGATGGTACACTGTCCTTCTCTCAGCACATATCAAAGCTTCAGGCTGAAGTTACATTTAGACTCGGTTTCCTTTATCGAAATCACTCCTCTTTCACCCCAGATGCCAAACTAACCCTGATTCAGATGACCATCCTACCCATGCTAGATTACTAAAATGTAATTTATCGTGTGGTGGCTAATCTCTGCATTACCAAATGAGGAGAGTTACAAACTTCACACACAAGTCAGTTATACTTAAACTACATCTTTAATTATAAGAGCTTTGCATTAGCACTTGACTTTCAACGATTCACCATTTCTAATGAACCGTTGAGAGTGTCAACACAATGGCTACTGAGATCTTTATAGCAAGATCCACCCCCTTTTGACATGACAAACCACAGATAGTTAGGAACGGTTCACAAAGAAAGACTGTTACTTGAGAGAGGAGTATCCACAGCCAGATAGCATTCGCTATAAATTATCGTTCAGTTTGGTCCCCTTGACGAGGTTTCTAATCTCGTCCCTGGTACTTCCTAGTACAAAAACACCAACTCATATATCAATTGTCAACTATAAATACTCCCATCTCAAGCAAACCCCCTCTTGACCCCACTCCTGGACAAGCTCACTGGGGGGAGTGAGCCTCTAGGTCATATACTATCCCAGGATAAGTGCAAGATCTAAGAGAGGACATACAATGGTCCCAGACACTGCCATAAACCTCCCCACAACATAGAAAAGGAGGGAGTGACTTGCTCACAGACATTGTGGAGACAAGTAATTGGTTCCCCATTAATCACGCCATCCCTTCACATGGTTTAAGAATAGGTAAAGACACATTCACATATGACGACAATGTTTCATTCTGACTTCTCCCCTCTCTGGGCCCCAAGTGACTGAGCCCTAGCTAAGGGAAAAGTACAACTGTCAACACCAGAGTCCAAAGGGCACGCCATCCTAATGACAAGTATCTCACATAAGCATATTATGCTAATAAAACATCTTAATTATCTCTTACCCAACTAATTCTGATTCATCCGCCACAATCGGCAAGTAAAGGTGCTCTCGAGCGGCTAGATGTTCTTTACCATTCGGCCATCAGATTTGCCACCAGTGCTCCTTACATCACTGCACTCTATAATCTTCTGTAAACTGGTCATCTCTGTATACCCGTACCCGTTGTATACCCCACAGGTTGATGCTTATTTATAAAACCTTCTTAGGCCTCACTCCCCCCTATCTGAGATATCTACTGCAGCCCTCATCCTCGACATACAACACCCAGTCACATTCTGTTAAAGGTCCACAAAGCACACACATCCCTAGGTTGCTCGTCTTTTCAGTTCGCTGCAGCTAGCAACTGGAACGAGCTGCAACAAACACTCAAACTGGACAGTTTTATCTCAATCTCTTCATTCAAAGACTCAATCACGAACACTCTTACTGACAGTTGTGCCTGCTTTGCGTGATGTATTGTTGTCTCTACCTTCTTGCCCTTTGTGCTGTTGTCTGTGCCCAATAATGTTTGTACCATGTTTTGTGCTGCTACCACGATGTGTTGTTGCCATGTTGTGTTGCTACCATGTTGTTGTCATGTTGTGTGGCAATCATGCTGTCTTGTCATGTGTTGCTGCCATGCTATGTTGTTGTCTTAGGTCTCTCTTTATGTAGTGTTGTCTCTCTTGCGTGATATGTGTTTTGTCCTATTTTTTTATTGCATTCATTTTTTATTTTTAATCCCAGTCCCCGTCCCCACAGGAGGCCTTTAGCCTTTTGGTAGGCCATCATTGTAAATAAGAATTTGTTCTTAACTGACTTGCCTAGTTAAATAAAGGTAAAAAAATTAATAGAGGAGAATCCCTGGCAATTTTGAACGCTTGAGAGACTGTTTGCAACTGGAGTATGCAGAACTGGTTTTATCAACTGTGCACCCGTATCCGTGTGTTGGCCATTTGCGGATATAAACAAGTTATTTTAGGACATCAGACATGCAGCCAGGTCACCCATGATACAAGTCATTATTCAACGTCCATCTACAGTACCAGTCAAAAGTTTGGACACACCTGCTCATTCAAGGGGTTTTCTTTATTTTTACTATTTTCTATGTTGTAGAATAATAGTGAGGACATGAAAACTATGAAATAACATCTAATGTAATAATGTAGTAGCCAAAAAAGTGTTAAACAAATCAAAATATATCAAAGTAGCCCCCCTTTGCCTTGATGACAGCTTTGCACACTCTTGGAATTCTCTCAACCAGCTTCACCTGGAATGCTTTTCCAACAGTCTTGAAGGAGTTCCCACATATGCTGAGCACTTGTTGGCTGCTTTTCCTTCACTCTGCGGTCCAACTCATCCCAAACCATCTCAATTGGGTTGAGGTGATTGTTGAGGCCAGGTCATCTGATGCATGTCTGTGCCTCATATTTCTTGGCCCAAGAAGTCTCTCGTTCTTATTGGTGTCCTTTTAGTAGTGTTTTTTTGCAGTAATTCGACCATGAAAGTCTGATTCATACAGTCTCATCTGAACAGTTGATGTTGAGATGTGTCTGTTACTTAAACTCTGTGAAGCATTTATTTGGGCTGCAATTTCTGAGGCTGGTAACTGTAATGAAGTTATCCTCTGCAGCAGAGGTAACTCTGGTTCTTCCTTTCCTGTGGCGGTCCTCATGAGAGCCAGTTTCATCATAGCGCTTCATGGTTTTTGTGACTGCACTTGAAGAAACTTTCAAAGTTCTTGAAATGTTCCGCATTGACTGACCTTTATGTCTTAAAGTAATGATGGACTGTCGCTTCTCTTTGCTTTTTTGAGCTGTTCTTGCCATAGTATGGACTTTTAACAAATAGGGCTATCTTCTGTATACCACCCCTACATTGTCACAACACAACTGATAGCTCAAATGCATCAAGAAGGAAAGAATTTCCACAAATTAACTTTTAACAAGGCACACCTGTTAATTGAAATGCATTCCAGTTGACATCCTCGTGAAGCTGGTTGAGGGAATGCCAAGAGTTTGCAAAGCTGTCATCAAGGCAAAGGGTCGCTACTTTGAATAATTTTGATTAGTACAAATAATTAAAATCCCTGGAATGAGAAGGTGTGTGCAAACTTGTGACTGGTTCTGTATGTCTGTGGACGTCAGGAGATGAAGTTGAAACCGGCCACTAGGGGAAACATTGAGTGTGTGGGTTTTGGTTTTGCTCGGGACTTTGTGGACAGGGATGATGGATGGGCATTTGCCTTTGACTCCAAATTTGCAAGTTTCTAATCCAGCAATTGAAAGTTGTTTTAGATTTGTTTTTTTAATCATTTTTTATTTTATTGTTGTATTTTATCTCCTTTTTCTCCTCAATTTTCGATCTTGTCTCATCGTTGCAACTCCCCAGGCGAAGGTGGAGTCATGCGTCCTCCGAAACATGACCCACCTAACCTTGCTCCTTAACACTGCGATGCAGTGCCTTTAGACCGCCTTGCCACTCGGGAGGCCGAGATATTTGTTTTAAGCCTATCCCAAACCTTACCTTAACCATTCAGAGTTAATGCCTAACCTTAAGATTTCAGAGTTAATGCCTAAACTTAACTATGACCTTAAAAATGTGGAGTTAATGCCTAAACTTAACCCTTCTAAATTCTATGTTTGCAGCAACTTCAAAATGTGATGTTTGAGGAACATGGAGGGAACTTCTAATTCTGATCTGAGACTGAGTGGGCTAGTTGCAGCCAGACATGACAATGACATTAATACATGCTAATAGCTGAATAGTTAACTAGGGACATAACCAGCCAAACTAGACAATATTTTTTGAATTGGCAATCTAGTTAGTCCGGAACTGTCATGCGGTGGGTGTAGCTGGTGCATGGAAGTCAGGCGCAGAAGAGCAGAGATGAGTGAACAAAGAAGCACTTTACTGAGGCAATTGTAAGAACAGAACACAACCGCATCACAAAAACAAATGCCCAAAGAACAAGTGAGGCAGCACAAAGTACAACAACCAAGTACAAAGTACCGGCTGCCACAAATCACGGGTACAAATAAAACCCGGCACAACCCAGCTGGAAGCGTGCCAACCTAGACAATAAACAATACCCCACACAGACATGGAGGGAACAGAGGGTGTGCTGAAAACAAGACAAAACAAATGGAAAATGAAAGGTGGAGCAGAGATGGCTAGATGACCGGTGACGTCGACCGCCGAACGCCGCCTGAACAAGGAGAGGGACCAACTTCGGCAGAAGTCGTGACAGTACCCCCCTTGACGCAAGGCTCCAGCAGCGCGCCGACACCAGCCTCGGGGACGACCCGGAGGGCGAGGTGCAGGGCGATCCAGATGGAGACGGTGGAACTCCTGCAGCATTGAAGGGTCCAATACGTCCTCCACCGGGACCCAGCATCTCTCCTCTGGACCGTACCCCTCCCAGTCCACGAGGTACTGAAGGCCCCTTGCCTGACGCCTCGAATCCAGTATGGAGCGAACAGAGTACGCCGGGGCCCCCTCAATGTCCAGGAACCTCCCGCACCACAGGCTCCTGGAGCGGGCCAGCCACCACCAGCCTGAGGAGAGACACATGGAACGAGGGGTTAATACGGTAATCGGGGGGAAGCTGTAACCTGTAACTCACCTCGTTCAGTCTCCTCAGGACTTTAAATGGCCCCGCAAACCGCAGCCCCAGCTTCTGGCAGGGCAGGCGGAGGGGCAGGTTTCGGGTCGAGAGCCAGACCCGGTCCCCCGGTGCGAACACCGGGGCCTCACTGCGGTGACGGTCTGCGCTGGCTTTCTGGCGCAGCACGGCCCGCTGGAGGTGAAAATGGGCGGCGTCCCATGTCTCCTCCGTGTGCCTGAACCAGGTGATCACCGCAGGAGCCTCAGTCTGACTCTGATGCCAAGGCGCCAGAACCGGCTGATACCCCAGTACGCACTGGAAGGGGGAGAGGTTAGTGGAGGAGTGGCGAAGCGAGTTATGAGCCATCTCTGCCCAGGGCACGAATGCCGCCCACTCCCCCGGCCGGTCCTGGCAATAAGACCGCAGAAACCTACCCACATCCTGGTTCACTCTCTCCACCTGCCCATTACTCTCGGGGTGAAAACCCGAGGTAAGGCTGATCGAGACCCCCAGACCTTCATTGAACTCCCTCCAGACCCTCGAAGTGAACTGGGAACCCCAATCAGACACTATATCCTCAGGCACCCCGTAGTGCCGGAAGACGTGCGTAAACAAGGCCTCCGCAGTCTGTAGGGCCGTAGGGAGACCAGGCAGAGGGAGGAGACAGCAGGAGTTAGAGAAACGATCCACAATAACCAGGATTGTGGTGTTACCCTGTGATGGGGGGAGATCAGTAAGGACATTGATTGACAGGTGCGACCATGGCCGTTGTGGAACAGGTAAGGGGTGTGTGTAGCTTACCTCAGGGCAGGTGCCTAGGAGCCTTACACTGGGTGCACACCGAGCAGGAGGAAACATAAACCCTCCCGTCCTTGGCCAAGGTGGGCCACCAGTACTTCCCACTCAGACGGCGCATCGTCGGACCAATTTCGGGATGAACAGAGGAGGGTGATGTGTGGACCCAATAGATCAACCGGTCACGGACAGCAGGTGGAATGTATAGACGCCCAGAGGGACACTGGAGGGGAGCGGGCTCTGCACGTAACGCCCGCTCAATGTCCGCGTCCAGCTCCCACACTACCGGCGCCACCAGGCAGGAGGCCGGTAGTATGGGGGCGGGATCCATGGGCCGCTCCTCTGTGTCATACAGCCGGGACAGTGCATCTGCCTTCACGTTCTGGGAACCTGGTCTGAAAGAAATGTGAAAACAAAACAGGTAAAAAACATGGCCCACCTTGCCTGGCGAGGATTCAGTCTCCTCACTGTACTCCAGGTCAGTCCAGATGAGAATAGAGTGTTTAGCCCCCTCAAGCCAATGTCTCCACGCCTTCAACGCTTTGACGACAGCCAGCAGCTCCCGGTCCCCCACATCATAGTTTCGCTCCGCCGGGCTGAGCTTCTTCGAGAAGAAGGCACAGGGGCGGAGCTTCGGTGGCGTGCCCGAGCGCTGAGATAGTACGGCTCCTATCCCAGCCTCGGACGTGTCCACCTCCACCGTGAACGCCAAAGAGGGATCCGGATGCGCCAGCACCGGAGCCGAGGTAAACAGAGCCCTTAGGTGACCAAAAGCCTTGTCTGCCTCAGCCGACCACTGCAAACGCACCGGGCCTCCCTTCAGCAGTGAGGTAATGGGAGCCGCTACCTGACCAAAACCCCGGATAAACCTCCGGTAGTAATTGGTAAACCCTAGAAAACGCTGCACCTCCTTTACCGTGGTGGGAGTCGGCCAATTACGCACGGCTGAAATGCGGTCACTCTCCATCTCCACCCCTGAGGTGGAAATGCGGTATCCTAGGAAGGAGACGGACTGCTGAAAGAACAGGCATTTCTCAGCCTTGACATACAGGTCATGCTCCAACAGTCGACCAAGCACCCTGCGCACCAAGGATACATGCTCGGCGTGTGCAGCGGAGTATATCAGAATGTCATCAATGTACACCACTACACCCTGCCCGTGCAGGTCCCTGAAAATCTCGTCCGCAAAGGCTTGGAAGACTGATGGGGCATTCATCAACCCGTACGGCATGACGAGGTACTCATAATGCCATGAGGTAGTACTGAACTCCGTCTTCCACTCGTCTCCCTCCCGGATACACACCAGGTTGTAAGCGCTCCTGAGATCTAGTTTAGTGAAGAAGCGCACCCCGTGCATTGACTCAATCGCTGTGGCTATGAGAGGTAGCGGGTAACTGTACTTCACAGTGATCTGGTTTAGGGCTTGATAGTCAATACACAGGCGCAGACCTCCCTCCTTCTTCTTCACAAAAAAGAAACTCGAGGAGGCAGGTGAAATGGAGGGCCGAATGTACCCCTGACGCAGGGATTCGGAGACATATGTCTTCATAGCCGCCGTCTCCGCCTGTGACAGGGGATACACGTGACTCCTGGGAAGTGCGGCGTCTACCAGGAGGTTTATCGCACAATCCCCCCTATGATGGGGTGGTAATTGAGAGCGAAATCGGAATATTCAGGGAGATGCGGACAGTGGAGACCTGGTCTGGACTTTCCACCGTAGTAGCACCAACGGAAACCCCTAAACACCTCCCCGAGCACTCTCGCGACCACCCCGTGAGTGCCCTCCGCTGCCATGAGACAGTGGGGTCATGACAGGCTAACCAGGGAAGGCCTAGCACCATGGGAAACGCAGGAGAGTCAATGAGGAAGAGACTGATTCTCTCCTTGTGACCCCCCTGTGTCACCATGCTCAGGGGAGCGGTGGCCTCCCGAATAAACCCGGACCCTAAGGGTCGGCTATCTAGAGCGTGAACTGGGAAGGGCACAGCCACTGGAACAATGGTGATCCCTAAACTATGAGCGAATGCTCTGTCTATAAAATTCCCAGCCGCGCCTGAATCAATGAGCGCCTTATGCTGGGAATGCGGGGAAAACTCAGGAAAAATGACATGCGAAAACAGGTGTATATTAGAGGGCTCTAGGTGAGAATGGTGCCGGCTCACCTGGGGTGACGCTAGAGTGCCCTGTCTGCTACCTCGACCCCCAGAGGAACCAACTCAACACCGACCGGCAGTGTGACCTCTGCGGCCACAGATGGTGCACGCGAAGGCCCCTCCTCTGGCCTCCCTAAGCGCAGCACCTCCCAGCTCCAAAGGTATTGGAGCGTTGGTGCTGGAGGATGGAACCAACAGAGCCCGATCTGGAACTCCGCGGGTGGCCAGCAGGTTATCCAGCCGGATGGAGAGGTCCACCAGCTGGTCAAATGTGAGGGTGGTGTCCCTGCAGGCCAACTACCGATGGACATCCTCGAGCAAGCTGCAGCGATAGTGGTCGATCAGGGCCCTGTCGTTCCATCCCGCTCCGGCGGCCAGGGTCCGAAAGTCCATAGCGAACTCCTGGGCGCTCCTCGTCCCCTGCCGCAGGTGGAAGAGATGTTCACCCGACACTCTACCCTCAGGCGGGTGGTCAAAGACTGCCCGGAAACGACGGGTGAACTCCTCGAAGTGGTCCAGCACCGCATCTCCCTCCACCCACATGGCGTTGACCCACTCCAGGGCTTTCCCCGAGAGGCACGAGACGAGTGCGGACACCCTCTCACGGCCCGAGGGAGCCGGGTGGACGGTCGCCAGGTATAACTCACACTGCAACAGGAGACCTTGGCAGCGGGCAGCCGTCCCATCGTACTCCCTGGGGAGGGCGAGACGAATCCCACTGGAACCGGGTGCAGGGGGAGCGAGTAGTGGAGGCCCCTGTTGTGCTCGTGGGGGTGCTGGAGGGACTCCCTGTCTCTCCCAGCGGTCCATTGTTTGGACGACGCGGTTCATGGCGGCACCGAGATGGTGGAGCATCGCTGCGTGCTCCTGGACGCGCTCCTCTACCCCTATAACAGGGGCTCCTGCTGACTCCATCAAGGGTGGGGTATTCTGTCATGCGGTGGGTGTAGCTGGTGCATGGAAGTCAGGCGCAGGGGAGCAGAGATGAGTGAACCAATAAGCATTTTACTGAGGCAATTGTAAGAACAGAACACAACCTTGTCACAAAAACAAATGTCCAAAGAACAAGTGCGGGAGCACAAAGTACAACAACCAAGTACAAAGTACCGGCTGCCACAAATCACGGGTACAAATAAAACCCGGCGCAACCCAGCTGGAAGCGTGCCAACCTAGACAATAAACAATACCCCACACAGACATGGAGGGAACAGAGGGCTAATACACATAGTAATCATGAGGAGATGTAAACCAGGTGTGCGGAAAACAAGACAAAACAAATGGAAAATGAAAGATGGAGTGGCGATGGCTAGAAGACCGGTGACGTCGACCGCCGAATGCTGCCCGAACAAGGAGAGGGACCAAATTCAGCGGAAGTCGTGACAGGAACTTTCAATAAATTCCCTGGTTTTCCCGAAAAACTGTTTGGAGGATCCCGGATGAGGAGGGAATGAGCAGGAAAGCCTCCAACCAGGATTTCTGGAAACACAGGGAATTTATTGATAGTTCCCTAGAATTATGCTACCTTAACCCGGTGTATAGGTGTTGGTGTGTTGTTCAATCAAATGGTCATCTGTGATCAAGGTAATATTGCGTAGCTCTGACGTGTTTTTACAGTTTCTGGAAATTTGGGATTGTAGAAACACCATCACACACCCACATATTGTTGATAGACTATTTGTAATGTTTGCTGTAGGTTTTGACCTGTTCCTCTCACCCACTCAATGGCCTAGTCAATACGTGTATCAAATTATTCATTTGATTACAAAAGACTGATGAAGACAGAAAAATAGAAAAGGAAACCATTTTATATCATCCAACATTAAATAGGTACATAAAATGGTACTCCAATGTACAAAAATATAGTACAGTATATATAACATAAATGCTAATACTGTCAAGAAGAGAAGCAGTAAGTAAGCATTTCACTGTAAGGTCTAAACCTGTTATGACAAATAAGATTTCATTTAATTTGAGTTGGGATGTGTTCAGTGAGGTGTCATCTTCAGAACATTGCCGATAGAATTGTAATGAAATAGAGCTGAAATTACTCCTCTAAGAGCTAGACAATCATATCTGTCCTATACAATGTATTTCTATCTGAATGCGCTGTTACAGTATACCCTCCTGAACAGGCCTCTTCTGTAGTGGAATGTACATCTTGCCCCCCTCTCTCCCCCACCTTCACTCTCTGTCGCTGCTCTAACATCAAAACATCTGGTTTCATGGGGCTGTCTTGGATTTCAGGAAACCCTCTCTGTGAGCATGACATCACTACACAACAGTCCTCTGGAGCAAGCAGAATTACTAAGCGTGCGTGTGTGTATGCACGTGTGTGTACATTTTGCATTACTCAGCTGATTCAGTGCTTAGTAAACACTTCCCCCTGTATCACTGACTGACAGAGGTACAAATAATGCTAAAAAAATAGAGCTGTTGCTTTTCCTCTTTCTCGTAGAAATAAATACCTCAAGCTAGAATCCTTGTCTGAATAAAATACAATATAAAATGTCTTAATAACTTAGTGACTGATAGTGACTGTGATCTGAAGTACACCCAGAATAATCTTTAGACTTATGACTGTCCAGTCTTGCTTCAACTCATTCTAGTTTTCAGCAGATCACGAGTTGATCAAAGTTCAGTTACTCAGTGACAGTCATAGTCAGTAACAGTTGTTCAGAATGGCACAAACTGATCTGAGTTCAGTCACTCAGTGATGATCTATGTCAGTAACAGTTGATCAGCAGTACCTGAGCTGATCCAGGTTCAGCAGTAGCCGATCGAGGTAGCCCTTGAGTCTGTTTAGTGCCACTGGACTCACACTCAGACCAAACTTCCTGACACTGTCCTTCAGAGCCTCCTCCAACCCACCCTCTCCTATCTGTTTCTGCTGGCGACCTGGGCAGCGCGACATCATCCAGTTCTCCAGCTGACCCCGCATAGTGGAGGCGTCTTCCACCAGCTGTTTGAGGTCCGCCATGTCTAGGAAGATCAGTAGGTCCTGGTAGAACCCCATGGTCTCTACTATGGAAGGCAGGCCTTCTATAGGCTGGTCTCCTGCAGCTGCTGGGAAAAACAATTCCAGGCCGTCGATTACCAGGTTAGAAGAGGAAGGGAGCTGGAGGGAGGGAGGGAGAGAGAGAGAAAGGTGATTAAAATAAGATTCATGTAGTGTTTTACAAATCACATTTATCAACAAGCCAAAGACTGCATTAGTCAGTACACTAATGATTGATTGACTGACTAATTGATAGATGGATTGATTACCTTTTTGATTTCCATCTGTGTCCTGTACACCATGGTCTGAGCAAGGAATTTGACCTTGGTTCTCACTATGTCTAATGACAGTGAAGCTCCTGCCCCCATGCTGAAAAGTGCCAGTAGAGAGGACACCAGGAGGGCCATGGAACAATCCATATCTGTAGTCTGTATGAACAGGTGTACGTGTGTCAATGTGTGTGTCTTGAACCTGGTGCTTAATCTGTGTATGTATAAAGAATAGCACAGGTATTCCTGTAGGAGGGCAGAGATACATCCTATAAGTTCATGTTGTTCTTTTACTGTCTGTTACAGAACACATACACTTATGCACTTCCATAATGTTCATATACATTTGCTTATTTTTAAAGTCTAAACTTCAATGGCATGTTTTGGTTGAGAATAAATATTTGTTTTAGACCAATCAATATTTGGCAGAGGGTTGGGGGTGAAATCCCTACCAAGAGAGAACAGCCTGCCCTCTGATAAATATGCTACAGATAAGATTCACCGTACTACACCCATACTACTGAAAACAGACAGAACCCAGTCTACCAAGTCTACCTGATCTACTTGGTTGGCTGTATATTCCACATGCTTCCTTTCAAACGTTCTTTCTAAAGTTCAAAGTTAAGTGTAAAATGTTTATTTAAAAAAAATGCCACCTCACTTCATGAAAGACAATTAAACCAAACCATGCATTACGGACAAGATACAGTTTCACTACATCACCTGTTCAAATCTGTACATATTATTTCAGAAGCACATACTAACACAGAGAGAGAGAGAGAGTAATAGTGATAAAGCAAATGATAGCGGTAGAGAGAGTGATAGAGAAAGTGCAGTGGAGAGAGTATCTTACCTCTGAGGGTCTGTGTATGTCACTCCCAGGCTCCATCAGGTCTTCTCTTATAGCTGAGGGCAGTTGACTCATCTCTTACTCACTCTCACCTCTCCCCCATCCTCCCCTTTACTCACCTCTCCTCCCCCTCTACACAAGAGTCCCCTGGTAGTCTGGGTAGCAGGACAAGAGACAGGAGGTTCAAAACATACACACACACAAATATATTTTGTGTATTTGCTGATTGTGTGAATATCTGTCAGAGGTTGTCACTACCTCCTGGCTCTCTTTCTCATCTCTCCATGGATGGTACATTTACATGTTTGAAAAGTAGGGTGTTCCCTGATCCACTAGCTCATATAGGTGCTTATCTGTGTGTGTGTGTGTGTGTGTGTGTGTGTGTGTGTGTGTGTGTGTGTGTGCGTGACTACAATACATACCCGAGTGTATGTCACCATTAGGCTGAGCCCTATCTCATTGATGTATGTGTCTTATTGACTGGTATGGGAGAGACTGTTAATGTCATTACAGTGTAAATACCTACTGCAACACCCAAAACATGGGGACAGGCAGTGGTGGAAAAAGAACTCAATTTTCATACTTGAGTAAAAGTAAAGATACCTTAATAGAAAATGTCACAGGTAAAAGTGAAAGTCACCCAGTAAAATATTACTTCAGTAAAAGTCTAAAAGTATTTGGTTTTAAATATACTTAAGTATAAAAAGTAAATGTAGTCGCTAAAATAAATGTAACTATCAGAAGTGAAAGTACGTATAATTTTAAATTCCTTATATTAAGCAAACCAGATGGCACAATTGTATTTGTTTTTTATTTACGGATAGCCAGGGTCACAATCCAACACTCAGACATCATTTAAAAACAAAGTATTTGTGTTTAGTGAGTCTGCCAGATCAGAGGCAGTTGGGATGACCAGGGATGTTCTCTTGATAAGTGTGTGAATTGGACCATTTTCTTTCCTGCTAACCATTCAAAATGTAATGGGTACTTTTGGGTGTCAGTGAAAATGTATTGAGTAAAGAGTACATACTTTTCTTTAGGAATGTAGTGAAGTAAAAGTTGTCAAAAAATATAAATAGTTAAGCAAAGTACAGATCATCCAAAAAGTGACTTAAGTAAAAATACTTTAAAGTACTACTTAAGTAATTTACACCATTGGAGACAGGAGGGAGCAGATTAGTGTCTGATGACTGGAGGGAGTAGGCATCACAGTGGTCAGCAGTGTCTGATTACAGCACTGCCAGAGGGACACTGTCATGGTGCCCAGAACTCTGGTCACACAGCTCTGGTGGTCCCAGTGACAATAATACAGCAGCCCTGGTCACAGTCTCCAGCACCCCCCGGATTGACTGACCTTCATGTCTTATCGTAATGATGGACTGTCGTTTCTCTTTGCTTATTTGAAGTGTTCTTGAGATAATATTCACTGTTACCAAATAGGGCTATCTTCTGTATACCAACCCTACCTTGTCATAACACAACTGATTGGCTCAAACGCATTATGAAGGAAAGAAATTCCACAAATGTACTTTTAACAAGGCACACCTGTTAATTGAAATGCATTCCAGGTGACTACCTCATGAAGCTTGTTGAGAGAATGCCAAGAGTGTGCAAATATGTCATCAAGGCAAAGGGTGGCTACTTTGAAGAATCTCAAATCTAAAACACTTTTTTGGTTACTATATGATTCCATATGTGTTATGTCATAGTTTTGACGTCTTCACTATTATTCTACAATGTAGAAAATAGTAAAAATAAAGAAAAACCCTGGAATGAGTAGGTGTGTGATGCCATTGGTTGATTGAGTGTACTTTCTGATCTAAAAATGAATGGATTCATGTTTTGTAGCAATGATTGTGGCCTTTGTCTTTCGCCAATTGCACGATCACGCTAGCAGTGAGTAGATATGGTTGTGTCCTAAATTGGACTTGTCTCAACGAAGTTCCTAGCTGCCACGACGTTACATGATATTTAGGTTGACTCATATTCTCTGGCTTTATAAAGACTACAGCCCGACGGGTGACCTACTTCCTTGTTCAATTGTGTTCCCACCCTCGAATGATGGGCTTTACAAAACAGGGGCGGTACTAGTTTCTTTCTACATGTTCACGGAAGCTATGTTACCGTGCACTGTCTGAGATTGCAAAATAATTACAATTGCTGCTTCTGATGATTCTTCTTTCCAACTAGAGCTGGGCGTCAAAACATGTTTTTATGTTATTTTACATAGGGACATACAGCCCTATTCATTTGAGCCAGAATACACTGAAGAGGAGTTGATACAGCGAGCACAATAATTGTAAGACCAGCAAGCAGTGACCGCTGCAGCCACCACCGCTGCTCCTGATCCTGAGGAGCCATGGTCAGACTCCAACTGGTGGTGCCTATGCGGGTGTTGTCCAGCCATGCCGACAGACGAGAAATGCCTGGGCTGCAACGAATTCGATCGTGGACAGTTCTTACTGGAGAGGGCCATTGCAGACACCATGGATTGTGTATGTATGGCAGACCATCGAGGGGTGCTGGAGACGTTCTTCAGCACCCCTGCGTTCATCCACCTCTGGTCTGCTGGCCCCCTACCTCTGCGGAAGCACAGTTCCCGCTCAGCCCAGTCAAAACTGTTCGCTGCTCTGGCACCCCAATGGTGGAACAAGCTCCCTCACGACGCCAGGACAGCGGAGTCAATCACCACCTTCCGTAGACACCTGAAACCCCACCTCTTTAAGGAATACCTGGGATAGGATATAGTAATCCTTCTAACCCCCCCCCCCCCAAAAAAGATAGAGATGTACAATTGTAAAGTGGTTGTTCCACTGGTTATCATAAGGTGAATGCACCAATTTGTAAGTCGCTCTGGATAAGAGCGTCTGCTAAATGACGTAAATGTAAAAATGTATATGTTCAGAACCTTCAAGATCAACTGGAGGCGGCAGCCTAGACCAGCTGGACCAGGAGGGCAAATGTGTAAGTTGTTTTGCTGTCAGTAGCTAGCTAGCAATATAAGCTCTCTTTTTACATGAGGTTGTGTTGTTCTGTACAGTATAATTTTGTGATCAATTAGGCCATAACTGGGTTTGCTAGTATCACTAGAAGCCAAGCTAGCAAAGTTGAGTTAGCTAGCTTTGCTTGCTATACCCAAAATCTACTGTAGCCTAATGTTATAGTTAGTTAGCTAACGTTAGCAAGCTAGCCACAGTGAAACTCAATAGGAGAACAACTGGAGAAATGTTTTTATGATGATGGAGAGTAAAGTAATGACTTTGGCTTTGTGACTGAAATTAGTCTTTGAGTAACTTCACCTGTGTGTTGTAGCTAGCTAGTTAACGTGTGTCTGTGAGAGGTCATATTTTGCATCGTGCTGCTACAGTAGGAATACAGACAGTACACGACGATTTCCCATGAAAGTCTAATAGCTTTTTTTGTTATTCTCTTACAGACAACCCTGCTTGGTGGCCTACATATTATTTTTGGAGTTTTCTCTATGTGGGAAGCACACCTAATCCCCTTGCCTGTGTATGTTGTTGGGGCCATTTGAGCAATTTATCCCT
The DNA here is from genome assembly GCF_965601325.2 of Salmo salar. NCBI lineage: Eukaryota > Metazoa > Chordata > Actinopteri > Salmoniformes > Salmonidae > Salmo > Salmo salar. The sequence goes on from NC_138306.1 coordinate 26,126,573, forward strand.
CACATGATGGACAGTATGTTGGACACAAATAAATTAATGACTCTCATGACGAGATTGAAAAGGTTCCATAACAACAATCTCCCCTTGTATCAAAGTGACTCGGAAAACCTCACTGCACACCCCTAAACACACCATATGCACGTATTCCTTTTGTGAACTGTAGTATTTATTCTAGGCGTTAGTAGAATATTTTTGTTTAACTGTATATACCGTGAGCTCCAAAAGTATTGGGACAGTGAACATTTTTTGTTGTCAGTTTGGCTCTGAACTGCAGCGCTTTGAATTTAAAATTATACAATGACAATGAGGTTAAAGTGCAGACTGTCAGCTTTAAACCATATCGGCTGAACCGTTTACAAATTACACTACTTTTGTACATAGTCCCCCCCCCCATTTTATCAGACAAAAAGTATTGGGAGAAATGCACTTATGTGTATTAAAGTAGTAAAACCTTAAATATTCGGTCCCATATTCATAGCACACAATGACTATATCAAGCAAATTTGTTGGATGCATTTGCTGTTTGTTTTGGTTGTGTTTCAGAATATTTTGTGCCCAATAGAAATGAATGGTAAATAATGTATTGTGTCATTTTGGAGTCATTTTTATTCAAAAGGCACTCGCACATCTGAGCTATCTTTTTTGCAGGTGCATGGTAACTGTTGAATAAGATGAGAAAAAATAAGAAAGCCACACACTGCTCCTGATAGTATCACTGCTCTTTAATAAGCTTTACGTATCGGCCTCACGGTCTTCGTCAGAGCTTTTGTGAGTTTTTAAAATTAGCATCATTATGTAGACCTAGCCCCACCCACATCCGTTCCATGCATCGAATGGGGTTGGAGTCAAGGAAAAACAAATACGTGGTACCAAATATGCAATAATATGCATTTCATAAATATTAGAATAAAGTGGGTACAGAAACGTACTAAACACATCTATAAAACCACAATGAGGACATCGACTTACCAAACAAGTTTTCATAAATCATTGGGTACAGCGCAAGAAAAACATCAGAGTAAACATAACATTTACAACATAACATTTAGGCATTTCATCATTAAGACCTTTAGGAAATAATGTCTGGAGGGTGAAAATCCCCAAACATTCTCTTTTGCTCAGAGTATTATTAATATCAACTCCCCTGTCTGATATCTTAACTTTCTCTATGCCACAAAATCTAAAGGTAGAAATGTCATGTTTTAGGTCATTAAAATGTACTGCGACTGGATAATCCCTGTCGTTTCTCCTAACTGAACTGTTATGTTCACTGATTCTCTGTTTGAGAGAACGGTTTTACCTACATAGCACAGCCCACATGGGCATTTAATAATGTAGATAACATGGGTGGTGGAGCACGTAATAATGTAATTTATTTGGAACCGTTTTCCTGTATGTGGGTGGCAGAAATATTCACACTTCATCATATTGTTGCACTGTGCACAACCTCTGCATTTATAGCTACCATTTGGAAGAGGCTGATTTTCTACATTTAGATTTTGTGGCATAGAGAAAATTAAGATATCAGACAGGGGAGGTGATATTAATAATACTCTAAGCAAAAGAGAATGTTTTGGGATTTTCACCCTCCAGACATTATTTCCTAAAGGACTTAATGATGAAATGCCTAAATGTTATGTTGTAAATTTTAACATGAATTATGCCCCTATTTCAGATTACTCTGATGTTTTTCTTGCGCTGTACCCAATGATTTATGAAAACTTGTTTGGTAAGTCGATGTCCTCATTGTGGTTTTACAGATGTGTTTAGCACATTTTATGTACATACTTTATTTGAATATTTATGAAATGCATATTGTTTGGTATCACGTATTTGTTTTCCTTGACTCCAACCCCATTCGGTGCATGGAATGGATGTGGGTGGGGCCATGTCTACATAAGGGTGCTAATTTTAAAAACTCACAAAAGCTCTGACGAAGGCGGTGAGGCCGATACATAAAGCTTATTAAAGAGCAGTGATACTATCAGGAGCAGTGTGCGGCTTCCTTATTTTTATTCATCGAAGTCACTTATTGTAAATAAGAAAATAATATCTTTCTAGACACTTCTACATGAAAGTGAATGCTACCATGATTACGGATAATCCTGAATGATCGTGAATAATAATGATGAGTGAGAAAGTCAGACGCACAAATATCATACCCCTAAGACATGCTAACCTCTCACCATTACAATAACAAAGGAGGTTTGTACAGAGCCAAAACAACAAAAAATGTGTCACTGTCCCAATACTTTTGGAGCTCACTATATGTCATACATTGCCAAAACTGTTCCTGCATTCTTTGTCTTGAATACAAGCCATGTCTACTTATTTGTTATATTGATTACTGTTTTATTGACACATGTTTACTTGCCAACAAATTAACGTAGAAATGATACACCAACTTCCTGCATCATTTGTTTTAGCAATAAGATTGGAGCTCGTTACTTCCAAATACATTACATTTCATGAATATCACAATGAATTGATCCAGAAGTTGAAGTCAACACTTTATTGGTTTTTGATGCAGCTGGAATCATTTAGTCACTTGTCAGTAAACTTGTAAAAAAGATGATATACTTTAAAAAAATCCATTATATACATACACTGAGTATACAAAACATTAAGAACACCTGCTCTTTCCATGACATAGATTGACCAGGTGAATCCAGGTGAATGCTATGATCCTTTATTGATGTTACTTTTTAAATCCACTTCAATCAGTGTAAATGAAGGGGAGGAGACAAGTTAAAAAACCCTAGAGTCGATTGATGCACCGATGCGTCAATCTATGTAACATAATATAAAATCCCGTTATATTTCTATTTATGGAAGTATGAAGGTAGTTTTGTGCCTACCCAAAAAAGGGGTTAAGTATGTGTAAAAAAAATACCTATTATATTTCCTGAGCTGTCTTATACAGCATCTCCTAGATATAGGACGAACACTTCAAAACTTTTCTTATGATTTATCTTTTGACTGCATTTCTCTGGGATATAGTAGTAAAGGCCAAATTCAATATTTTATCAAATTATTTGTTTATATATATATATATTTTTTTTATAACTAAAGGGGTCTTAAAATTCTAAATCAAATAGCTGAATGATCCATTGGATGACCATCTTAAAACAATTCCATATGTCTGCTTAGAACCATGTTAACTGAATGTCCCAGGCAGGGTCCTGAATGTTCTTAAGCTGGTGAAACTCTTCTTGTGTTGGGCAATGGCAGCTGGTTAGCAGGCATTAGTGCTGTAGCGATGTTTGAAAGGATGTTGGGTTTGGGGAGCAAGCCTCTCCCACCCACTGCTTTGACCTCTTGCAGAAGATGTGTTTGTACTGCAGGTGTCCTGGAAAGACATGAAGACTGATCATAAGGATGTGTAAGACATGGAGACAAATCATGAGGATGTGTAACTATACAAGAAACCATGTTCATCTGTTAACAAAAAATTGTAAATTAGACTGGTATGTGTTTTGTTATACTCAGTCAAAGATGGAACATTGAGATGGATTGTTATAAAAAGGGGTGAAAAGTTTGAAGGGGGCATGACTTGTAAAAAGACTAGTCATGTACTGTTGTGTATGAGCACCTATAGTTGTGCTGTTGAGTAGACAAGCACGGCCAACAATAGAGTGAATAGGCTAGAAGAGTATACTAAAGGCCCCTCTCTTCCATGCCAAAGAACAGACTCTAAGGGTGGGAAAAGTTTGAGGAGCACTAAGCTTGTGTATTGGTGATTTTGTTTTCTAAAGAGGTAATAGTGCTTCATATATATCTTTGGCTATCCTGGCTTGTTTGCGTCCCACATTCTCATTATAATCCAGGATAGCAAGATGTCTGCTCCTTCATGCCCAGGAGCCCAAAATCCTGCCGCTTTGGGGTGGCCTGTGTGCTTACAAAGACAAAACAGAGTAGACTAATTATTTTGGGTTTTCTGATTGAAAGTATTGAAACAATATGCTGTTATTGATGACTATTAACCTGTATGTTTTGAATCTGGCTATTTGTGAGTGATCCGTTGTCAAACGTTTGTCCAACACAAAAGGTATTCATACATAACTGAGTCCATGGAAAGCCACTTCTTCTTGCAATGGTCATCATCAGACAGGTCAGGGTGTTGACAGTGGACTTCCCCCTCCCCTCTGTCCAGCTGTGTACGTCACAGATGTGCTCCTTCAAAGACAGACAACATATATTTGATTTGAGATATCTTCAGAACAGGACATGCACCAGTACAATTACTAGGTGTCTCCTGGTTCTGCAGTGCTAACCTTTCACTGTATGCCACACATCGAGCTCATGTTGGATGTCAGAGAAGTGCTCCCTCATCGTTCAGTTGTGACCACATCCACTTGGAGACCCATGTTGTCCAACAGCTCTGTCAGGGCCCACTTGAAGCCAATTGCCTCCATCGCAACAGAGCTGGGTGCCTCTGTGACCTGTAACGGCAAAAGTAAAATAGAATTACAGCCGGCCACCAGGTGTGATAACACAACATACCATTGACCATGATACTGTAAACTGTATTAATAGTACTGTACCTGTATCAGTTCAGTATGCACAATTTCATTGGTGTCATCGGTCATCAGGGAATAGGTGGTGTATTTAGTGCTATAGAAACAGAGTAGAGAACTTTATTGATCCCAACTTGGGATTTTTTTTAATCACTTATCATCACCATAACAAGCATAAAGACAATACCTGTATCAATGAAAACATGATAAAAACACATACTAACTCGTTCGGGTTAGGGGAGGGTTTGGCCGGCAGAGATGTCCTTGTCCCAACGCGCACTAGCGATGTTGTACGGTGTACGGTGTTTCCTCCAACACATTGGTGCGGCTGGCTTCCGGGATAAGTGGGCATTGTGTCAAGAAGCAGTGTGGCTTCGTTGAGTTGTGTTTTGGGGGGACGCACGGCTCTCAACCTTCACCTCTCCTGAGTCCGTACAGAGTTGCAGCGATGAGACAAGACTGTAACTACCAATTGGAAAACACGAAATTGGGGAGAAAAAGGGGTAAAAAAAACCACATAAAAAATAGACATACTAACCTACTTAAGTAGGCACTATCTGTTAAATAGCAATAAAAAGATAGAGACCTGTAGCCTGGACTGTTGCTGCGTGCATCCCCAGACAGCTGTGCTTCAACACTATTTTCCTCCTGATCCAGGAACAGTCTTTGCAAAATAGCATTCCTTCGTTAACCATATTGTGCATTTATGAATGTAAACAGGTAGGTGTTCTGAATCTGATAGACGGTAGTGTTGGCAAACAACTTCAGGTTCATGGTCTGAGTAGTCCTGCAACTCAGTGTAAGTGCCTCCTGAAAACGGCACAGACGCAGCCATGAGAAGCGGAACCTCTGCCATTTCCTGAATGTCAGGACTGGAGGTCCATGTTCCTGTGTGTCCACCATTACAGTTGCACTTCACTTTCATCGTTGCCCCAACATATCCAATGTCTGTAGAGACGATTGGCTGTCAGAACTTCATGAGGTCCATGACCTTGGACTTATAGACTTTACACTTTGGCTCTTGCCGGTCCCGTGCAGTGTTTTCCTCTTCCGAGTCAGATGAGCTTGAGCGTGTTACTGGGCTGAAAGATTTCATCCAATGGGTCTACGGGATCTGTACTACTAAAGTTGGTATTTAGGTCATCATCCGCAGCTACAGGATTTGTCTGTAGGACACACAGTAGTCAATGATTAGCCAACATTTTAGTTCTTTGGCCCAATCAATACATACTCAAACAAGGTACTACATCCACCCATCCCTTCATCTCAATAGATCATGCATACTAACCTTCACACACAATCTCCACCCCCAACATTCACCAGTCATTCATCCACACCATCCCCTCCTAACTAATACCTCTACTTTTCTCTAATTTAGACGTCAAGCTTTGCATAAACAATCAACTAAGCCTCCATAATACAAAGAAAACTATAGTATTAGTTGAAGCCTACTTATAAACACACTAACTATGACAAGACACAGATCATGTTTATGCCTAGCTCCAGTATATTTATTTACTTGTCATGGAAAGATTTAGCAAAGGTGACTTACACTAGTTCCTGGTGCTGAGCTTGATGTAGATGCCGCTGCAGATCGGACTCTGTAACTAGAACACATAGGCCAGTCACATTAGCCTTTGCGGCAGCTAGCGAATGGTAAGATACTCTACATGACCTAAAGTATGTGGACACCTGCTCGTCGAACATCTCATTCCAAAATCATGGGCATTAATATGGAGTTGATCCCCCCCCGCCGAAGACGTGGATGTCGATTAAGGCAGCCCCCCGCACCTCTCTGATTCAGAGGGGTTCGGTTAAATGTGGAAGACACATTTCAGTTGAAGGCATTCAGTTGTACAACTGACTAGGTATCCCTCTTTCCTTTCCCTTTGCTGGTATAACAGCCTCCACTGTTCTGGGAAGGCTTTCCACTAGATGTTGGAACATTGCTGCAGAGACTTGCTTCCATTCAGCCACAAGAGCATTAGTGAGGTTGGGCACTGACGCTGGGTGGTTAGGCCTGGCTCGCAGTCGGTGTTCCAATTTATCCCTAAGGTGTTCGATGGGGTTGAGGCCAGAGCTTTGTGCAGGCCAGTGAAGTTGTTTCACACTGATCTCCTAAAAACATTTCTGTATGGACCTCGCTTTGTGCACAGGGGCATTATGCTGAAACAGTAAAGGGCCTTCCCCAAACTGTTGCCACAAAGTTGGAATCACAGAATCGTCTAGAATGTCATTGTTTGCTGTAGCGTTAAGATTTCCCTTCACTGGAACTAAAAGGCCTAGCCCGAACCATGAAAAACAGCCCCAGACCATTATTCCTCCTCCACCAAACTTTACTGTTGGCACTCTGCATTCGGGCAGATAGTGTTCTCCTGGCATCTGCCAAACCCAGATTCGTCCGTCGGATTGCCAGATGGTGAAGCGTGATTCATCACTCCAGAAAACGCGTTTCCACTGCTCCAGAGTCCAGTGGTGACGAGCTTTACACCACTCCAGCCGACGCAGGCATTGCGCATGGTGATCTTAGGCTTGTGTGCGGCTGCTTGGCCATGGAATCCCATTTTATCAAGCTTCCGACGAACAGTTCTTCCAGAGGCAGTTTGAAACTTGGTGGTGAGTGTTGCAACTGAGGACAGATGATTTTTACACACAAAACGCTTAAGCTCTCGGTGGTCCAGTTCTGTGAGCTTGTGTGGCCTACCACTTTGCGGCTGATCCTTTGTTGCAGGTACAGGTATAACATTCAAAGTCATATGAATTCAGATGTATTCAGACATTCAGTTATAAAATAAGCATTTCATATTTCATACTTTCCTGTACCTGTGGGCTGCCATTCAAAAGAAGAAAAATGCATACAAAGACAGAACAGCATCAACAGTTTTGATATATTCTGTGTGCAAGGAAAATAAACAAAAAAGTCTCCCCCTCCCCAACCCATTCCCCCCAACCCCCTCAGTCCACATCCACCAGCCCGCATCCTCCCTCCCTCCCCACCCTGAAACCATGTTTCCCACCCTGTCCCACCCCACCTAGCCTTCTCCTCTCGCATCTTCATCTGCCCCCCACCCACCTCCCCAACCCAAAGAAAGCATGTCTTCCACCCCTTCCCGTCACACCCAGCAACCAAGGTTGCTTATCAGTCCCCCTCCTACCAATCTATCCCGAGTCTCCCCTTATGTTACCCCCAATCCCCCCGCCTTCCCCAACAATGACCAGAGAACACCAATTCTTCCAGAGCAATGGGAGCCACCATATTTCTCTCTATTCTCAGCCAGAGAGCAGAAGAGTCATGTCTAAACCAATTTATAATTGAGCGACATGCTAATGCTTGGAAATAAAATGTAAAGTTTGGAATGGATAGCCCTCCAGCGTGTTTCCCTTTCTGTAAATGTAATCCTGGATCTCTTGCCTTTCCATATATATTTTGAAATCACACTGGATTTTATCCCAATAGCCAGAAGGGGGAGACATAGGAAGCATTGACGCATCACGGACCCCACGAAATTCAACCGTCTTCACAATATAAATTCTGTCAGTTAGAGCGACTGGGATGTTAGTCCATCTATTGAGGTCTGATTTAATTGATTTGAGCGTTCTGTTCTTCTAAAGAAGGACATATATCTATTCCTAAATATTTAAAATGAGAAACGATTGGGATTCCATAAGTAGAGATGGGGTCCTCTGTCAGGTTCTTGAGGCGGAGTAGGGCAGCTTTGGTTAGATTTATTTTATAACTTGAGAGGGAGCTGAATTTGTCTATGAACTTCTAAGCGTTTGGGAGAGATTGAGATACATTGTCTAGATAAACTAAGATATCGTCGGTGTATAATGAGATGACGTGATCCATAGAATTGAAACATATTGGTGTAATTTCTTTTGATTGTTGAACTGCCTGGGCCAAAGGCTCCATAGACAATAAAAACCGCAGAGGTGAGATGGGATCACCTTGCCATCTACTTCTAGTTAATCTGAATGGAGCAGAGCAGGTATTGCCTGTTATTACTATGGCTGAGGGATTGGCATATAGTATTTTAATCATATTAATGAAATTGGAGCCAAGTCCAATATATTACAAAACTGACCAAAGATATGACCATTCTAGTCTATCAAAAGCTTTTTCTGCAGATAGAACTGCCCAAGGAGCTTTGGTTTCTGATGCATAAACTGTAAGATATGTAATAGACAACTGTCACAAGCGTCGTAAGGGACAGACCAAGGCGCAGCGGGTATAGTGCTCATCTTCTTACTTTATTAGAAAGATCACTCAAAACAAAATAAACAGATGACGAAACAGTTCCATAAGGCACACAGGCTATACAGAAAGCAATCACCCACAAAAACACAGGAAAAACAGGCTGCCTAAGTATGGCTTCGAATCAGAGACAACGAAAGACATCTGCTTCTGATTGGAAGCCATACCTGGCCACACATAGAAAAAGAAACATAGAAATAGAAAACTAGAACCAAAATCCCCTAGAACCAAAAACCCCAAAACACACAAAAAAACACCCCCTGCCACGCCCTGCCCATACTACAATTACAAATGACCCCTTTACTGGTCAGGGCGTGACAACAACGGAGGTTATCTGAGGATAATAATTTTTTAATAAACGTGCTTTGATCTGGATGTACCAATTTGTGTATGTACGTTTCGAGACGGGACGACAGAATGTTTGAATTTTGTTTATATATGTGTTTATTAAAGATAGAGGGCGTTAGTGAGAGCACTGTGTGGCGTTCGTAACTTTTTTGTATCAAAAAGCTCAATTAGTGCTGCATTTACATCCCTTCCAAATGAACCTTTGTGAACGGCTGTGTTAATCATTTTGAATAATAGTTGACATAATTGGTTCCAAAATGTTAAACAGACCTCAGGAGGAATACCATCCCAACCAGGTGATTTGCCTTTATTAATGTTATCCAATGCCCTATAAGTTCATGGAGAGAGATTTGGGCTCCCAGCAAACCGGCTTCCTTAGTTGAGAGAAGAGGAGTTCTTATATCTTTTAAAACAAATGTCTTGGCGTGGATTTCCAATTAATTATAGAAACCGGAGAATCTTTGGTTTATTAATGTGGGTTCTGATAGTAATTCACCTGATTCAGATTCAATGGCTGCAATATCCGCTAATCGATCATTAGTGTGAAGGTTGTTAGCCAGTAGACGACTGGGTCGATTACCATAGAAGTAATGGTTAAGTTTAACTCGATGGATGGCAAATTCTGCTCTCTGTGTTATCAATAGATTTAGTTCTGTCTTGACTTTGGAGAGAGTAGTTGCTAACTGGTTTTTTGAGAATGCTCTAACATCGTTAACAACTTTTACAAATCCTTTATCTTCTTTAATGCAGTTGCATGGCATCCCATAAAATCAGAGGATCATCCACTGAATTTCAGTTCATTATGAATTCATTCAATTCAGTTTCAAATTGTTCACAGAAAATGTGATTTTATAGTAAGGAAATGTCAAAGTGCCATCTTGTGGCTGTTTTAGGAAATTCTGAAATGCTTAATGACAGTAGCCAGCATGATGATCAGATAGTCTCATATGTCAAATTCTTGATAAAAAAAATAGAGGAGTAGATAATAGCATGAGATCGATTCGGGAGAATGTTTGTGCCTGTTTGAATAGAAAGTGTACTCTTTGGCTTTAGTGTTATGAGCTTGCCAGGCATCAATTAGGTTGTAATCAGAGAGTATATGTTGAAGAGCCATAGTAGGTCTTATTAGATTTATCCCGCATGTCGAAAATGGCATTCATGTCTGTCTGGCATTTCATGTAATGAAAGTCAGTCTATATCACTGTCAATATAAGTTATCATGTGACTTTGACCCTGAAGGTAAAGTGCCTTCAGAAAGTATTCATATACCCCTTGACTTATTCCACATTTTGTTGTGTTACAGCCTGAATTCAAAATGGATTAAATCATTTTTATTCTCACCCATTTACACACAATAACCCATAATGACAAAGTGAAAACATGTTTTTAGAAGTGTTTGCTAATTTATTGAAAATGAAATACAGAAATATCAAATTTACATAAGTATTCATACCCCTGTGTCAATACTTTGTAGAAGCACCCTTGGCGGCGATTACAGTTTTGAGTCGTCTTGGGTATGTCTGTATCAGTTTTTCACTTCTGGATTTGGGGATTTTCTCCCATTCTTCCCTGCAGATTTTCTCAAACTCTGTTAAATTAGAAGGGGAGCAACGGTGAACAGCAATCTTCAAGTCTTTCCACAGATTTTCAATGGGAACTCAAGTCTGGGCTTTGGTTGGGCCACTCAAGGACTTTCACATTTCTGTTCTGAAGTCATTCCAGCATTGCTTTGGCTGTATGCTTGGGGTCATTGTCCTGTTGGAACATAAATCTTTGCCCCAGACTAAGATTGTTTGCACTCTGAAGCAGGTTCTCATCATGGATTTGGCTGTATTTGACTCCATTAATTGTTCCCTCTATCCTTACCAGTCTCCCAGTCCCTGCTGCTTAAAAGCATCCCCATAGCATGATGCTGCCAACACCATGCTTCATGGTAGGGATGGTGTTAGACGGGTGATGAGCTGTGCCTGCAGTTCAATCTTTGTCTCATCAGACCACAGAATCTTTTGCCTTATACTCTGTCTTTAACGCCTTTTTCCAAACTCAAGGCGTGCTGTCGTGCCTTTTTCTCAGCAGTGGTTCCACATAGCCACTTTCCCATAAAGCCCAGATTGGTGAAGTGCTGTAGAGACTGTTGTCCTTCTGGCAGGTTCTCAGTCAAGGAACTCTGTAGTTCTGTCAGAGTGGTCATTGGGTTCTTGGTCACCTGCCTGACCAATGTCTTTCTTGCCTGGTTGCTCAGTTTAGTCAGAAATCCAGTTCGAGGCAGAGTCTGGGAAGTTTCATATTTTTTCAATTTCCCAATGAAATTGTGCTCTTTGAAACTCAACACTTTAAACACTCTTTAAATCCAGATAAACACTGACTATTCAAAATATTAAGAAAACCTGCTCTTTCCATGATATAGACTGACCAGGTAAATTCAGGTGAAAGCTTTGATCCCTTATTGATGTCACTTGTTAAATACACTTCAATCAGTGTAGATTAAGGACAGGAAACAGGTTAAACAAGGATTTTTAAACCTTTAAAACTGAGACATGGATTGTGTATGTGTGCCATTCAGAGGGTGAATAGGCAAGTAGGTGCCAGGTGTACTGGTTTGTGTCAAGAACTGCAACGCTGCAGGTTTTTCGCACTCAACAGTTTCTCGTGTGTATCAAGAATGGTCCACTACCACCACCCAAAGGACGTCCAGCCAACTTGACACAACTGTGGGAAGCATTGGTGTCAACATTGGCCAGCACCCTTGTGGAATGCTTTCGACACCTTGTAGAGTCCATGCCATGAGGAATTGAGGCAGTTCTGGGGACAAACTCAATATTAGGAAGGCATTCCTAATGTTGGGTATACTTAGTGTATGCCTCATCACAATTCTTGGAGATCTACGGACAGTTCCTTGGTCTTCATTGTATAGTTTCTGCTCTGAAATGCACTGTCAACTTTGGGACCTTATATAGATAGGTGTGTTTCCAGAAAATTTAATTGGCCATAGGGGGACTTCAATCAAGTTGTAGTGACATCTCAAGGATGATCAAAGGAAATTGGATGCACCTGAGCTCAATTTGGCGTGTCATAGAAAAGTGGTTTGAATACTTATGTAAATGAGATATTTCTGTATTTCATTTTCAATACGTTTGCAAAAATGTCTAAAAACATGTTTTCACTTTGTCATTATAGGGTATTGTGTGTATATGGGTAAGAAAAATTAATTCTTGAATCTAATTTTAATTCAGGCTGTAACACAACAAAATGTGGAATAAGTCAAAGGGTATAAATACTTTCCGAAGGCACTGAATGATAACATACTACCATGACAAGTTATGCCAAGACAATGATATGATAATAATGAATTATGTCAACTTGACATTGGAAATGAAATTACACTTATTGATGACTAGAACAAACATATATAAATATCTATTCATGTTTATGTCACATGTCATGTAGTCTTATGACAGCGTTGTCTGCCTTAAAACCCCTTCATATAAAATGTTACCCCTTCACTTATTCAGTCTGTCAGTTCTGTGAAGGAGCTAGGAGAAATTAAATACATCCCTGGGCATCGGTTAGTGCTATCTGGAATCCTTTGGATGTCGCATACCCTAAACTCTAACCCTAACCTTAACGCCTTAGCATCACCTTAACCCTTACATAACCCTAACCTTAACCCTTACCTTAACCATTTAACATTTCAACTTTAATGGGCTGACGTCCCAAGGATGCCAGATAGCAAGGACCCTGGGCATCTGACCAGGCCTTGGAGCCCACACAGTTTAACTTCCTGTGGGAAATGGAATGTTGTGATTGGTTGTTGCTACTGTTGATTCAGGAAGTGACCCTGCTGTCTCAGTAAGGTGGTTAAATAGCATCAGGCAGCGTAGACAATAACATAAAAACCGAGTTGGGTAACACCCCCCAGGCAGAGACATAGTTATTGACGTGATGAATGTGTTCGAGTTGGTTTCCTGCCGTCATGATGCGGAAACAGGATGATGAATCGATTACCCAGGGTTGCTCAGCCTGCTCTTCTGTTGTTTTGCAACTCCTTACCGGAGGACTCAGCAGTGAACCAACCAGTCGTCACTGCAGAGAAACCATCAAAAACATCACAAACTTGATTTCACGGAACTGGACTTGAACACAAGCTTTACAAGCAACCCACTGGGCACAAACTGGTTGAATCAACGTTGTTTCAGCGTAATTTGTCTGTGTATTGTGACGTGGAATCTACATAGAAAATACATTGGATTTGGAAAAAGTCATCAACTGTTGTTTTGAGGGTAAAATTTCCACCACATGATTATGTCATCATGGTAACCAAATTTCTACATAGATAAAATAATAAAATATGTTGAATTTGTACCTTTAAACAACGTCATATCTTCAACGTTATATCTACTATCAGAAAAAAAACTATAGGCTGGGCCACACCTCCTACTGGAGTATTGATATATCTATAGCTACCCTTTGGTCTCCCATTCTGGGTTTTAACCAAGCCCTGCTATGATATTTATCACTGACTATTACCAATGTGCTGCCATGAGAATGATTGTTAAGTGATCTACAAAATCAATGTTGCTATAGTAGTCATTCCAAAGGGTAGGTTTAACAGAGAAAATTAAATGTGACCATACTTTATCACTCATATATCATCAATGATGCTATTTAGGCCTATATAGCATTTGCAAAGTCATCAACAACTATTGTTTCAATTCAACTAAAATAGAAAATACAATAGGCCTAGGGTTTCAAGCTCGGGTTGATTTTAATTTGAATTATATTTAGTGATATTAAATTATGTTAGGGTGTCAATGCAACCAAATATCAACATTTGAAGGAGATGGTTATTTTGTTTGGATAGTTCTATCTGTGCCACTGACTTATTCTGGTTAATTGATATGTTAGATTCATGTCTCCATCTTAACCAAAAATCAAATTTAAAGAATTAGACTAAATAAAATCTAACTTTATTTAAAGTGCATTTAAAATTGGATTTGATTTATCTCATCTCTATTCTTTAACTTAGATGTTTGGTTAAGATGGAGACGCAAATCAAATATAGAAATGATTAATTTGTAGACAAACTGGAATTAAAGCCAGAATAAGTCAGTGGCACAGATGAAACTATCCAAGCAGAAGATGAATCTCATTCAAATGTTAATATTTGGTTGTGTTGACAACCAAACACAATTCAAAATTACTTTTGTAATACAGTAAATAGCCTAAATGTAAGGCTATCTTACAAACTAATGCACCATTCAACATTAACAGTAGTAACATATCTATGGCTAAATGTTGAAGTTACTATAACTATAAACGTCTTCTTATGTAATCAGAAAAAGCGTGCATGTTGAAGTTAGCATGCATACAGTATATTCTGAAAGTATTCAGACCCCTTGACTTTTTCCACATTTTGTCACATTACAGCCTTATTCTAAAATTGATTAAATTGCTTTTTCCCTCATCAATCTACACACAATACCCCATAATGACAAAGCAAAAACAGGTTTTTAGACATTTTTGCAATTGTATAAAAAAAAAAAATGGAAATATCACATTTACATTACCCTTTACTCAGTACTTTGTTGAAGTACCTTTGGCAGCGATGACAGTTGTTGAGTCTTCTTGGGTATGACGCTACAAGCTTGGCACACCTGTACTTGGGGAATTTCTCTCATTCTTTTCTGCAGATCCTCTCAAGCTCTGTCAGATTGGATGGGTGGTATCACTGCACAACTATTTTCATGTTTCTCCAGAGATGTTTGATCGTGTTAAAGTCCAGGCTCTGGCTGGGCCACTAAAGAACATTTAGAGACTTGTCCCGAAGCCACTCCTGCATTGTCTTGGCTGTGTACTTAGGGTTGTTGTCCCGATGGAAGGTGAACCTTCGCCCCAGTCTGAGGTCTTGAGCGCTCTGGAACAGGTTTTCATCAAGGATCTCTCTGTATTATGCTTTGTTCAGCTTTCCCTCGATCCTGACTAGTTTCTTAGTCCCTGCTGCTGAGAAACATTCCCACAGCACATTGCTGCCACCACCATGCTTCACTGTAGGGAGGGTGACAGGTTTCCTCCAGACATGACCATTGACATTCAGACCAAAGAGTTCCATCTTGGTTTCATCAGACCAGAGAATCTTGTTTCTCATGGTCTGAGCTCTTTAGGTCCCTTTTGTCAAACTCTAAGCAGGCTGTCATGTGGCTTTTACTGAGGAGTGGCTTCTGTCTGGCAACTCTACCATAAAGGCCTGAAGGGTTGTCCTTCTGGAAGGTTCTCCCATCTCTACAGAGGAACTCTGGAGCTCTGTCAGAGTGACCATCGCGTTCTTGGTCACCTCCCTGGTCAAGGCCCTTCTCCCCCGATTGCTCAGTTTGGCCGGGCGGCCAACTCTAGAAGAGTGTTGGTGGTTCCAAACTTTTTTCTTTTAAGAATGATTGAGGCTTGGGGACCTTCAACGCTGAATTTGTTTTTGGGTACCCTTCCCCAGATCTGCGCCTCAACACAATCCTGTCTCAGAGCTCTACGGACAATTATTTTGACCTCATGGCTTGGTTTTTGCTCTGCTTTGGACTGTCAACTGTGGGACCTTATATAGACAGGTGTGTGCCATTCCAAATCATGTCAAATCAATTGAATTTACCACAGATGGACTCCAATCAAGTTGTAGAAACATCTCAAGGATGATCAATGGAAACAGGATGCACCTGCTCAATTTCGAGTCTCATATCAAAGGGTCTGAATACTTATGTAAATAAGATATTTCTGTTTTAATTTTCAATAAATGTGCAAACATTACTAAAATACTGTTTTTGCGTTATTATGGGGTGTTGTGTGCAGATTGATGAGTTAAAAAAATAATAATTTTAGAATAAGGCTGTAACGTAACAAAATGTGGAAAAAGTAACGGGGTCTGAATACTTTTCGAATGCACTGTAGGTTGTCACACATCTGTGAAGATCTTCACAATTACTTTAATAATTTGCGCTGAATCTCGAACAACATTGATCACTTACTTAGTCCAACTGCTCTTAATTGATAATCACCTAACCATTTGGTAAACCTATATATTTAAACTGGTTTGTCTACTATAGATTTTGAGAACATCATAATGAAAATGTATGTCTGTAAAGTAGAAACATATAAAGTATGATTTAAATACGGCAATGTACTATTTTACGCTTTAATCCAAAGAAACAAAAGTTTTCGTATGTGACCCCAGTGGGAATCAAACCCACAACACTGGTGTTGCTAGTGCCATGCGCTTATGAATTGAGCCATGAACAGGACCACTATAATAGATAAGTACAATACAATACTGTAAAACATAATACATATGATTACAATACTGGTGGTCTATTTGCATTTACCCCCCTCCTTTTTTTACGCTGCTGCTACTCGCTGTTTATTATCTATCATCTATTTATAGTCACTTTACCCCGATCTACATGTACATACCTCAATTACCTTGACTAACCTGTACCCTGCACATTGACTCTGTACCAGTACCCCCTGTATATAGCTTTCTTATTGTTATTTTATTGTTGCTCTTTTATTTTTTACTGTAGTTTATTTAGTAAATATTTTTCTTAAAACTGCATTGTTGGTTAAAGGCCTGTAAGTACCGTAAATTCCGGACTATAAGCCGCAACTTTTTTCCCAGGCTTTGAACCTCACGGCTTAAACAATGACGCGGCTAATATATGGATTTTTCCCGCTTTCACATTCTGTGACGTGCTCAGTTTTTTGGCGGCATGAAGCTTTCGTTAGACCAATGAAATTGCCGAACGGGTTAAGGTCAAACTACTTTTTTGTTTACTGTTTAGATTAAATCAAGCGCTCTCAAACTTCCCATCATTCTGATTACGGTAGTTATTTTGTCACCCTCATCATGGCAAAGACACGGAGAAATGCATATGATGCAGCTTTCAAGTTGAAGGCGATTGATCTGGCTGTTGGAAAAGGAAATAGAGCTGCTGCACGGGAGCTTGGTCTTAATGAGTCGATGATAAGACGTTGGAAACAGCAGCGTGAGGAATTGACTCAGTGCAAAAAGACAACTAAAGCTTACTGCTAATTTTTTATTTTTTGTTACAAGCCGTGTTTCGTTAAAGCCTATTTATTTTTGTTACAAGCCGTGTTTCGTTAAAGCCTATTTATTTTTGTTACAAGCCGTGTTTTGTTAAAGCCTGTGTAAAGTTAATTTGTTTCAATGTACCGGTAGGCACCTGCGGCTTATAGACATGCGCGGCTTATTTATGTTCAAAATATATATATTTTTTAAATTGAGTGGGTGCGGCTTATATTCAGGTGCGCTTAATAGTCCGGAAATTACGGTAAGCATTTCACGGTATGATCTACATCTTTTGTATTCTGCACATGTGACAAATAACATTTGATTTGATTTAGGGCTCCTGAGTGGTGCAGTGGTCTAAAGCACTGCATCTCAGTGCTAGAGGTGTCACTACAGAGACCCTGGTTCGAATTCAGGCTGTACCACAACTGGACGTCATTGGGAGTCCCATAGGGTGGCACACAATTGGCCCAGCATCATCTGGGTTTGGCCGGTGCAGGCTGTCATTGTAAATAAGAATTTGTTCTTAACTGACTTGCCTGGTTACATAAAAAAAGATGTATGATTGCCATCCCCATGAGCGTACCACCTCCTTTAGGGCATGGATGAGGCATGCAATGACATCAATCCAGACCTATGTTAGCCATGGATTCGCCACACCAAAAAGGTTTTCCCCATAAGGACATTTAATGCAATGTTGATGATATCCTATGGCCAAATGCTCAAGACAAGCATGATGCAAACGAGTGCCTGCTAAACATTGTTTCTTTCATTTATTTAATTTGTTTCATTTGATTACAGTACAACTAAACTGAGTGTACAAAACATTAGGAACATTATTTTTGAATCGAGTTGATGATCCCTGCGGTAGTGAGTGACGCTCATAATCCGGAATGCCCTATCAAACCACCAAAACACTTAGTGCTGTCTGGACAACACTGTGGTATGTGCCAAAACACCAAAACAGCCAGAACTATTGTGTCAGAGCAGAATAATCATGATTATTCTGGCAACGGACACAACTTTACCAGTGTGAACTGCACATTAAGAAAATAATTAGAGAAACAGAATGGATATAAGGGCTTTTTTTTTGTTTTATTGAAACTCCAGAGTACAGCACAATACAAAAACAGCTGACTGGGTGGGGGAAGGGTTGCAGACAGTGATCTCACCAATCAATCAAATGAAATATATACCTCTCCTTACAGCAACCATGATACACACACTCACACACATTGGTTTGACAAAGCTGTACTGATGGCTCTTTTCAAGACAAACTGGTCCACAGATTTCCAGGGAGAAGACACAACAGCATATTGTTGCTCTGCAAGACTGTTAGGCTTCCAGATCCTGACTTGTCAACTAAAAGTTAAACTTGTGAGGTCACTCCACTTCAATAGAACATTATACAGGTTCTAGGAACTAGATGCGGGGGTTGTGTAAGTGGGTTATGGAAGATGTGTTTGTACATGCTTGTATGCATAGGTGTTACTCTGCAGTCACATCCATGACTGTTTCCCAACGTAGAATTATTTAACGTTCAAAAACAGATATTCTGCTGCCATCTACTGGACTAGAACAGAGTTGAGACCTTAGCACAGGTGTTAGGCAGCTATTGGTCAGATCAGGTCCAGAAGTGGGCAACTGGTTGTCTGGACTGGAGCCACAGGTACCATACTTGCAAACATTAGAACAAGTTTAAGAAAAAAAATAATTATGTCTCAAAATGAGCATCAGACAATTAAAATTGTTGATGAAGTTGCACGTGATCAAACACTATATGTTAGCTGTCCTCGAAACCTGGCGCTAGCCGGATCCTGCCAGGGCCCGATAATCGGACACGCAGAAGCACAACCCCAGGGCAAGCTGCCCCCCGCGGCGCTGGATCCCAAAAAAAGGCAGTTTAAGTTAGAGATATCTGCATCTATCAGGGATCAAGGTAAGACCCAGATGCAGACTTGAAGTGACAATGTTTATTGAAGCAACAGGGGCAGGCAAAGACAGGTCAAGGCAGGCAGGGGTCGAAAATCCAGGGTAAGGCAAAAGTACAGGACGGCAGGCGGACTCGGGGTCAGGCAGAGTTCAGTAATCCAGAGGTGGAGCAAAGGTACAGGACGGCAGGCAGAGAGGTCAGGCGGGTGGGTACAGGGTCAGGACAGGCAAAGGTCAAAAACCAGGAGGACGAGGAAAGAGAGGCTGGTAAGCTTGAACAAACAGGCAACAAACAGACAGAGAACACAGGAATAAATACACGGGGTAATAGGGAAAATGGGCGACACCTGGAGGGGGGTGGAGACAAGCACAAGGACAGGTGAAACATCAGGGTGTGACAGTACCCCCCCCCCCTAGGGATGCCACTTGGCATTCCACCTGGGAGGATACCTGGTTGACTGGGCTGGCGGCGGTGAAAGTCGGCGATGAGGGCCGGGTCCAAGATGTCTTTAGCGGGAACCCAGCACCTCTCCTCCGGGCCATAACCCTCCCAGTCAACCAGGTACTGGAAACCCCTGCTCCGTGGTCGAACCCTCAGGAGGCGTCTCACCGTGTACGCTTGCTGGCCCTCGATGACACGGGGGGGAGGGAGGGATGGGCCTAGAAACAGAAGACAAGGGGCTGTCAGACATGGTTTTGACTCTAGACAGAAAAGGTAGAAAAAATAAGGAGGGTACAGGGCAACAGAGGACGAACAGCAGAGGGGCTAATGATCTTGGAGCGGGGGGGGGGGACAGGTCTCGGCTTCCGGGGGTGTAGCCGCAGCCCTATAGCGACATGCCAGTGCCTCAGACTTGACCTTCTTGGATACCGGTTGGTGCTGCAGAAGCGAAGTGGCCCGAGCCTTACTGAACCCCTCCCGGAGGTCCTGGTACTCTGCGGAGCTGGCGAAAAGGTCCTGGGCAATTTGCAAGCCCCCTGGAAGACATCCCGGGGCAGGCAGAGCTGACTTCAGGCAATGAGTGTTAGGACGAGCTCCAGCCCACGATGGCACCAGTAGCCCAGTCAATGGAGGGATTGTGTCGCTGGAGCCAGGAGAATCCCAATACCACGGGGACCTGCAGAGAGGAATTGGATAGCCTCCCTGACACTTGTAGGCTGATGTGGGTGGTCTGGTGGGTTACCTGGCCTATAGAGTGCCTGTCCAGCGCTCTAACACCCATGGGAATGGAGAGGGCTTGAGTGGGGATGCCCAGCTCAAACGCCAGGGTAATGTCTATGAGACTCACATCGGCCACCGAGTCGATGAGTGCCTGGAGAGACTTGGACTGGTCGCCCCACAGCAGAGTGGCATAGAGGGGGGGTCGAGTAAGGAGAGAAGACAAGACGAACTGACAACAAACAGACAGAGAACACAGATATAAATACACAGGTGATAATAGGGAAGATGGGCGATACCTGGATGGGGGTGGAGACAAGCACAAGGACAGGTGAAACAGATCAGGGCGTGACAGCATCTGCTGTGAAAGGTGACAGAGTTAGAGCAATGTTTGTCAGACCATGAAACATCCCGAGAATCAGTCAACTGACAAAATCATCTGTAGCGTCCAAACAGTTTGGGCTACACACTAATATGATCCCCCCGCCACTATCTGTTGTTCCATGTAGTGAATGTTTTTTGGGGGACTATCTGTTGTTCCATGTAGTTAATCTGTTAATCTACGTTTGTATGGGCTAATAGCAGTAAGGCCCAAAATACACTGCTCAAAAAAATAAAGGGAACACTTAAACAACACAATGTAACTCCAAGTCAATCACACTTCTGTGAAATCAAACTGTCCACTTAGGAAGCAACACTGATTGACAAAAAATGTCACATGCTGTTGTGCAAATGGAATAGACAACAGGTGGAAATTATAGGCAATTAGCAAGACACCCCCAATAAAGGAGTGGTTCTGCAGGTGGGAACAACAGACCACTTCTCAGTTCCTATGCTTCCTGGCTGATGTTTTGGTCACTTTTGAATGCTGGCGGTGCTTTCACTCTAGTGGTAGCTTGAGACGGAGTCTACAACCCACACAAGTGGCTCAGGTAGTGCAGCTCATCCAGGATGGCACATCAATGCGAGCTGTGGCAAGAAGGTTTGCTGTGTCTGTCAACGTAGTGTCCAGAGCATGGAGGCGCTACCAGGAGACAGGCCAGTACATCAGGAGACGTGTAGGAGGCTGTAGGAGGGAAACAACCCAGCAGCAGGACCGCTACCTCCGCCTTTGTGCAAGGAGGAGCAGGAGGAGCACTGCCAGAGCCCTGCAAAATGACCTCCAGCAGGCCACAAATGTGCATGTGTCTGCTCAAACGGTCAGAAACAGACTCCATGAGGGTGGTATGACGGCCCGACGTCCACAGGTGGGGGTTGTGCTTACAGCCCAACACCGTGCAGGACGTTTGGCATTTGCCAGAGAACACCAAGATTGGCAAATTCGCCACTGGCGCCCTGTGCTCTTCACAGATGAAAGCAGGTTCACACTGAGCACGTGACAGACGTAACAGAGTCTGGAGACGCCGTGGAGAACGTTCTTCTGCCTGCAACATCCTCCAGCATGACCGGTTTGGCGGTGGGTCAGTCATGGTGTGGGGTGATATTTCTTTGGGGGGCCGCACAGCCCTCCATGTGCTCGCCAGAGGTAGCCTGACTGCCATTAGGTACCGAGATGAGATCCACAGACCCCTTGTGAGACCATATGCTGGTGCGGTTGGCCCTGGGTTCCTCCTAATGCAAGACAATGCTAGACCTCATGTGGCTGGAGTGTGTCAGCAGTTCCTGCAAGAGGAAGGCATTGATGCTATGGACTGGCCTGCCCGTTCCCCAGACCTGAATCAAATTGAGCACATCTGGGACATCATGTCTCGCTCCATCCACCAACGCCACGTTGCACCACAGACTGTCCAGGAGTTGGCGGATGCTTTAGTCCAGGTCTCGGAGGAGATCCCTCAGGAGACCATCCGCCACCTCATCAGGAGCATGCCCAGGCGTTGTAGGGAGGTCAAACAGGCACGTGGAGGCCACACACACTACTGAGCCTCATTTTGACTTGTTTTAAGGACATTACATCCAAGTTGGATCAGCCTGTAGTGTGATTTTCCACTTTAATTTTGAGTGTGACTCCAAATCCAGACCTCTATGGGTTGATAAATTGGATTTCCATTGATTATTTTTGTGTGATTTTGTTGTCAGCACATTCAACTATGTAAAGAAAAAAGTATTTAATAAGATTATTTCATTCATTCAGATCTAGGATGTGTTATTTTAGTGTTCCCTTTATTTTTTTTAGCAGTATATTTTGAATCCAATTTGTTTTTACAAGTTTTATTGATACTTCAAGGGGTCTTACAATTCAAAATCAAATAGCAAGATGATCCTTGGTATGACCGTAAAACAATTCCATATAGCTTAGTAGAATCCCCTCCCACGGCTTAGACAGGGTTTAGACTGTAATGGGTTAACAGAAATCCAACGGCACATTCTGATAATCAAAGCAACTAGATCACATTTGTTTGACTGACTGGTCAAATAGCTCTCAGTGTAGTGTACCTAGCTCCACTTAATTGTCGCAGACTAAGGCAAGGGTTTGAATCTCACAAGTTTGTTTTTCCCTTTGAAATGTAGAATTACATTGATTGTTTAGTGTGTTGATAAGAGAAGTTCAGACAAAACATTGTTTTCCTTAGCAAAATGCTTGACCCGAGGGGGGGCTAGAACCCACGGTTAATGTGCATTGTAGTCAAAGATACTGGTAATTAACCCAAGATACACCACCGGTGTCATTTCCAATGGAAGCAAATTAAGCATAGTGGGCAGAAAAAGCAAGGAGGAGGACAGAGCCAAGCACGAGCTAACAAGATCTTACTGGTGCGTTTTAGCATGTACAGTGCATTCAGAAAGTATTCTGACCTTTTCCCCTTTTCCACATTTTATTACGTTACAGCCTTATTCTGAAATGGATTAAATAAAAACATTTCCTCATCAATCCACATATAATACCCCATAATGACAAAGCAAAAACAGGTTTTTAGAGATATTTTGCAAATGTATTAAAAATAAAAAACAGAAATACCTTATTTACATAAGTATTCAGACCCTTTGCTAGGAGACTCGAAATTGAGCTCAGGTGCATCCTTGAGATGTTTCTACAACTTCATTGGTCCACCTGTCGTAAATTCAATTGATTGGACATGATTTGGAAAGGCACACACCGGTCTGAATAAGGTCCCACATTGGACAGTGCATGTCAGAACAAACACCAAGCCATGAGGTCGAAAGAATTGTTCATAGAGCTCCGAGACAGGATTGTGTCGAGGCACAGATCTGGGGAAGGCTACCAAAATATGGCCCCAAGAACACAGTGGCCATCATTCTTAAATGGAAGAAGTTTGGAACCACCAAGACTCTTCCTAGAGCTGGCCTTGGTCAGGGAGATGACCAAAAACAGACGGTCACTCTGATAGAGCTCCAGAGTTCCTCTGTGGAGATGGGAGAACCTTCCAGAAGGACAACCATCTCTGCAACACTCCACCAATCAGGCGTTTAAGGTAGTAGCCAGACGGAAGCCACTCCTCAGTAAAATACACACGACAGCCCACTTGGAATTTGCCAAAAAGGCACCTAAAGGACTCTCAGACCATGAGAAACAAGATTCTCTGGTTTGATGAAACCATGATTGCACTCTTTGGCGTGAATGCCAACTGCCACGTCCTGATGAAACCTGGCACCATCCCTACAGTGAAGCATGGAGGTGGCAGCATCATATTGTAGTAATTGTTTTCAGCGGCAGGGAGTGGGAGACTAGTGAGGATCGAGGGAAACAAGAACGGAGCATAGTACATAGAGATCCTTGATGAAAACCTGCTCTAGAGCGCTCAGGACCTCAGACTGGGGCGAAGGTTCACCTTCCAACAGGACATCGACCCTAAGCACACAGCCAAGACAGCGCAGGAGTGGCTTCGGGACAAGTCTATGAATGTCCTTGAGTGGCCCAGCCAGAGTCTGGACTTGAACCTGACCGATCATCTCTGGAGAGATCTAAAAAGTGACACTCCCCATCCAACCTGACAGAGCTTGAGAGGATCTGCAGAGAAGAATGGGAGAAACTCCCAAAATACAGGTGTGCCAAGCTTGTAGCGTCATACCCAAGAAGACCCGAGGCTGTCATCACTGAGTAAAGGGTCTGAATTCTTATGTAAATATATTTAACCTCTATGGGCTAGGTGGGACGCTTGCGTCCCACCTACGTAACAGCCACTGCCAGCCTGTGGCGCGATTTTCAAAAATCCTATTACTTCAATTTCTCAAACATATGACTATTTTACAGCCATTTAAAGACAAGACTCTCGTTAATCTAACCACACTGTCCGATTTCAAAAAGGCTTTACAACGAAAGCAAAACATTAGATTATGTCAGCAGAGTACCAAGCCAGAAATAATCAGACACCCATTTTTCAAGCCAGCATATAATGTCACCAAAACCCAGAAGACAGCTAAATGCAGCACTCACCTTTGATGATCTTCATCAGATGACAACCCTAGGACATTATGTTATACAATACATGCATGTTTTGTTCAATCAAGTTCATATTTATATCAAAAACCAGCTTTTTACATTAGCATGTGACGTTCAGAACTAGCATACCCCCCCGCAAACTTCCGGGGAATTCGCTAACATTTTACTAAATTACTCACGATAAACGTTCACAAAAAGCATAACAATTATTTTAAGAATTATAGATACAGACCTCCTCTATGCACTCGATATGTCCGATTTTAAAATAGCTTTTTGGTGAAAGCACATTTTGCAATATTCTAAGTACATAGCCCAGGCATCACGGGCTCGCTATTTAGACACCCGGCAAGTTTAGCACTCACCATAATCATATTTACTATTATAAAAGTTTGATTACCTTTTGTTGTCTTCGTCAGAATGCACACCCAGGACTGCTACTTCAATAACAGATGTTGGTTTGGTCCAAAATAATCCATCGTTATATCCGAATAGCGGCGTTTTGTTCGTGCGTTCCAGACACTATCCGAAATAGTAAAGAAGTGTCGCGCGCATGGCGCAATTCGTGACAATAAAATTCTAAATATTCCATTACCGTACTTCGAAGCATGTCAACCGCTGTTTAAAATCAATTTTTACGACACTTTTCTCGTAGAAAAGCGATAATATTCCGACAGGGAATCTCCTTTTCGGCAAACAGAGGAAAAAATCCCAAAGGCGGGGGCGGTCGGGGTCACGCGCATAAGGCCAGTGTCCCTTGATCGGCCACTTGAGAAAGGCGATAATGTGTTTCAGCCTGGGGCTGGAATGACGACATTCTGTTTTTTCCCGGGCTCTGAGCGCCTATGGACGACGTGGGAAGTGTCACGTTAGAGCAGAGATCCTTAGTAAATGATAGAGATGGAAAAGAAGTTCAAGAAATGGTCAGACAGCCCACTTCCTGTAAAGGAATCTCTCAGGTTTTGACCTGCCATTTGAGTTCTGTTATACTCACAGACACCATTCAAACAGTTTTAGAAAATTTAGGGTGTTTTCTATCCATATGTAATAAGTATATGCATATTCTAGTTACTGGGTAGGAGTGGTAACCAGATTAAATCGGGTATGTTTTTTATCCAGCCGTGTCAATACTGCCCCCTAGCCCTAACAGGTTTTAAGTTATTTAAAAAAAAATGAATCTCTAAAATCCTGTTTTTGCTTTGTCATAATGGGGTATTGTGTGTAGATTTATGAGGGGGAAAAACAATTTAACCTCTTGACGGTCGCCTAGGATAGGGGGCGCCACAGCGCATTTTGAAAAAAATTAGTGCCCATTTTAAACGGCCTACTACTCAAACTCAGAAGCTAGGATATGCATATAATTAATACTTGTGGATAGAAAACACCCTAAAGTTTCTAAAACTGTTTGAATGGTGTCTGTGAGTCTAACAGAACTCATATGGCAGTCAAAACCCCGAGACAGATCGAAACAGGAAGTGGAATTCTGAATTGCGAACTCAACTTCATCACGTTGCCTATTAATCACACCGTGAGCTATGGTTCATTGAGCACTTCCTATTGCTTCCACTAGATGTCCCCAGTCTTTACAAAGTGATTTGAGTCTCCTACTGTGAAAACTGACAGAATGACACGTTGTGGAACGTGGTCACATGGAGAGGGCCATCACCATTATGACGCCAGTGCCCCTGGCTACCCTCCCCTTTCGAAACATTTATAAAGACAATTCAATCGTCCCCCTTGAATCTTATTGGAGCTCTGGTTGAAAAAGGCCCTAAAGATTTATGTTATACAACGTTTTACATGTTTGAACGAACCTAAATAAGAAAAAAATGCATTTTGTTGAAAGAGTAGACGTTGGAACTTTTGGTGCAGCCTTCAGAACGCGCTAACAACAACAAGCTAATGGAACATAAAGGATGAACTTTTTCGAACGAAAATACATTTGTTGTGGACCTGGGATTCCTGGAAGTGCCTAAGGATGAAGATAATCAAAGGTAAGGGATTATTGACAATAGTATACAAGACTAGATTTGATATGCGATTGTTCCAAGATGGCGCTGACCTGTATTGCTAGCCTATTGTTCTGAGTATCGCATCCCCTTTTATCGCAAAGTGTGATTACCCAGTAAAGTTATTTTTAAATCTGGCATTACAGGTGCTTTCAAGAGATATTCATCTATAAATCTTAGAATGACAATATTACATTTTTAAAATGTTTTCCAATAGTAATTTAGTAAATTGTAGCGCTGTTTCATCGGATGCATTTGAGGGAAAATAGTCAACGTTACGCACCGATGTAAAATGCTGTTTTTATATATAAATATGAACTTTATCGAACAAAAGAATGCATGTATTGTGTAACATGATGTCCTAGGTGTGTCATCTGATGAAGATTGTCAAAGGTTAGTGCTGCATTTAGCTGTTTTTTGGTTATTTGTGATGCATGTGGTTGGTCGGAAAATGGCTATGTGGCTACTTTTACGATATACTCCTCTAACATAATCTAATGTTTTGCTTTTGCTGTAAAGCCTTTTTGAAATCGGACAACGTGGTTCGATTCAGGAGAGGTGTATCTATAAAACGATATAATTTGAAGAAAGAGGGAAACAAGGTACAACATACTATAGGGGAGTCACAATCTCGCGACTTCGGTTGAAGGATATACAATCACCACTGACAAGGCCAATAAAATCTACGCCTTGCTGGAAGCCCCGCTTTCCACAGGTGACAAGCGTGGGGCTCGGATTCATTCCCTCAATGTGATACCTCTCTTCACTGAGCCCAGGAGCGCGCGAGGCCAAACAGGTGCTGTACCTCCTTCAGGGAAGAGAAGTTATAGTCATAACCAGGTGTTGGAACCAAAATGAAAGTTCTGAACCGGTTCGACCAAAAAAAAAAAAACGTTTTATATATCGTTCCTTTCTGTTTCTTTTAAAACCTCTGAAATATTTATATTTTTTACATTTAGCTTGACATTAAGCGACTTCACCAATGGATAGAGCAGCTTGTATGGAACGGAAAGCTATGTACATGCATTGGACAGAAAAGTGTAGTGTAGGGTGCAACATGCGACTGAAATTTGGCGGGTGAGGAGAGTGCTGGGCATGAAGTGCTGGGCATCTTGTTGTTATGACATGCATTATCTGAATTAGACCCACAGAATTATACCTATGGAGGAGCGACTTCTATGACTGAACTTTGAATGTCTTTGAACAGAGAGTTGGTTTAACTAATGTTGGACCAGACCATTTTTAATCTGAGCCTAGAGGAAAGTCTTTGCCCTCAGGCCTGGAGGGAAGCCACAGTAATTCCGCAACCCAAGAGTGGTAAAGCGGCCTTTACTGGTTCTAACAGCAGACCTATAAGCTTGCTGCCAGCTCTTAGCAAACTTGGAAAAGATTGTGTTTGACCAAAAACAATGCTATTTCTCTGTAAACAAATGAACAACAGACTTTCAGCATGCTTATAGAGAAGGGCCCTCAACATGTACTGCACTGACACAAATGACTGATGATTGTTTGAAATAAATTGCTTTTAACAAGATTGTGGGAGCTGTACTGTTAGATTTCAGTGCAGCCTTTGATATTATTATTATTATAGTATGTGTTATGGCTTTTCAACCTCTGCCATATCGTGGATTCAGAGCAATCGTTCTAATACAACTCAAAGGGTATTCTTTAACCTGTTAGGGCTAGGGGGCAGTATTTGCACGGCTGGATATTTTTTTTTTACCCGATTTAATCTGGTTACTAATCCTACCCAGTAACTAGAATATGCATATACTTATTATATATGGATAGAAAACACTCTAAAGTTTCTAAAACTGTTTGAATGGTGTCTGTGAGTATAACAGAACTCATTTGGCAGGCAAAACCCTGAGACATTTTCTGACAGGAAGTGGATACCTGATGTGTTGTATTACCTTTAAACCTATGCCATTGAAAAACACAGGGGCTGAGGAATATTTTGGCACTTCCTATTGCTTCCACTAGATGTCACCAGCCTTTACAAAGTGTTTTGAGTCTTCTGGAGGGAGATCTGACCGAACAAGAGCCATGGAACGATGATGGCCCATTAGACACCTGGCGCGCGAGTTCATGTTGGGTACCCTCGTTCCAATACGTTATAAAAGAGAATGCATTCGTCCACCTTGAATATTATTCATGTTCTGGTTAAAAAAGGCCCTAATGATTTATGCTATACAACGTTTGACATGTTTGAACGAACGTAAATATATTTTTTCCCCTCGTTCATGACGAGAAGTCCGGCTGGCTTAGATCATGTGCTAACAAGACGGAGATTTTTGGACATAAATGATGAGCTTTTTTGAACAAAACTACATTCGTTATGGACCTGTGATACCTGGAAGTGACATCTGATGAAGAGAATCAAAGGTAATGGATTATTTACATAGTATTTTCGATTTTAGATCTCCCCAACATGATGTCTAGTCTGTATCGCAACGCGTATTTTTCTGGGCGCAGTGCTCAGATTATTGCAAAGTGTGATTTCCCAGTAAGGTTATTTTTAAATCTGGCAAGTTGATTGCGTTCAAGAGATGTAAATCTATAATTCTTTAAATGACAATATAATATTTTACCAATGTTTTCTAATTTTAATTATTTAATTTGTGGTACTGACTTGACTGCCGGTTATTGGAGGGAAATGATTTCCTCAACATCAATGCCATAGTAAAACGCTGTTTTTGGATATAAATATGAACTTGATAGAACTAAAAATGCATGCATTGTCTAACATAATGTCCTAGGAGTGTCATCTGATGGAGATTGTAAAAGGTTAGTGCATCATTTTAGCTGGTTTTATGGTTTTGGTGACCCTGTCTTTGAATTGACAAAACATTACACACAACTCTTGTAAATGTACTGTCCTAACATACTCTAAATTTATGCTTTCGCCGTAAAACCTTTTTGAAATCGTAAAACGTGGTTAGATTAAGGAGATGTTTATCTTTCAAAGGGTGTAAAATAGTTGTATGTTTGAAAAATTTGAATTTTGACATTTATTTGGATTCAAATTTGCCGCTCTTGAAATGCACCTGCTGTTGATGGAGTGCACCACGGGTGGGACGCTTGCGTCCCACCTAGCCCATAGAGGTTAATGGAAGCTTCTCTAATGTCAAAAATGTCAAGTTTGGTGTACCGCAGGGCAGCTCTCTAGGTCCTCTACTCTTTTCTATTTTTACCAATGACCTGCCACTGGCATTAAACAAAGCATGTGTGTCCATGTATGCTGATGATTCAACCACAGTTAATGAAGTCACTGAAACCCTTAACAAAGAGTTGCCGTCTGATTTGGAATGGGTGGCCAGTAATAAACTGGTTCTGAACAACTCTAAAACTAAGAGCATTGTATTTGGTACAAATCATTCCTTAAGTTCTAGACCTCAGCTGAATCTGGTAATGAATGGTGTGGCTGTTGAACAAGTTGAGGAGACTAAATTACTTGGCGTTACATTAGATTGTAAACTGTCATGGTCAAAACATATAGATTCAATGGTTGTAAAGATGGGGAGAGGTCAGGCTGTAATAAAGAGATGCTCTGCTTTTTTGACACCACACTCCAAAACGCAAGTTCTGCAGGCTCTAGTTTTGTCTAATCTTGATTATTGTCCAGTCGTGTGGTCCAGTGCTGCAAGAAAATACCTAGTTAAGCTGCAGCGGCCCAGAACAAAGCGACACGTTTTACTATTAATTGTAATCAGAAGGCTGATATAAATATTATGCATGCCAGTCTCTCTTGGCTACGAGTTGAGGAGAGACGGACTGCATCACATCTTCTTTTCATAAGAAACATGAATGTGTTGAAAATCCTAAATTGTTTGCATAGTCAACTTACACACAGCTCTGACAGACACACTTATCCCACCAGACATGCCACCAGGGGTCTTTTCGCAGTGCCGAAATCCAGAACAAATTCAAGAAAGCGTACAGTATTATATAGATCACTTATTGCATGGAACTTCCTTCCATCTCATATTGCTCAAATAAACAGCGAACCTGATTTCATAAACCAGATACAGCAACACCTCGCGGCACAATGCATCTCCCCTATTTGACCTAGATAGTTT
Organism: Salmo salar; assembly: GCF_965601325.2. NCBI lineage: Eukaryota > Metazoa > Chordata > Actinopteri > Salmoniformes > Salmonidae > Salmo > Salmo salar. The sequence goes on from NC_138306.1 coordinate 26,157,336, forward strand.
GGGTGTATGCATTGATATGTAGGCTACGTGTGCCTTTTGAATAAATATATGTAGTTCTGTCCTTGAGCTGTTCTTTTCTATTGATGTTCTGTATTATGTCATTCTGTATTATGTTTCATGTTTTGTGTGGACCCCAGGAAGAGTAGCTGCTGCTTTTGCAACAGCTAATGGGATCCTAATAAAATACCAAAAAAGCTAGCCCTTGATCACAACTGGTTCTTTTCCTCTGACAATTGTCTTATTTTCTGGTTTTCTGTTCTGTTCCCTCAACCGGTTCCAACCCCTGGCCATAACATTACGTTCCCTTTCAGTCAGTCAACTTCGGTACAACATAGTATGGGAAAATATAATTGTCCCAAGCCAACCCCAATTGATACTAAATGAAACGGCCCATGGAAGCCCACCCAGACCTGACCCCGCCAGATACGACAGTCTGGGTATTGCACACGACACGCTGTCCAGTGACGTTCCCCTGTCCCAACTGTAAGCATACTGTGTGCTATACCGTGAGCGTGACATCCTAGAAATAAAACCTCACAAAAGTGTGCAGTGATGCCCAACTCGCCGCAGCACAAATATCTCTTAAAGGTCAACTCTTTAACGTCTCTTGGGTAGGGGGCAGTATTTTCACATCCGTATGAAAAGCGTGCCCAAAGTAAACTGCCTGTTACTCAGGCCCAGAAACTAGGATATGCATATAATTGGTAAATTTGGATAGAAAACACAAAAGTTTCTAAAACTGTTAAAATAATGTCTGTGAGTATAACAGAACTGATATGGCAGGTGAAACCCCGAGGACAAACCATCCCCCCCAAAAATTCTGCCTACCACTATTTTCAATGGCTCTCACTTTTATTATAAGGCGAAGTCCTCCCAGATTGCAGCTCCTAGGGCTTCCACTAGATGTCAACAGTCTTTAGAAAATGTTTTAGGCTGGTTTTTGGAAAAATTAGCCAGAAATTGTAGATTTTCTAGGTGGCTCCCATTTTGGCTGTAGTGTTTCCAAGCGCGTGAATGAGAGCGCGTTCTTTGGAATTTTTCACCGGTAAAGACAATAACGATTCTCCGTCTTAAATTGTATTGTTTATTTACGTATTAGGGTACCTAAGGTTTGATTATAAATGTTGTTTGACTTGTTTGGAAAAGTTTATTAGTAACGTTTGGGATTCATTTTGTATGCATTTTGATGGAGGGAAACTGGGTGGATTATTGACTGCAGCACGCCAGCTAAACTGAGTTTTATGGATATAAAGAAGGACATTATCGAACAAAAGGACCATCTGTGATGTAACTGGGACCTTTTGGAGTGCCAACAGAAGAAGATCATCAAAGGTAAGGCATTTATTATATCGCTATTTCTGACTTTCGTGTCGCACCTACCTGGTTGAAATATGTTTTCATGCTTTTGTATGCGGGGAGCTGTCCTCAGATAATCGCATGGTGTGCCTTCACCATAAAGCCTTTTTGAAATCTGACACAGCGGCTGGATTAACAAGAAGTTAAGCTTTATTTTTCTGTATTACACTTGTGATTTTATGAAAGTAAAATATTTATAATTCTGTAGTTTGAATTTCGCGCTCTGCAATTTCACCGGATGTTGGCCAGGTGGGACGCTACCGTCCCACCTGCCCATAAGAAGTTAAACAATGCCCAAGACTCTGCAAAACCCCGGGTGGAGTTGGCATTTACACCACAAGGTAACCCTTGCCCCTTGCTGCTATATGCCAGGGAGATAGCCTCCGCAGTCCAGTGGGAGAGGCGCTGCTTAGAGAGCGCTCTGCCAAGATCTGGATTAGCAAAACAGACAAAAAGTTGGTCACCGGATATCCCGGATCCATTCAATGTACGTGTGTAAAGCTCGCACCGGACACAGGACATGTAACCTCTGTTGCTCTTCAGAAGCAAATAGGCCGGGATTCAATTGGATCTCGCTTTATCGACAATGCACCTTTAATGTTCCCACATTCGTGGACACCGCATTTACGGTAAATGCTGCATATATCGGTTCAATCGATCAGATAGAATCCTGGCCTTATAGTCAGTGCATTTAACTGAGGTAGGTAAACAACCACATATCACAGTCATGGAAATTAAAAAGTGTCTATAACCATTACTGACAACGTTGTCGTAGTTAAATTGTTCTGTTTGATGTGTCAGAAAGCTTTGAACATGATCATTGCCAGTTCTGAAGCTTTTGAAAAGGCTACCATAACTACAAGTGACAAGATGGGAGCAATATTCCGTACTCCAAATCTCTATTTTGCTATTTTAGTTGGAAGTAAAACTTTTGAACCTGACATAATGCTTTCTTCATTGACAAGTAGATCTAAGTGAAATGATGTACAGTTGAAATTTGTCTGTCAAAACAATGACAAAAAAACATGTATTTTAAACATTCACTTAGAACTGAAAATGAATGTGACTTCAACTTCATACAAAGACATATTTTCAATGTCTTTCAATGTCATTTTGCTAACTGGGACACACACACACCTGTGCCTTTGCATTCGATAACATTGTAGAGAATGGTTTGTGATGCTGGGGTCAACTGCAGATGCTTTTTGGGGTAAGGGCTTCCTGGGTTGAGGTTTGTTAACAGCAAGCCCAGACCGCAAAAAGACCTGAAGAGGACAAAGGGGTCAACGTCAACATCAAGGTTACGGTCACGTTTGCATATGGTCAGACAGTCCTCTCAGCACCTGAAACATACAAACTCACACATGTAAGAACTTAAAAACACACGTGTGAATATGAATGAATGAATGAATTTCATGCCGGGTAGTTTGACCCATTCCTTACAGGATTACTATCACTATTAATTTCCAGCCCTAGTCCAGCAGAGCACCTGATTCAATAAATCTCAGTATGTTTAGTCAAACAAGTTATATCTATAGGGCTTATTTAAAATGAATGCACATGAACTCTGGAGTTGACGGAAAGTTTATATTTTTAGTACAGACCAGCATGCCAGACACTAAACCTGACCATACTGAGGCTAAATCAAAAATTAGTGTAGATCAGCATTTGGCTTGACAGGAAGATTAACGGATCCAGATAAATAGGATGGCTTGCTTACTTTGTTGAACACCCATACAACTTTTTGTGGTTTATAAATAAAGTGAAACTCACACTTCATTACTTAGAAAAATAATATTTTAAAATATCTCGAAATCTGTGATTTTGGGTCAGAGCAAAGTGAGCTGGACAACCGACTGATGCATTTTTGGGAAACACTCCCTTAGTCCAGTGGTTATGGCCTATCTACCGGATAGGAGGGCACGAGGACAGCACGGTAGCTGTCCATAGTGCTGAAATCAAAGTAGCGCGCTAGTCCTGCGGTGAACGCCCAACATCTCTTTCTCCCTCTCGCTCGCTGTCACGCACGCACACATACACACACGGAGCACTACAACCGGAGAAACAAAACCAATGGTTACTATTGTCTCACACTCTAGTATTTTGCATGTGTTTGTATGCGTGCAGAGAACCGTGAACGACATGCTTTTTTTGTCGTGGAAAGAGGTTGCGATGTGAGTCAATGTCCTGTAGTTGTCTACATTAGTCCATGTTTTACACCACTCAGACACCCATTCACCGTTGGAAAAGAGATATAAAAACAATTACACTAATCTAACCCAAAGATAAAAAATCCTTATTGATAAAATACACATTTTAACAGGATCACCAAGCTCTATTTAGGCTTTTCTAAACCATGTGATTGGATATGTCTAAATAAAAACGAGATCCACAGGCGGTTGGCTTTAAGTCAAAGTGTTTTTACAGAACACACACATTCAACATTTGTCACACGATTTAACGTTGCGTTTTGCTCTGTGAGCGCGGCAGCTAAATTTGGAGCAACCGTGGCGCGCACGCACAGGGTTAAGCAGATAGCATAATTGCTATTCTAACATACATCGGGTGTGCCAATATTATGCAAATTAATAAAAACAATTGTTAATTCAGTGTTGTCAAAATGTCTTCATAAAGAGGGAGGAAAGAGCACTGCGGGAATGTCTATTCTTCATGAATAAAATGATAGACGGGTGAAACGCCAGATGAGAGAGGGTATGAGATGATGAGAGGAGAAGTGGAAAGATTGAGGGAGAGGAGAGGCAGAGAATGGTGTTTGTTACCTTTCACCGAGTGTAGATGCATGGTCTCTGTACTGTTTCAGATGAATCTCCTGAGAGGAAAATAAAGATGTTCGTAACTCTGTCCCTCCTCAGGAACACAACCGAGGGTTGGAACCACGTCTTGTCTCCCAGTGAAAAACAAGAATGAAGAATGCACAAGGGGTTGATAAAGAAAACGTGATACAAATAATATGAGGCTGAAAGCGTTATTCCAGAATATGGTTAGAGGTAGGTATTGATCCTGAGCGCTGTGGATATTGAGAAATCGCCTCCAACGGACGCATCCCTACCACACTATCCGTTTGGCCACATGATGCCTTTGCCATTTTTTCCCTTTCGCATGAATGAATGAGCAGCGTCTATTTTCGTTGCAGTTTCGAAAATAGCAGATATACTTCCATCCCTGCCCTATTTTCACATATTTTATGTAGTTAAAACAATACTGCAAAAGAAAACGCAAATGGAACCCAGCACCACTCATTCCTCCAGTCAGTAGGCGATTGACCCGCATTGACGTCATTGCGTCATTAGGTCTACCCTGGAAACACGGGGCTCCTATAAATAGAACACATAAATTAAGCCGCGCGCAGGGTTGGCTTGTTGAGGAGTGACTATTTGTATCGAACCTATAACCCCATCCTCTGATTCCTGAGAAATATTACCGCCTCTCAAGGACGAACTGATCACGACTCACGGCTATTTTTAGAAACGGGGGAGGAGAGAGAGAGAGAGAGAGAAAGAGAGAGAGAACTTCGTTTGTCTTCCTCCCCGCCCAGCTCCACATCTCTCCTCTGGCGGCAAAACAGAAACAGCGCCACGGGGATATAAATAGTACTAAGCGGCCATCCAGCCAGTCATTGGGGGGAGAGGAGACCCTGTAGCTGAGACAAAGTATCCCTATCCCGGCCACGGAGTCCTGAGCAGCCCGCTGTAGTATGGTCTCAGAGAGGGAGACTACATGGATTGCCAACCCTGCTCCTGGAGAGCTATCCTCCTGTCGGATTTTGTACCAGCCCTGCTTTTCTGCTAATCAGCTGCTCATCGGGGACTTGGTTAACTGAATCATGTGTGTTTTAGTAGTACTGGATTAAAAGCCTGTAGGCAAAGCAGTTCTCCAGGAGGCGCGTTGGCCACCTTTGCATTGTTACAACACTTCATGGAAGAATCTCATTCTCTAATGTCTGACTTTCTTCATTATGTTCCAGGGCCGTTCATTCATCCAGCCATTCATCAATGTATCCATCCATTCATTCATTCATTCCAAAAACTGATGAAACAACACATCTCCCATATTTGAACGAGATATTGTGTATTAGGAAAGTAGATTTTAGAAAGTATTCAGACCCCTTGACTTTTTCCACATTTTGTTACTTACAGACTTATTCTAAAATGTATTAAAACAATGTTTTCCTTTATCAATCTACACACAATAGCCCATAATGACAAAGCGAAAACAGGATTTTTGAGATTTTTGCAAATGTATTAAATATAAAAAACAGAAATTATTCAGACCCTTTGCTATGAGACTCGAAATTGAGTTCAGGTGCATCCTGTTTTCGCTTTATCATCCTTGAGGTGTTTCTACAACTTGATTGGAGTCCACCTGTGGTAAATTAAATTGATTGGACATGATTTGGAAAGGCACACACCTGTCTGTATAAGGTCCCACAGTTGACAGTGCATTTCAGAGCAAGAAACCAAACCATGAGGTGGAAGGAATCATCCGTCGAGCTCCGAGACAGGATTGTGTCGAGGCACAGATCTGGGGAAGGGTACCAACAATGTTGGTAGCATTGAAGGTCCCCAATAACACAGTGGCCTCCATCATTCTTAAATGGAAGAAGTTTGGAACCACCAAGACTCTTCCAAGACTCTTCCTAGAGCTGGCCGCCTAGCCAAACTGAGCAATTGGCAGAGAAGGGTTTCGGTCAGAGAAGAAACCAAGAAACCTATGGTCCCTCTGACAGAGCTCTAGAGTTCCTCTGTGGAGATGGGAGAGCCTTCCAGACGACAACCATCTCTGCAGTACTCTACCAATCAGGCCTTTATGGTAGAGTGGCCAGACTGAAGCCACTCCTCAGTAAAAGGCACATGACATAAAAAGCAAGATGGCAGCCGTGCTTCTAGCTCCTAGGAAACTTTGCAGTATTTTGTTTTTTATGTGTTATTTCTGTGACTTTAAAAATGTTGACATATTTTGCATTACTCATCTCATATGTATGTACTATATTCTATTATTTTCTACTGTATCCTAGTTTATGCCTCTGACATTGCTCGTCCAAATATTTCTATATTCTTAATTCCATTCCTTTACTTTAGATGTGTGTGTATTGTGTGTATTGTTGTGAAATTGTTAGATATAACTGCACTGTTGGAGCTAGAAACATAAGCATTTCCCTACACCCGCAATAACATCTGCTAAACATGTGTATGTGACCAACAACATTTTATTTTATTTGTTTTGACAGCCCGCATGGAGTTTGCCAAAAGGCACCTAAAGGACTCTCAGACAATGAGAAACAAGATTCTCTGGTCTGATGAAACCAAGATTGAACTCTTTGGCATCACATCTGGAGGAAACCTGGCACCATCCCTACGGTGAAGCATGGTGGTGTTAGCATCATGCTGTGGTGATGTATTTCAGCGTTAGGGTCTAGGAGACTAGTCAGAATCGAGGGAAAGATGAACGGAGCAAAGTACAGAGAGATCCTTGATGAAAATCTGCTCCAGAGCGCTCAGGACCTCAGACTGGGGCGGAGGTTCACCTTCCAACAGGACAATGGCCCTAAGCACATAGCTAAGACAACATAGGAGTGGCTTCAGGACAAGTCTTTGTATGTCCTTGAGTTGCCCAGCCAGAGCCCGGACTTGAAACCAATCGAACATCTCTGGAGAGACCTGAAAATAGCTGTACAGTGACGCTCCCCATCCAACCTGACAGAGCTTGAGAGGCTCTGGTGCTTCAACAAAGGATCTAAATGTTTTTCCTCATAATCCTGGACTATCGGACCACCATTTTATTATGTTTGCAATTGCAACAAATAATCTGCTCAGACCCCAACCAAGGAGCATTAAAAGTCGTGCTATAAATTCTCAGACAACCCAAAGATTCCTTGATGCCCTTCCAGACTGCCTCTGCCTACCCAAGGACGTCAGAGGACAAAAATCAGTTAACCACCTAACCGAGGAACTCAATTTAACCTTGCGCAATACCCTAGATGCAGTTGCACCCCTAAAAACTAAAAACATCTGTCATAAGAAACTAGCTCCCTGGTATACAGAAAATACACGAGCTCTGAAGCAAGCTTCCAGAAAATTGGAACGGAAATGGCGCCACACCAAACTGGAAGTCTTCCGACTAGCTTGGAAAGACAGTACCGTGCAGTATCGAAGAGCCCTTACTGCTGCTCGATCATCCTATTTTTCCAACTTAATTGAGGAAAATAAGAACAATCCGAAATTTCTTTTTGATACTGTCGCAAAGCTAACTAAAAAGCAGCCTTCGCAAATGGAGGATGGCTTTCACTTCAGCAGTAATACATTTATGAACTTCTTTGAGGAAAAGATCATGATCATTAGAAAGCAAATTACAGACTCCTCTTTAAATCTGGGTATTCCTCCAAAGCTCCATTGTCCTGAGTCTGCACAACTCTGCCAGGACCTAGGATCAAGGGAGATACTAAAGTGTTTTAGTACTATATCCCTTGACGCAATGATGAAAATAATCATGGCCTCCAAACCCTCAAGCTGCATACTGGACCCTATTCCAACTAAACTACTGAAAGAGCTGCTTCCTGTGCTTGGCCCTCCTATGTTGAACATAATAAACGGCTCTCTATCCACCGGATGTGTACCAAGCTCACTAAAAGTGGCAGTAATAAAGCCTCTCTTGAAAAAGCCGAATCTTGATCCAGAAATTATAAAAAACTATCGGCCTATATCGAATCTTCCATTCCTCTCAAAAATTTTAGAAAAAGCTGTTGCACAGCAACTCACTGCCTTCCTGAAGACAAACAATGTATACGAAACGCTTCAGTCTGGTTTTAGACCCCATCATAGCACTGAGACTGCACTTGTGAAGGTGGTAAATGACCTTTTAATGACGTCAGACCGAGGCTCTGCATCTGTCCTCGTGCTCCTAGATCTTAGTGCCGCTTTTGATACCATCGATCACCACATTCTTTTGGAGAGATTGGAAACCCAAATTGGTCTACATGGACAAGTTCTGGCCTGGTTTAGATCTTATCTGTCGGAAAGATATCAGTTTGTCTCTGTGAATGGTTTGTCCTCTGACAAATCAATTGTAAATTTCGGTGTTCCTCAAGGTTCCGTTTTAGGACCACTATTGTTTTCACTATATATTTTACCTCTTGGGGATGTCATTCGAAAACATAATGTTAAATTTCACTGCTATGCGGACGACACACAGCTGTACATTTCAATGAAACATGGTGAAGCCCCAAAATTGCCCTCGCTAGAAGCCTGTGTTTCAGACATAAAGAAGTGGATGGCTGCAAACTTTCTACTTTTAAACTCGGACAAAACAGAGATGCTTGTTCTAGGTCCCAAGAAACAAAGAGATCTTCTGTTGAATCTGACAATTAATCTGGATGGTTGTACAGTCGTCTCAAATAAAACTGTGAAGGACCTCGGCGTTACTCTGGACCCTGATCTCTCTTTTGAAGAACATATCAAGACTGTTTCAAGGACAGCTTTTTTTCCATCTACGTAACATTGCAAAAATCAGAAATTTTCTGTCCAAAAATGACGCAGAAAAATGTATCCATGCTTTTGTTACTTCTAGGCTGGACTACTGCAATGCTCTACTTTCCGGCTACCCGGATAAAGCACTAAATAAACTTCAGTTAGTGCTAAATACGCCTGCTAGAATCCTGACTAGAACCAAAAAATTTGATCATATTACTCCAGTGCTAGCCTCCCTACACTGGCTTCCTGTTAAGGCAAGGGCTGATTTCAAGGTTTTACTGCTAACCTACAAAGCATTACATGGGCTTGCTCCTACCTATCTTTCCGATTTGGTCCTGCCGTACATACCTACACGTACGCTACGGTCACAAGACGCAGGCCTCCTAATTGTCCCTAGAATTTCTAAGCAAACGGCTGGAGGTAGGGCTTTCTCCTATAGAGCTCCATTTTTATGGAATGGTCTGCCTACCAATGTGAGAGACGCAGACTCAGTCTCAACCTTTAAGTCTTTACTGAAGACTTATCTCTTCAGTAGGTCCTATGATTAAGTATAGTCTGGCCCAGGAGTGTAAAGAGGAACGGAAAGGCTGGAGCAACGAACCGCCCTTGCTGTCTCTGCCTTGCCGGTTCCCCTCTTTCCACTGGGATTCTCTGCCTCTAACCCTTTTACAGGGGCTGAGTCACTGGCCTACTGGTGTTCTTCCATGCCGTCCATGGGAGGGGTGCGTCACTTGAGTGGGTTGAGTCACTGACGTGGTCTTCCTGTCTGGGTTGGCGCCCCCCCCCCTTGGGTTGTGCCATGGCGGAGATCGTTGTGGGCTATACTCGGCCTTGTCTTAGGACGGTAAGTTGGTGGTTGGAGACATCCCTCTAGTGGTGTGGGGGCTGTGCTTTGGCAAAGTGGGTGGGGTTATATCCTGCCTGTTTGGCCCTGTCCGGGGGTATCATCGGATGGGGCCACAGTGTCTTCTGATCCCTCCTGTCTCAGCCTCCAGTATTTATGCTGCAGTAGTTTATGTGTCAGGGGGCTAGGGTCAGTCTGTTACATCTGGAGTATTTCTCTTGTCTTATCCGGTGTCCTGTGTGTATTTAAATATGCTCTCTCTAATTCTCTCTTTCTCTCTTTCTGTCTTTCTCTCGGAGGACCTGAGCCCTAGGACCATGCCTCAGGACTACCTGGTATGATGACTCCTTGCTGTCCCCAGTCCACCTGGCCGTGCTGCTGCTCCAGTTTCAACTGTTCTGCCTGCGGCTATGGAACCCTGACCTGTTCACCGGACGTGCTTGTTGCACCCTCGACAACTACTATGATTATTATTATTTGACCATGCTGGTCATTTATGAACACTTTAACATTTTAACATTTTGACCATGTTCTGTTATAATATCCACCCTGCACTGCCAGAAGAGGACTGGCCACCCCTCATAGCCTGGTTCCTCTCTAGGTTTCTTCCTAGGTTTTTGGCCTTTGTAGGGAGTTTTTCCTAGGGAGTTTTTCCTAGCCACCGTGCTTCTTTCACATGCTTTGCTTGCTGTTAGGGGTTTTAGGCTGGGTTTCTGTACAGCACTTTGAGAATATCAGCTGATGTACGAAGGGCTATATAAAAATAAATTTGATTTGATTTGATTTGATCTGCAGCGAAGAATGGGAGAAACTCCCCAAATACAGGTGTGCCAAACTTGTAGTGTGATACCCAAGAAGACTCGAGGCTGTAATCGCTGCCAAAGGTGCTTCAACAAAGTACTGAGTAAAGGATCTGAATACTTATGTAAATGTGATATTTCAGTTTTTTTTTTTTTTTTATAAGTTTGCAAACAACATTTCTAAAAAACTGTTTTTGCTTTGTCATTATTGGGTATTGTGTGTAGATTGATGAGGGGGAAAAAACAATTTAATCACGTTTAGAACAAGGCTGTAGTGTAACAAAATGTGGAAAAAGTCGAGGTGTCTGAAAACTTTTGCAACAGCTAATGGGGATCCTAATAAAATACCTAATACAGTGTGTTAGTGTCACAAAACAGCTAATGCCAGTTGAGGTCCACATCACAGAGACCATGTTAATACTATGACGCTGAGTATAGGAGATGCTTCATGTCTGAATGCTCAGAGAAGCCCATTCTCTTATGGACTAAAAGAGATGCCGATTCTGCAGGCACCATGCCGATTCTGCATGCCGATTCTGCAACTCCATTACATTTGGAGTTGGTAAGATGTGAAAGCTATACCGTCCACTAGGGGCAAAGTGAGCGCCTATTACCATCTAGTAGGCTTGTGGCTTGCTAGGGCGTTGTGGATGGGGATGGTGGATGGGCGTTTAAGCCACATGTTTAAAGCCTGTACCAAACCTTAACCCTTAACAACTCTGAATTAATGCCTAAACTTAAGTTTAGCCTATCCATGACCTTAACCCTAACCATTCTGAATTAATGTATGCATTAGTTTGTGGAATTGGCTGATAACTAAGATACGGCACCACATGGCGCAATTAAAACGTCAAGCCATGCCGTAATTCTGTGACAGCTAAAATATGGCACCACATTACATAATTAAAAGTCAAGACATGGCGTAATTCCATTACTGCAGTTATGCCACGGATTGGCGTTTTATTTGGAGATTGAGTTGGCTCTGAGTGTAATGAGTAGGTTGTGCATTCAGAAGAGAGCTGCACTTTAACTACTGATGCCATCTACTGGTGCTTTGGGATAACTGCATTAAATACAGAGCAACTAGTGGCATGACGCTCTGAGGTAAGGTGCAGAGACATATCTGAGCAGCTGGGGGAGCAGGAGAGGGGCTGTGAGGAGGCAGACCTGTTGAAGTTCTCTGACTGTATCCTGAAAACAGAATACAGATTGTGTGTGTGTGTATATGTGACGACGATGAGGCAGACTACCAATAGGGAGGAGGTCAGAGACCTAGCTGAGTGGTTATCTGGACAACAACCTCTCCCTCAACATCAGCAAGACAAAGTATCTGATTGTGGACTACAGGAAACGGAGGGGCGAGCATGCCCCCATCCACATTGATGGGGCTGTAGTGGAGTGGGTCGATAGCTTCAAGTTCCTGGGTGTCCTCATCACTAAGGAATTAACATGGTCCACACACACCCACACAGTTGTGAAGAGGGCACGAGGCTGACAGTCCCCTCAGGAGGCTGACAAGATTTGGCATGGATCCTCAAAAAGTTTTACATCTGCACCATTAAGAGCATCTTGACTGGCTGCATCACTGCTCTGTATGACAACTCCAAGGCACCTGACCACCAGGTGGTGTCAGAGGAAGGCCCAAAACATTGTCAAAGACTCCACACACCCAAGCCATAGACTGTTTTCTCTGCTTCTGCACGACAAGAGGAACCAGCGCACCATGTCTGGAACCAACAGGAGCCTGAACAGCTTCTTCCCCCAAGCCATAAGACTGCTAAACAAGACTGCTAAACAGCTAATCAAATGGCAAACTGCTGCTGCTACTGCCTATTATCTATCCTGTTGTATAGTCACTTTAACCCTACCTAAACAGTGAGGGAAAAAAGTATTTCATCCCCTGCTGATTTTGTACGTTTGCCCACTGACAAAGAAATGATCAGTCTATAATTTTAATGGTGGGTTTATGTGAACAGTGAGAGACAGAATAACAACAAACAAATCCATAAAAACGCATGTCAAAAATGTTATAAATTGATTTGCATTTTAATGAGGGAAATAAGTATTTGACCCCCTCTCAATCAGAAAGATTTCTGCTCCCAGGTGTCTTTTATACAGGTAACGAGCTGAGATTAGGAGCACACTCTTAACCTGTTGGGGGTAGGGGGCAGTATTGACACGGCCGGATAAAAAACGTACCCGATTTAATCTGGTTACTACTCCTGCCCAGTAACTAGAATATGCATATAATTATTGGCTTTGGATATAAAATACCCTAAAGTTTCTGAAACTGTTTGAATGGTGTCTGTGAGTATAACAGAACTCATTTGGCAGGCCAAAACCTGAGAAGATTCTGTACAGGAAGTACCCTGTCTGACCATTTCTTGGCCTTCTTTGCCATCTCTATCCATTACAAAGGATCTCTGCTGTTACGTGACACTTCCTACGGCTGCCATAGGCTCTCAGAAGGCGGCAAAAAGCTGAATCGTGGCTTTGCAGGCTCTGGTTGAAACAAAGTAGCGCGTTTGGGTAGTGGCTGGTTACAGTACTGTGAGACTCAGGCTCGTGCCCGCGTCGACCGAATGCTTTGTTTTCTTTCCTCTGTTTACCTAAACGGAGATTCCCGGTCGGAATATTATCGCTTTTTTACGAGAAAAATGGCATAAAAATGGATTTTAAACAGCGGTTGACATGCTTCGAAGTACGGTAATGGAATATTTAGAAATCTTTTGTCACGAATTGCGCCATGCTCGTAACCCTTATTTACACTTCGGATAGTGTCTACAACGCACGAACAAAACGCCGCTATTTGGATATAACGATGGATTATTTTGGACCAAACCAACATTTGTTATTGAAGTCGCAGTCCTGGGAGTGCATTCTGACGAAGACAACAAAGGTAATCAAACTTTTGTAATATAAATCGGAGTTTGGTCAGGGCTAAACTTGGTCGGTGTCTAAATGGCTAGCCGTGATGGCTGGGCTATCGACTGAGAATATTGCAAAATGTGCTTTCACCGAAAAGCTATTTTAAAATCGGACATATCGAGTGCATAGAGGAGTTCTGTATCTATAATTCTTAAAATAATTGTGATGTTTTTTGTGAACGTTTATCGTGAGTAATTTAGTAAATTCACCGGATGTTTGCGGGGGGTATGCTAGTTCTGAACGTCACATGCTAATGTAAAAAAGCTGGTTTTTGATATAAATATGAACTTGATTGAACAAAACATGCATGCATTGTATAACATAATGTCCTAGGTGTGTCATCTGATGAAGATCAAAGGTTAGTGCTGCATTTAGCTGTGGTTTAGTTTTTTGTGACATTATATGCTAGCTTGAAAAATGGGTGTCTGATTATTTCTGGCTGGGTACTCTGCTGACATAATCTAATGTTTTGCTTTCGCTGTAAAGCCTTTTTGAAATCGGACAGTGTGGTTAGATTAACGAGAGTCTTGTCTTTAAAATGCTGTAAAATAGTCATATGTTTGAAAAATTGAAGTTTTCGGATTTTAGAGGAATTTGTATTTCGCGCCACGCCCATCATTGGATATAGGAGCAGGTGTTCCGCTAGCGGAACGTCTAGATGTAAGAGGTTAATGACTTGGAGAAGATCTGCAAAGAGGAGTGGGACAAAATCCCTCCTTAGATGTGTGCAAACCTGGTGGCCAACTACAAGAAACGTCTGACCTCTGTGATTGCCAACAAGGGTTTTGCCACCAAGTACTAAGTCATGTTTTGCAGAGGGGTCAAATACTTATTTCCCTCGTTAAAATGCAAATCATTTTATAAAATTTTTGACATGGCGTTTTTCTGGATTGTTTTGTTATTCTGTCTCTCACTGTTCAAATAAACCTATTAAAATTATAGACTGATCATTTCTTTGGAAGTGGGCAAACGTACAAAATCAGCAGGGGATCAAATACTTTTTTCCCTCACTGTACATACAGTATATACGTAGCTACCTCAATTACCTTGTACCCCTGCACATCGACTCGGTACTGGTACCTCCTGTATATAGCCATGTTATTTTTACTCGTTATTGTTATTCGTTATTCACTGTGTATTTATTCCTCGTGTCACTATTTTTATTTTTGCATTGTTGAAAAAGAACTCGTAAGTAAGCATTTCACTGTTAGTCTACAACTGTTGTTTTACGAAGCATGTGACAAATAACATTTGATTTGATTTTGTGTCCATATACACCAGGATCAAGGAGACAGCTCTCTATTTGATTCTATTAACCTTTCACACTGTCTCTGTCATCTGAACTCTGAACACTGAGACACACTGTTACCATGTGGACTCATGCAGCACAGTGAAAGGCACTTTTGGAGGAAGATAATGTTACTTTTGGAACTCAAAGTTGGGTCATTTAGCAGCGAGCCTAAGTGTGTTTTTAATGTCTTCATTTTGGTTTCATATGGTGCAGCAGCTATAACAGAGGGATTTCTGGGGAGGCATCAGGGAGAAAATAGCAACACCATATCCTCCCCCCATCCCACCTCCTCCATTCCCAGACATAGAAATAAAGAGCAGCCCCTGGCAGTCATTACAGGTCCTGACGGTAAGCAGTTTCATCCCAGGCCATAGTAAATCACAGCCACTGGAGACATCTGAGCTGTGATGGCTTTATGTGCTGTTTTATCTCCACATATACCTGATTTATAATTTCCTCAATCTGGCAGAGGAAAAGAACCAACATCTTCACCTGGTGACATCGTGCTGTGGTAAATACTTTATTTGTTTGTGAAATTGTGTTTTTGTTGACTGGGGGATAAATGTGGCAATATTGGCATATTTATATAGACTCTCTCCCTCTGTCTTTGTCTACCCCCGCTCCTCTTCTCTCTCTCCCTGTTCTTTTAGTTTTGAGCTATGTCAAAGGAGGTCCCTTCGGTTTGAAAACCATATAAGCATCTTTTCCTTTTTCCTCATGTTTTCCTACAGTGCTGGTCCTGTCCTGTCCTCCTGTGACTCAGTGGGTGCTTGCGCACGCACACACAACAACACACACACACACACACACACACACACACACACACACACACACACACACACACACACACACACACAGTGTTGGTTGGGTAAGCTTATAGGCCCACTGAGAAGTTTAGCTCTGTGGGTAATGTATCAGTTCTTTCTCAAGGTCACCATTACTGTGTAATATCTCCCAAACGTCGTCAATAAAAGCAAGACACCATTTACATTTACATTTAAGTCATTTAGCAGACGCTCTTATCCAGAGCGACTTACAAAATGGTGCATTCACCTTATGATATCCAGTGGAACAACCACTTTACAATAGTGCATCTAAATATTTTAAGGGGGGGGGGGGGGGGGGGGGTTAGAAGGATTACTTTATCCTATCCTAGGTATTCCTTAAAGAGGTGGGGTTTCAGGTGTCTCCGGAAGGTGGTGATTGACTCCGCTGTCCTGGCGTCGTGAGGGAGCTTGTTCCACCATTGGGGTGCCAGAGCAGCGAACAGTTTTGACTGGGCTGAGCGGGAACTGTGCTTCCTCAGAGGTAGGGGGGCCAGCAGGCCAGTGGTGGATGAACGCAGTGCCCTTGTTTGGGTGTAGGGCCTGATCAGAGCCTGAAGGTATGGAGGTGCCGTTCCCTTCACAGCTCCGTAGGCAATCACCATGGTCTTGTAGCGGATGCGAGCTTCAACTGGAAGCCAGTGGAGAGAGCGGAGGAGCGGGGTGACGTGAGAGAACTTGGGAAGGTTGAACACCAGACGGGCTGCGGCGTTCTGGATGAGTTGTAGGGGTTTAATGGCACAGGCAGGGAGCCCAGCCAACAGCGAGTTGCAGTAATCCAGACGGGAGATGACAAGTGCCTGGATTAGGACCTGCGCCGCTTCCTGTGTGAGGCAGGGTTGTACTCTGCGAATGTTGTAGAGCATGAACCTACAGGATCGGGTCACCGCCTTGATGTTAGTGGAGAACGACAGGGTGTTGTCCAGGATCACGCCAAGGTTCTTAGCACTCTGGGAGGAGGACACAAGGGAGTTGTCAACCGTGATGGCGAGATCATGGAACGGGCAGTCCTTCCCCGGGAGGAAGAGCAGCTCCGTCTTGCCGAGGTTCAGCTTGAGCTGGTGATCCGTCATCCACACTGATATGTCTGACAGACATGCAGAGATGCGATTCGCCGCCTGGTTATCAGAAGGGGGAAAGGAGAAGATTAATTGTGTGTCGTCTGCATAGCAATGATAGGAGAGACCATGTGAGGATATGACAGAGCCAAGTGACTTGGTGTATAGCGAGAATAGGAGAGGGCCTAGAACAGAGCCCTGGGGGACACCAGTGGTGAGAGCGCATGGTGCGGAGACAGATTCTCGCCACGCCACCTGGTAGGAGCGACCTGTCAGGTAGGACGCAATCCAAGCGTGGGCCGCGCCGGAGATGCCCAACTCGGAGAGGGTGGAGAGGAGGATCTGATGGTTCACAGTATCAAAGGCAGCAGATAGGTCTAGAAGGATGAGAGCAGAGGAGAGAGAGTTAGCTTTAGCAGTGCGGAGAGCCTCCGTGACACAGAGAAGAGCAGTCTCAGTTGAATGCCCAGTCTTGAAACCTGACTGATTAGGATCAAGAAGGTCATTCTGAGAGAGATAGCAGGAGAGCTGGCCAAGGACGGCACGTTCAAGAGTTTTGGAGAGAAAAGAAAGAAGGGATACTGGTCTGTAGTTGTTGACATCGGAGGGATCGAGTGTAGGTTTTTTCAGAAGGGGTGGACACCAGATACACTTTTGGAAATACAATTGCTAAAATAGATTTTTAAGAGAAAGACATTATACCAGTCTTGAATTCCCTACAATAAAAGTCACATAAACAGTAAATATACAGTAAGGTTGAGCTACCACATTGTTGTAAGGGCTTCACCTTCTGTTGCCCTCCAGTACTGATCCTGTATGTCTGTGTTCAGTAGCTGATTGTTAATGATATAGATCAGTCAGGTTGACAAGATGTTGTGGAGGTCCTAAAGGCTGCTTATTGGAATATTAGTCAGCTGTTTAACCATCCAGAGTCATACAGCCTTCTGGTGGCCAAGAGGCACTACTACAGCATAGCTGGTGTTGTCTCTCTCTCTGCAGCTTTGTCTCCAACCCCACATATCCAACAAATAATCAGTGCTACAGTGTCTACTCACGTCTCCTAATTTCTCCGGGTTTTACTATTGCTCAGGTTTTATATTACACCTTGGGTCTGGCATAAGGCTAGTGATTTCTTTGGATGATTGTTGTTATTTCTAAGGTTTATGCCCTAATTTGTTATGTTAAAGCCCCTACATTATATAAACCTTGCTCTTGGTGTTAACACAAGGATAGTCCAGCATTTCTGTATCCCCCTGTTCTCTCCTTCCACTCTTACCTCCCTCACTAACCCTCTTCACTCTGTCTTGTGTCGTGCTGAGTGTGTATATCGGTCTTTCTAACAGGCTTGTAACAGCTCCACAGGGCGAAATAGACTGCTACTTTTTCAATTAGACACAGACTCACATATCACTGCATATTACAGAGAGGAGGAATACTGCAGCCTGAAGACAGGATTACACCGTGCATGCAACACACACACACACACACACACACACACACACACACACACACACACACACACACACACACACACACACACACACACACACACACACACACACACACACACACACACACACACACACACACACACACACTTCAGCAAATTACCAGAACTCTCAGTCTACTGGAAACCCTCTACGCCTATGGGAAATTGGGCCGTGACTGAATTAAAAACAGAATTTAGCCTTAATGGAGAAGTTTACTTTTTTACAACCAAATCTGTACTGTGGAAGTAAATGGTATGTTATGGAAAAATAACATAATTTCACATGTGGATTTTGGAACGCTTCACATGTGACATGTTTCCACATGTATACATTCATGTTATCACATGTTATCACTTTAACTTCACATAAGATCAAGCAATCACATGAAAACATGTGTTTTTGGAACACTTCACGTGTTCACATGTGAAATTCATGTGCTTTTTCCGTAAGGGAAGGGTCCAGTTTTTTTGTGATTTTGCTTGTTTCTGAGAAATGTATCCCAACCAGCGATACACTTCCTCATCTTCGTTGTGAAGTATGGGGAGCCGAAAAACCATGAACAAAGGCTCCAAAAACAATGAAATACATTATTTTAGGAACTGAAATGCTCTCAGTATGAAGACGCAGTTCTTTAGATGTTGTTTACATGAAATGAAGTGATTCTTTATCCCCAACGTTATATTCTACGGTTTCCCCTATCCAGCTGTTCCATTCTCCGTGTAGCCTGTAGCTAGAATGGTCTGAGAGGTATCGCAAAAGTCACAACAAAATGGAATATAATGTTGCGGATAAAGTTCCGTAACACAATTTCATGTGTGCAACATCTAAAAGGAAGTATGTTTTTGGAGCCTTTGTTCATGTTTATCAGCGGCCCCCAAACTGCAGAATGAGCAATGAGGAAGTGAATCGCGAGCAACCCAATCTCCAAATAAAATGTTAACTCGCTGCGTGACTGCAGCAACAGAATTACGCCATGACTTTACATTTGAATAACTAGCTGTCAGTCAAACTTCGCAAAAGTGAAACTAAAACATGATTTCCAAATCGTTAAGTTTAGGGCTAAGTTTAGAGATAGGGTTAAACTTAAGTTTAGGTATTAATTCCAATCATGCCACAACTAGATGGTAATAGGCACTCACTATGTCTTTAGTGGACAGTATAGCTTTGCAAATGGCAAAAAAAGTGTCTGGACCCTTCTATCACATGTAATTTACATCCAAAATAGAGATTTGGTTGTAATAAAGCTAACTTCTCCTTTAATGACACTTTCTTAGGTTGGTTTCATTAGAACAGCCCAGGTGTGGAAAAAATTACTACATTTTCATACTTGAGTAAAAGTAAAGGTGCCTTAATAGAAAATGACTCAAGTAAAAGTGAAAGTCACCCAGTAAAATACTACTTGAGTAAAATTCTAAAAGTATTTGGTTTTAAATATACTTGAGTATCAAAAGAAAATGTAGTTGCTAAAATGTACTTACGTATCAAAAGTAAAAGTATAAACCATTTAGAATTTCTTGTATTACAGTTTTTTACAATCGCTAGGACCCATTTCTCAATAATTAGGTCACTTTTTCAAAACTCTTCAAACAGTGAGAACAACAGCAGTCTATGTGGGCTAAACTGTGGATCATTTATTGCTTTGGCACAAAATGCATTCAATGACTACATCTTTCAAATTTCATGAATTCTTTTCTCACTCAGACACAACCACCACCAAAACTTTATGTACCTACAGGCCAATTTGCACATGTTTACATACTCTTTTCAAAACTGTTAAACTTAAGTTAAAAATCTAACATAACACAAAATTGAATAAGACAGAAATTTGCTACATTTCTACAGTAATACCGTATTGAAATATATTCCAAATCAAAAAAATTAAATACTATCAAAACAATTAGACCAACCACAGCTGATTCCCATTGTAGCTGAACACCTACCCAGGTGTTAGTCTTTCAATTTCATTACCATCTATACAAAAGGGGACATCTTAGGAATAATGCTGTACTGTAATGTAAACATGGACCCAGCCAGAGATAGAGAAGGGGCTGACAGAGGAAGAAGAGTGGCTGGGAGAGGGAGAGGAGTACGTATGCGTGCTGGAAGAAGACTGAGAGGAAGATCAAGAGCTGTAGTCTCAGATGAGATTAGGGCTACTATAATTGATCATGTAATAAATCATGGTCTATCAATGAGAGAGGCTGGTCTGAGAGTGCAGACAAATCTGCAACGCAAATCTGCAACGCAAATCTGCAATGTACTGTGAGAAATTTCCTTCAAAACAACAGGTAAGATATGCATTCTGCAAGGGCATCTGATTGAACTACACATGACAGAAGTCAATTGAGCAAAGCCTCCAAACCCACTTGTGTGTAATTGTTTTTGTATTTCTGCTTAGGACCCAACGGTTACCTCCCACAGGCGGGAGAGGTAGGATATGGTCATCAGAAACAATGGCAGAAAACTCACAGAGATTCGGGACAGTGTTGGCAGACAGCATTACATTTGGAAATATTCACAATATAAGCATAACAACTATTTCTAGAGTCCTGAAATAACATCAAGTCAGTATGAAGCAGTTGGACACTGTCCCCTTTGAGAGGAACTCTGAACGAGTCAAGCAACTCAGGAACCAATATGTCTGTAACGGCTGTCTTCTGTAGAAATGGACCAAGGCGCAGCAGGTATGTGAATACTCATCTTTAATTAAAATAAAGGAGTAGAGCATCCACTTAACAATTCAAACAATATATACGACAGGAACAGTTTTGCGGCCCCCGCGTGCCCCCCCCCCCCCCCCCAGGGCCCCACGAGGCAACGACACCGCCCCGGGCCAGCCCCCCCTGCAACCAGAACCACCAACTATCACCCCACTCCCCCCACCCCTCCAAAATACCTCTGCCCGCCGCCTCCAGGCGGACGTGACATTACCCCCCCCTAAAGGTGCAGACCCCGGAATGCACCTTAAAAGAAAACACAAAAAATCCCCATTACCCCAACAAAACCAAAAAGCAATACCCCCTAAACAATAAGGGAGGGAAGGGAGGGTGGCTGCCGTCAACGACGGCACTGTGCTACACCCTCCCTCCCCAACCCACCTATCCTGGAGGTGGCTCCGGTGCAGGACGTGGACCCTGCTCCACCCTCGGCGTCACCCACCTCGGTGGAGCCGATAGCTGCGCCAGGCAGACGGACCCCTCGGGCCGGGCCGGAGGACAGGAGGGCCCCTCGGGCCGGGCCGGGGGACAGGAGGGCCCCTCGGGCTGGCCCGGGGGACAGGAGGGCCCCTCGGGCTGGGCCGGGGGACAGGAGGGCCCCTCGGGCCGGGCCGGGGGACAGGAGGGCCCCTCGGGCTGGGCCGGGGGACAGGAGGGCCCCTCGGGCTGGGCCGGGGGACAGGAGGGCCCCTCGGGCTGGGCCGGGGGACAGGAGGGCCCCTCGGGCTGGGCCGGAGAGCAGGAGGGCCCCTCGGGCTGGGCCGGAGAGCAGGAGGGCCCCTCGGGCTGGGCCGGAGAGCAGGAGGGCCCCTCGGGCTGGGCCGGAGAGGCATGCGGGCCACTCGGGCTGGGCCGGAAGGCATGCGGGCCACTCGGGCTGGGCCGGAAGGCATGCGGGCCACTCGGGCTGGGCCGGAAGGCATGCGGGCCACTCGGGCTGGGCCGGAAGGCATGCGGGCCGCTCGGGCTGGGCCGGAAGGCATGCGGGCCGCTCGGGCTGGGCCGGAAGGCATGCGGGCCACTCGGGCTGGGCCGGAGGGCAGGAGGACCACTCGGGCTGGACCGGAGGGCAGGAGGACCACTCGGGCTGGACCGGAGGGCAGGAGGACCACTCGGGCTGGACCGGAGGGCAGGAGGACCACTCGGGCTGGACCGGAGGGCAGGAGGACCACTCGGGCTGGACCGGAGGGCAGGAGGACCACTCGGGCTGGACCGGAGGGCAGGAGGACCACTCGGGCTGGACCGGAGGGCAGGAGGACCACTCGGGCTGATCCTGACAGGCCGGGCACCCTGGCAGATCAGGGCAGGCGGGCACCTCTGGCAGAACCAGGCAGTCTGGCCACCCTGGCAGTTCAGGGCAGTCTGGCCACCCTGGCAGTTCAGGGCAGTCTGGCCACCCTGGCAGTTCAGGGCAGTCTGGCCACCCTGGCAGTTCAGGGCAGTCTGGCCACCCTGGCAGTTCAGGGCAGTCTGGCCACTCCGGCAGTTCAGCGCAGTCCGGCCACTCCGGCAGTTCAGCGCAGTCCGGCCACTCCGGCAGTTCAGCGCAGTCCGGCCACTCCGGCAGTTCAGCGCAGTCCGGCCACTCCGGCGACTGTTGACTGGCGGGCAGCTCCGACGACTGTTGACTGGCGGGCAGCTCCGACGACTGTTGACTGGCGGGCAGCTCCGACGACTGTTGACTGGCGGGCAGCTCCGACCACTGATGACTGGCGGGCAGCTCCGACCACTGTTGACTGGCGGGCAGCTCCGACCACTGTTGACTGGCGGGCAGCTCCGACGACTGTTGACTGGCGGGCAGCTCCGACGACTGTTGACTGGCGGGCAACTCTGGTGACTGTTGACTGGCGGGCAGCTCTGGTGACTGTTGACTGGCGGGCAGCTCTGATGACGACTGTTGACTCCTGATGCGTGGGGCAGGTATTGGACGTACCAGCCTGGAGACACGCACCTCCATGCTAGTGTGTCTAGCGGGAAACACCGGACCGAAAGGGCGCACTGGCGGTCTTGAGTGCAGGGTTGGCATCACCCCTTCCGGCTCGATGCTCCCCTTGCCCTGGCACCTGCGGGGCGCTGGTACTGGGCGAAGTGGGCTGTGCGTCCGTATAGGCGAGATGGTGCGCACCTCAGCGTAACATGACGCCCTCCACCTCGTACGCACCTCCCTGTAGTCACGGGTAGCTGGCTTACGGCTCTTCCCTGGCCTGGCCAAACTACCCGTGTGCCCCCCCCAAAAAAAATCTTGGGGCTGCCTCTCGGGTTCCCTTAGCTCCCTTAACTTGTCCGCCCAGAATTTTCTTTCGTCCTGCCAGGTCCATTCTTCCATTTTCTTCTCCTGTGGCTTCCTCCTCTTCTGCTGCTTGGTCCTTTGGTGGGTAGTTCTGTAACGGCTGTCTTCTGTAGAAATGGACCAAGGCGCAGCAGGTATGTGAATACTCATCTTTAATTAAAATAAAGGAGTAGAGCATCCACTTAACAATTCAAACAATATATACGACAGGAACAGTTTTGCAGGCACACAACACGCAGTGCAAAAACAACTACCCACCAAAACCAAACAAACACACACCTACTTATGGGACTCCCAATCAGAGGCAACTAGAAACACCTGCCTCCAATTGAGAGTCCAGCACCCAAAACTACACATAGAAAAACAAACCTAGAACCTATACCAAACTAATACACCCCACTACACCACACACAAAACCCCATAATACAAAACAAATATACCTCTGCCACGTCCTGACCAAATATAATATAAATAATACCTAAATATTGGTCAGGACGTGACAATGTCACAGTAAGATTACTATAAAATACAGAACTGGTTTTGAGCAAAACCAAACAAGGCAGAGGCTCACAATGGCATGTTTTTAGGTATAATGTAAACTACCGTAATAGCTTAACTCTTATGTTGCCTTGTGGATTTATTTTAGAGAGTCATGGAGATTGAAGCCAGGCAAACACCCCACATATTCATCTTTGTAGATGAGGCTGGTTTCAACTTGGCCAAAACAGAGGCAGTAGGGATGTTTCCTTGATAAGTGTGGCTCAGTTGGTAGAGCATGGTGTTTGCAACACCAAGGTTGTGGGTTCAATTCCCACTCGGGACCAGTACGGAGAAGAAAAATAAAACATGTATGAAATGTATGCATTCACTACTGTAAGTCGCTCTGGATAAGAGCGTCTGCTAAATGACTAAAATGTAAGCGTGTGAATTGCACCATTTTCCTATCAAAATGTAACGAGTACTTTTGGGTGTCAGGGAAAATGTAAAACATACATTATTTTCTTTAGGAATGTAGTGAAATAAAATGAAAAGTTGTCAAAAATATAAATAGTAAAGTACAGATACCCCCCAAAAATACTTAATTTGTACTTTAAAGTTTTTTTACATAAGTATTTTACAACACTGGAACAGCCCAGGGCAGAATGTATTAAATAGGAACTTAATTCATTACCTGGAAAGAAGAGGCCAATTGAGTTAATTGTTTCAGGATTTAGTTAGTATGTAGAACAGCTATTGATTTCTGCTTAATGAGAATGCCTAACTGGCTCAGGGGAGTAATTGCGGATAAGGAGAATCCAGTGATCACACACACACACACACACCACACACACACACACACACACACACACACACACACACACACACAGGACAGATCACACACCCATACCTAAATGACAAACACACACAATGTTATATCCCCAGTGAAACCAGTGACATCAATGGGCTCTCCAGTTTCACATTGTCCTGTAACAAATAGTATGTTGCATCATGTAGGCCTAGCAGACAAACTAAAATGTTTATTGAAGCACTGAAAGAACAGTAAATATTCTCTGTGCATGAAAACAATAAACCTCCAGGACAGCCACTGTAGAGACCACATTAAAGAGAGGGGATATACAAATAATGTTTGTTGATTTTATATAAATCCCCTGAGTGATATCTCCCCACACTGATAATAAAACATTGGGTAATACACTGGATTTACAGTATACAGTGCTTTTCTAAGAGCCAACAACACAAAAGTAGAACAAATACAGTTCAAAGAGGAAGAAAAGGAAATCTCTCTCTCTCTATCTCTCTCTCTCTCCATTATTTATTCCTCTCCCTTTTTTCTATTTAGGATGACCTGCAGAGTAAATGCCAGTATGATCCTTTCTCATTCTCCAACCATCTGATGGGCAGTGGTGTAAAGTACTTAAGTAGAAAATGATGTACTTTTTACTCCATACATTTTCCCTGACACCCAAAAGTAACCATTACATTTTGAATGCTTAGCAGGACAGGAAAATGGTCCAATTCATGCACTTTTCAAGAGAACATCCCTGGTCATTCCTACTGCCTCTGATCTGGCAGACTCCCTAACACAAATGCTTTGTTTGTAAATTATGTCTGAGTGTTGGAGTGTGCCCACGGCTATCCGTATATAAAAAAAAATAAAAAATGGTGCCGTCTTCTTTGATTAACATAAGGAATTTGAAATTATTTATACTTTTACTTTTACTTTTGATACTTAAGTATATTTAAAACAAAATACTTTTTGACTTTTAATCAAGTAGTATGACTTTCACTTTTACCACTGCCGGGTGTGTGTATGTGTGTGAGCAGCAGGAGCCAGTTCAATGTTATCAGTCCTCCTGAGGTAGAGAGTGAGATTGAGAGAAGGAGCGCAAGAACGAGAGAGAATGCGAGAGCATGAGATAGAACGCAAAATATACAGTTGCAGGCAGTGTCCTGGGTGGGGCAGCAGAGATAAGCCTTTGTCTCCATGTCAGCGTTGTGACAACTGGTAATGCTGCTGTGTCCAGACATACACAGAAACGCACATATGTACACACAGACTCACGCACGCAAGCACACGTGCATGCCGTGCTTGACAGACTTGCTCTGAGTGACTCAACATTTGAGAGAGAGAGAGGATTCTGTCCTTTGTAGAGAGTGAATGTAGTACCACAACCACTTGCTATAAGGGTCCAGACCTGCAAAGCCTGTATTGCAGTTGAAAACAGACCAAAGGGTCACATTTATTTTGAAGTTCTGGATGTTGCAGATAGAAAAGCACACACGCCACACACACACACACGCACGCACGCACGCACGCACGCACACACACTCCACACTCCACACCACACACTTTGTGGGCAGGTAATCAAGAGCACCTACAGTGCTGACATTAACACGATAAATACGATTGGCTCAGTTTGACTCTGTAAAGTTGCAGTTTGGTAATTAATAGAAATGGAGAGGAAAACACTGAATGTTTAAATATGACTAGAATAATGTCACACTGCTGGTGCACCATACTAATGCATTATAGATGGACATCTGTGTCTTCCATTTGCATGTTGAGGTTGTATTTGAAATCCCATTTTGTCACTTTGCCCAAGTATTTGTTTAAATTAGTCTACAGGGAATATATATGACAATGAACCTCTTGCTCTAACCCTTATTCTAAACCTAACCCTAGCCATAACCCAAACCTTAACCCTGATGAGCTGAAATAAAAGATCTCCGAATGTTCCATACGCCCAAAAAGCATACACTCAAATTCTGTGCACAAATTTGTTTACATCCCTGTTAGTGAGCATTCTTTCCTTTGCCAAGAAAATCCATCCACTTGACAGGTGTGGCATAACAAGAAGCTGATTTAACAGCATGATCATTATACAGGTGCACCTACTGCTGGGGACGACAAAAGGCCACTAAAATATGCAGTTTTGTCACAAAACACAATGGCACAGATGTCTGAAGTTTTGATGGAGCGTGCACTTGGCATACTGACTGTAGGAATGTCCACCAGAGCTGTTGCCAGAGAAAAGCCTTCTCCAACATCGTTATAGAGAAGCTGGCAGTACATCCAGCTGGCCTCAGAACTGCAGACCAAGTTTATGGTGTTGTGTTGGCAAGCGGTTTGCTGATGTCAACGTTGTGAACAGAGTGCCCCATGGTGGTGGTTAGGTTATGGTATGGGCAGGCATAAGCTACTGACAACGAACAAAATTACATTTTATCAATGACAATTTGAATGCACAGAGAAACCATGATGAGATCCTATGACGAGATCCTGAGGCCCATTCATCTCCTGCCATCACCGCATATTTCAGCATGATGATGCACGGCCTTGAACTTGAAAATAGTCACCAGACATGTAATCCATTGAGCATGTTTGGGATGTTCTGGATCGAAGTGTATGACAGCATGTTCCAGTTCCCGCCAATATCCAGAAACTTTGCACAGCCATTGAAGCGAATGGGACAACATTCCACAGGCCAGAATCAACTTCCTGATCAACTCTATGCAAAGGAGATGTGTTGCGCTGCATGAGACAAGGTATCTGTGACCACCAGATGCATATCTGTGTGATGGAAACTTTTATCTTGTGAAGAGATAGCCTTGAAAATGTTAATATTTTCTTAATGTCATACAGGGCATTCGGAAAGTATTCAGACCCCTTGACTTTTTCCATGTATTGTTATGTTACAGCCTTATTCTAAAATGTATTTAAATAAAATAAAAAACCTTAGCAATCTACACACAATACCCCATAATGACAATGCAAAAACAGGTTTTTAGAAATGTTTACAAATGTATTAAATATAAAAAACAAAAATACCTTATTTACATAAGTATTCAGACCCTTTCCTGTGAGACTCAAAATTGAGCTCAAGTACATCCTGTTTCCATTCATCATCCTTGAGATGTTTCCACAACTTGATTGGAGTCCACTTGTGGTAAATTTAATTGATTGAACATGGTTTGGAAAGGCACACACCTGTCTGTATAAGGTCCCACAGTTGACAGTCCATGTTAGAGCAAAAATCAAGCCATGAGGTCGAATTAATTGTCCGTAGAGCTCCGAGACAGGATTGTGTCGAGGCACAGATCTGGGGAAGGGTACCAAAAATGTCTGCAGCATTGAAGGTCCCCAAGAACACAGTGGCTTCCATCATTCTTAAATGGAAGAAGTTTGGAACCACCAAGACTCTCCAAACTGAGCAATTGAGGGAGAAGGGCCTTGGTCAGGGAGGAGACCAAGAACCCAATGGTCACTCTGACAGAGCTCTAGAGTTCCTCTGTGGAGATGGGCGAACTTTCCAGAAGGACAACCATCTCTGCAGCACTCCACCAATCTGGTCTTTATCGTATAGTGGCCAGACAGAAGCCACTCCTCAGTAAAAGGCACATGACAGCCCCCTTGGTGTTTGCCAAAAGGAACCTAAAGACTCTCAGATAATGAGAAACAAGATTCTCTGGTCTGATGAAACCAAGATTGAACGCTTTGGTCTGAATGCCGAATGCCAAGTGTCAAGTCTGGAGGAAACCTGTCACCATCCTTACGGTGAAGCATGGTGGTGGCAGCATCATGCTGTGGGGATGTTTTTCAGTGGCAGGGACTTGGAGACTAGTCAGGATTGAGGAAAGAAGAATGGAGCAAAGTACAGAGAAATCCTTGATGAAAACCTGATCCAGAGCACTCAGGACCTCAGATTGGGGCAAAGGTTTACCTTCCAACAGGACAACCCAAAGCACACAGCCAAAACAATGCAGGAGTGGCTTCGGGACAAGTCTATGAATGAATGTCCATGAGTGGCCCAGACTTGAACCCAATTGAACATCTCTGGAGAGACCTGAAAATAGCAGTGCAGCGATGTTCCCTATCCAACCTGACAGAGCGTAGGAGGATCTGCAGAGAAGAATGGGAGAAACTCCGCAAATACAAGTGTGCCAAGCTTGTAGCATCATACCCAAGAAGACTTGAGGCTGTAATCACTGCCAAAGGTGCTGAGTACTTATGTAAATGTCATATTTCAGTTTTAAATTTTCTATAAATTTGCAAACTATTTGGTAAACCCAGTTTTGCTTTGCCATTATGGGGTATTGTGTAGTTTCATGATGGATTTTTTTTTAAAATCAATTTTAGAATGAGGCTGTATGTAACAAAATGTGGAAAAAGTCAAGGGGTCTGAATCATTTCCAGAATGCACTGTAAATAATCATTGGTTCCTGCCTGTGCTTGGTAAAGATATGGGGGGTGGGGGACATGACCCCCCTCCTTAGGACCATCTGGCAGAACGCCCAGATTATATTCTATAAATTAAGATAGGAGACGGTGTCAGACACATGCCGGAACCAACCCTATGAACTATGCCAATGTAACATGTCTTTTAGCAGTATATAAGGGATCTAACGGGACTGCCCCGGGAGAGCTCCTGACAGACGTTCACTATGGTTCATCAAGTTTGTTGGAACCTCTCCAGTTAACTGTTAATATAGAAGGATTAATTTAAGATTAACTTCCAGTGTCCCATGTGTAGAATTTCCACAAAAATTTGGTGTCAGTAATTGGATGACTGATTCTGCCTGCGGAGCTTTCCATTGGGGGTCTGCGAGGAAAACTGGTGGCACATTATATGAAGCGTGAGGAAAATTCACGTCTGTCCAAAAGTTGACGTGGACCCACCCAGACCAGACCCTTACTGTGAGCTGCCCAGGAGGAGACACATCATCTGCGAACAATCGAAGGACATGGCGAATGAATTTTAGTAAGTCAATTTAAATTAATTTGTATACAAATAGAAAAAAATATGATAAAACCAATAAAACCAAACATAAAAATGGAAGTGAATGTGGATGTGAAAGTTGTGTGAGTGTGGAAAGTATTAACCTGATTTAAATTGGGATAATAAAACAATTGAAATGTGGCTATTGAACTGATTAAAATGTGGATGCAAAAATATTTTAACCTCGATATGAAGAAATATTTGTCAACTGATTGAAATTTGGATAATAAGCTGTTTGAAATTTAGATAATAGCACAAGGTGCTATTCTATATGTATAGAAAGATACATATATTGCATAGCAACTAACCACAGAGAATCGTTGAAGATGTACATGATAATAAGGGAGATTACCGAGTGTTTTTGGGAATAGTACTAAGTGAATGTGGATGTGAGAGTTGCGTGAGTGTGGAAAGACGCGTTAAGATGATTCAATTTGAATTAAGAGGAACGAAATTTGGATATTAGCTGATTGAAATTTGTATAATAAGAGGATTGAAATTTGGATATTAAGCTGATTGAAATTTGTATAATAAGAGATTGAAATGTAGAATACAGTTCTGAGTGAATGAGAGCTGTCAGGGGACTGGCTCTGGTGTGAAAGAGGTAAAATGGGAGATTACTGAATGTGTGTCTAAATGGATACCCCAACCAGTTCTGTGAGCATAGTTTTTGATCTATAACGTTATCTACGGTTATTATACATGTATAGGAAGTAGCGACAAGTATTCTTCGGAGAAGGCTAGAGAGAGGGCAAAGAGGCCCCACTGACAATTGCCTGAAAACCACTGGAGGCCTCAATGACAATTGTCTGTAGGCATTTATAAGATAAGTGTTTACGTGGTCGGAGTACCACTGGAACCGTTGAAGATACATATGATAAATACCTAAGAAGTGTCTACGTGTGTTTGCAGCCACTACTAATAGCACGGGGTATTATTGTATATGATACATATGGTGTCTACGTTGTCTGGAAAGCACTGATGATAGCACGTGGTGTTATTTTATATGATACATATGGTGTCTACGTTGTCTGGGAACCACTGATGATAGCACGGGGTGTTATTTTATATGATACATATGGTGTCTATGTTGTCTTGGAACCACTGATTATAGCACGGGGTGTTATTGTAGGCATTTAGAGTTGTTGAAGATGCATATGAGTGGTGTGGATGTCTGTAGGCATTTATGTTGATCTGTAACATTATATAGGGTGTAGGTGAGTGTAGGTGAGAGATATGTGTAGGTATGAGATATGTGTAGGTGAGAGATATGAAAGGAGAAAGTACTATTCCCGAATATGCTGTTAATAAGATGGCGTCATCAAGGGTTGTAATTCTAATTGAATTTGTTATTTTGATTTAACAGGCAGTGTTGTTGTTTTTCTGGGACACATGACTCACGATGTGAGTCATGTGTCCAAAGGGGAGATGACCGGTCCCCTGGGGCCCTTTGGTAAATATGCAAATAGATTTTCTTCACATGCCTGCCTGTAAAAGGAAAAAATATATGTTGGTAATGGTTGACAGTTACTCCAAATGGATTGAAGTTTTCCACACCTCTAGTTTTATATGAAGAAGTGTATTGCTGTTGCTGTGTTGTTTGTTTGTTTTTGTCTTGCTTCAATACATATCTCACCAGATTGGGTCTGCTGGATGGTCAGGATTTCTCCCTAAGGATTATCCCACTGATTCCCTGACCCTGTAACACTGCGGTGAGATCGCCAAGATGATAGGGGAGTATAAGCCAATTTGGAAAACATTTTTTTTCAACCATGTGTTGTTATTCTCTTTGCCATTTGTCTTAAAAATCTGTATCAAAAATATTGGTAGTGTAATAATTTGTCATACAGTGAATCATTTGTCATTTGTCATAAGGTAAATAATTTGTCTGGATTTCCTGAATCAGAAATACCCTAAACCAAACTGTTGTTATGGCCTGTCTTCTCTTGAGGTTATGGTGAAGGTGACCACACATGGTATCTAAAATGCATGGAAGGGGCAATTTGTCAGAGAACAGTGTGAACCTCACCCCCTCTAACCAGCTGAAATAATGGCGACAATGGCGTTCACTGTGGTCCTTCACCACTTCTACCTTGAGACATGAGTCCGAGCCAGCAACCTATACACAGCATGCAGTCGAAGCTATCAACTGCTTTTTCTCCCATACTTTTTCTATCAGGAGTGCAACATGAGTCCACGTGGAGTGAACATGGAGAGAGATCCCGTCCAAACTTCTCTCATGCTGCTGGTGTACTGGTAGGAAAATGGACAAGGCATAATGGACTGTAAAGGGCAGTGGCGGCTCAGGTGAGCGATATCGGGACATTATCAAGGGCCATCCACTATGAAAATGTGCAATTAGGAGGATGAATTGAAATGCCAGAAGAATGAGTTCCGGGAAGGTGGGGGTGGTCAACCATGCCCTCAATTGACTTAGGTTTATCCAAAATTGTTTATTTGGGTATCAGGTTGATTGTGGATGTCACGCCCTGATTGTGGGGTGGGCATTCTATGTTTAGTATTTCTTTGTGTTGGGCCGAGTATGGTTCCTAACCAGAGGCAGCTGTCTATCGTTGTCTCTGATTAGGAACCATACTTAGGCAGCCTGTTTTTCCTCCAGCGGTGGTCTGCAGCCCAGAGCCTTCAGCAGCGGTCTGCAGCCCAGATCCTTCAGCGGCGGTCTGCAACCAAGAGTCTTCAGCGGCGGTCTGCAACCAAGAGTCTTCAGCAGCGGCCTTTAGCCTAGAGTCTTCAGCGGCGGTTGGTGGTAACAAGTTTCCGGCGATGATCCACGGTCTGGTTCCTCCGGACATACAGAAGCAGGTGGATCAGCAGGCGGTGTGGGTGCTACGCCCCGAACCAGAGCCGCCGCCAAGTATAGATGCCCACCCAGACCCTCCCCTAAAGGTTCAGGTTTGCGGCCGGGAGTCCGCACCTTTGGGGGGGGGGGGGGGGGTACTGTCACGCCCTGACCTGAGAGAGAGGGTTTGTTTCTCTATATGGTTAGGTCAGGGTGTGGGGTGGGCATTCTATGTTTAGTATTTCTTTGTGTTGGGCCGAGTATGGTTCCTAACCAGAGAAAGCTGTCTATCGTTGTCTCTGATTAGGAACCATACTTAGGCAGCCTGTTTTTCCTTTGGGTGTTGTGGGTAGTTGTTTTCTGTTTTGTTCCTTGTAACCTGACGGAACTGTTGACGGTCGTTTTGTTGTTTTGATTTAGTGTTTTCATTAAAGTAAAATATGAGCACTTTACATGCTGCGCCTTGGTCCCCTTTGTACGACCCTCGTTACAGTGGAGGTCTGCAGACTGCAACAGTTACAGTACTGTAGACTAGAAATGCATTGACATACCGATCTGTCATTAACATGCCACTAGCGACAAAAACTCCAGCTGAAATGTCATTGCCAGAATCCATGAATGAAATTGTGTAGTTAAGCATATGTGTAACTGTGTGAAGCGAAGGTCTTAAGCCATGGTTTTACAAGTTGGATTGTACAACCCAGACTGAAGGGTTTGAAAATGTGGTTTTATGCATTGAATTTGTTTACTTACTAATTTGATTGTAGATTTTAGCTTTAGTATGATGATTATGAATGAAATTAGATTCAATCCCATTAATTTAAGTATACCCTTTATTATGATTTATTATAATGATATATTTTGATTTAGAAGCTAAAATCTAATGCTTACCTTAAAATGTAATGATTATTATCACACAAGTGATGAGGATGGAATGTGATGGAATATTTTATATTGTGAAGAGACAGCCTTGAAAATGTTCATCTTATCTTAGTTTCATAAATAATCCTTGGTTCCTGCATGTGCTTGGTAAAGATATGGGGGAGGGTTTGGGGTGACATGGACCATCTGGCAGAATGGCCAGAAAGAAATGATAAATTAAGATAGGAGACGGTGCCAGTGTCACGATATTCTCCTTCGTCTGAAGATATCTCAAAATCACTGGCAGAAAAGGTGGACCAATACGCAGCGGATTGCGTGCTCAACATAATTTGTATTAACTATGATGTACACGGAAAACAATAAACATGAAATGAAAGAGTGACAGTTTCACAGGCTATACAAATACTTACAGCAGTGCGAAATAAAACAACCCACAACCCCAAGAGAAAAACACACACCTAATATATGACTCCCAATCAGGAACAACGATATCCAGCTGTTCCTGATCGAGAGTCACAAGACTAACACAGAAACAGAACAACTAGAAACTACATACAACACACAACTTCTGCCACGTCCTGATCAAATACTAAACAACTACTCCCTCTGCTGGTCAGGACATGACAGTACCCCCCCCCTAAAGGTGCAGACCCCGGAATGCACCTTAAAAGAAACCCCCCCCCCAAAAAATCCCCCCAATACTACTACTACTACAAAAAAAAATACCCCTAAACAAAAAGGGAGGGAAGGGAGGGTGGCTGCCGTCAACGACGGCACCTGTGCTACACCCCCCCTCCCCAACCCACCTATATTGGAGGCGGCTCAGGTGCGGGACGTGGACCCCGCTCCACCCTCGGCGTCGCCCACTTAGGTGGCGCCCCTGGCCGCGTCGGAGGACTGGTGGGCGACCCTGACTGCGCCTGGCTGGCGGGCGATTCCTGCTGCGCCCGGCTGGTGGGCGACCCTGGCTGCGCCCGGCTGGCGGGCAACCCTGGCTGCGCCCGGCTGGCGAGCGACTCTTGCTGCGCTCGAATGGCTGATGACCCGGGCGGCTCCTGCCTGGCTGATGACCCTGGCGGCTCCAGACTGGCGGGCGGCTCTGGCGGCTCTGGCGGGCGGCTCTGGCGGCTCTGGATAAACTTCTCTCTTCGAGGAGAGCTCAAGAACTTCTCTCAGTGTTTCTACAGATCAAATATGCAGACATTTGCGCAGTCTTGCACGAACAAGCACATTTTCTGGCTGGCGCTCGCATTGGCTTCATTGTTGTTTTCCTTACAAATAATAACTTTGGACATGTGTGCCTTCCTATCAAAATAAGTGCCTTATTTCTGTATATCATGTTGTTGTTTCTACTGTAGCATACATTATGTATGTATGGAGCATAATGTATTTACAGTTTTCACGTTTTCAAGTCCTGGTGACAAATAATGCAATCTGATTATTGCATAGATTGTAATGGACACCTATGATTTGTGTAAAATACTGTTTTGAAAGTTGTACTGATTATGATGAGCTAATGCTAAGCTATTTGCTAGCTATATGTGTCACCATTTTTGTTGATGTTATACAATGTATTCTGGTTGTCCCGTAAACATCTGTCAGACGAAAGATGGTATAATGAGGAGAGGGATGGTTCACTCATCTTTCGAGTAAACTTCTGGAATTGAATGATGGGATGTGAATGATGGTAGACTACAAAACCCCTTCCACATGCATTCTGCAAACATTCTGTCTCCTCTTATTATTTTTGGTTGACACGAAAAAACATACATGAGGCATGCACAGAGTACCCATCTTCGGATTACTTTCAATTTTCTGAAAATGTCTTACTCAATTATTTCGATCAATGGTGAGCTCACCCGTGATGTGATGAATTGTAAATAGTAATTGCTATTAGCTAATTCATATTGTGGTTTCTGTCAGCCGAGAATTAGCTAAATATGACTGCTTGTGTTACGCCAATCTTTCCTCAGTTAGCACTAGGACTAATGTAGCTTACATTTTCCTGTTTGAATGATTGTGTTATCCTGTTAGGGCTAGGGGGCAGTATTGACACGGCTGGATAAAAAACGTACCCGATTTAATCTGGTTACTACTCCTGCCCAGTAACTAGAATATGCATATCATTATTGGCTTTGGATAGAAAACACTCCAAAGTTTCTAAAACTGTTTGAATGGTGTCTGTGAGTATAACAGAACTCAAATGGCAGGTCAAAACCTGAGAGATTCCTTTACAGGAAGTGGCCTGTCTGACCATTTATTGTCTTTCTTTGACATCTCATTCCATTACAAAGGATCTCTGCGGTAACGTGACACTTCCCACGGCTCCAATAGGCTCTCAGAGCCCGGGAAAAACCTGAATGTCGTCATTCCAGCCCCAGGCTGAAACACATTATCGCCTTTGTCAAGTGGCCGATCAAAGGACTGTGGGCTTAGGCGCGTGCACTGGCCGCCCCCGTCTTTGTGTTTTTTCCTCTGTTTACCGAAAAGGAGATTCCCGGTCGGAATATTATCGCTTTTTTACGAGATAAATTGCATAAAAATTGATTTTAAACAGCGGTTGACATGCTTCGAAGTACGGTAATGGAATATTTAGAATTTTTTTGTCACGAATTGCGCCATGCTCGTGACCCTGATTTACCCTTTCGGATAGTGTCTAGAACGCACTAACAAAACGCCGCTATTTGGATATAACGATGGATTATTTGGGACCAAACCAACATTTGTTATTGAAGTAGAAGTCCTGGGAGTGCATTCCGACGAAGACAACAAAGGTAATAACATTTTTGTTATAGTAAATCTGATTTTGGTGTAGGCTAAACTTGCCGGGTGTCTAAATAGCTAGCCCGTGATGGCTGGGCTATGTACTTAGAATATTGCAAAATGTGCTTTCACCAAAAAGCTATTTTACACCGGACATATCGAGTGCATAGAGGAGTTCTGTATCTATAATTCTTAAAATAATTGTTATGCTTTTTGTGAACGTTTATTGTGAGTAATTTAGTAAATTGTTAGTAAATTCCCCGGAAGTTTGCGGGGGGTATGCTAGTTCTGAACGTCACATGCTAATGTAAAAAGCTGTTTTTTGATATAAATATGAACTTGATTGAACAAAACATGCATGTATTGTATAACATAATGTCCTAGGGTTGTCATCTGATGAAGATCATCAAAGGTTAGTGCTGCATTTAGCTGTCTTCTGGGTTTTTGTGACATTATATGCTAGCTTGAAAAATGGGTGTCTGATTATTTCTGGCTGGGTACTCTGCTGACATAATCTAATGTTTTGCTTTCGTTGTAAAGCCTTTTTGAAATCGGCCAGTGTGGTTAGATTAACGAGAGTCTTGTCTTTAAATAGCTGTAAAATAGTCATATGTTTGAGAAATTGAAGTAATAGGATTTTTAAGGTATTTGAAAATCGCGCCACTGGATTACACTGGCTGTTGCGTAGGTGGGACGAATTCGTCCCGCCTAGCCCAGAGAGGTTATGCTGTCACTACTTCTGTGATTGTCTGAACATTGCATCCAAAAGTAAACTGGTCACATTCAGGACATAACTTTGTAAGGACTGTGTTTGTGCTAAATGTTTCTGTGAGAAAACAGTGTGGACAGCTCAAGCGCTGACTGTTGCGTGAATCGAAACTGGACGTTTTAAATAAGCGTTCTAATCAAAACGGTTTGACAGTATGCTGCAGGGACCACCATAGAATGATTAAACCCGTTAGTTGGTTTGTGTGTAAAAGATCAACCTCTCTAGGTTAGGCGGGACGAATTCGTCCCACCTACGTAACAGCCACTGCTATCTGGTGGCGCGATTTTCAAAACCTTAAAAATCCTATTACTTCAATTTCTCAAACATATGACTATTTTACAGCCATTTAAAGATAAGACTCTCGTTAATCTAACCACACTGTCCGATTTCAAAAAGGCTTTACAACGAAAGCAAAACATTAGATTATGTCAGCAGAGTACCAAGCCAGAAATAATCAGACACCCATTTTTCAAGCCAGCATATAATGTCACCAAAACCCAGAAGACAGCTAAATGCAGCACTCACCTTTGATGATCTTCATCAGATGACAACCCTAGGACATTATGTTATACAATACATGCATGTTTTGTTCAATCAAGTTCATATTTATATCAAAAACCAGCTTTTTACATTAGCATGTGACGTTCAGAAATAGCATACTTCCGGGGAATTCGCTAACATTTTACTAAATTACTCACGATAAACGTTCACAAAAAGCATAACAATTATTTTAAGAATTATAGATACAGACCTCCTCTATGCACTCGATATGTCCGATTTTAAAATAGCTTTTTGGTGAAAGCACATTTTGCAATATTCTAAGTACATAGCCCAGGCATCACGGGCTCGCTATTTAGACACCCGGCAAGTTTAGCACTCACCATAATCATATTTACTATTATAAAAATTTCATTACCTTTTGTTGTCTTCGTCAGAATACACACCCAGGACAGCTACTTCAATAACAAATGTTGGTTTGGTCCAAAATAATCCATCGTTATATCCGAATAGCGGCGTTTTGTTCGTGCGTTCCAGACACTATCCGAAATAGTAAAGAAGTGTCACGCGCTTGGCGCAATTCGTGACAATAAAATTCTAAGTATTCCATTACCGTACTTCGAAGCATGTCAACCGCTGTTTAAAATCAATTTTTACGACATTTTTCTTGTAGAAAAGCGATAATATTCCGACAGGGAATCTCCTTTTCGGCAAACAGAGGAAAAAATCCCAAAGGCGGGGGCGGTCGGGGTCATGCGCATAAGCTAGTGTCTCTTGATCGGCCACTTGAGAAAGGCGATAATGTGTTTCAGCCTGGGGCTGGAATGACGACATTCTGTTTTTTCCCGGGCTCTGAGCGCCTATGGACGACGTGGGAAGTGTCACGTTAGAGCAGAGATCCTTAGTAAATGATAGAGATGGAAAAGAAGTTCAACAAATGGTCAGACAGGCCACTTCCTGTAAAGGAATCTCTCAGGTTTTGACCTGCCATTTGAGTTCTGTTATACTCACAGACACCATTCAAACAGTTTTAGAAAATGTAGGGTGTTTTCTATCCATATGTAATAAGTATATGCATATTCTAGTTACTGAGTAGGAGTGGTAACCAGATTAAATCGGGTATGTTTTTTATCCAGCCGTGTCAATGCTGCCCCCTAGCCCTAACAGGTTAAAGTAATAATGGACTGTCGTTTCTCTTTGCTTATTTGAGCTTTAACCAAATAGGGCTATCCTCTGTATACGAACCGTACCTTGTCACAACACAACTGACTAGCTGAAACGTATTAAGAAGGACAGAAATTCCACAAATGAACTTTTAACAAGGCACACCTGTTAATTGAAATCCATTCCCGGTGACTACCTCATGAAGCTAGTTGAGAGAATGCCAAGAGTGTGCAAAGCTGTCATCAAGTCAAAGGGTGGCTACTTTGAAGAATCTCAAATATATAATATATTTTGATTTGTTTAACACTTTTTTGGTTACTACATGATTCCATATGTGTTACAGTGCCTTGCGAAAGTATTCGGCCCCCTTGAACTTTCTGACCTTTTGCCACATTTCAGGCTTCAAACATAAAGATATAAAACTGTATTTTTTGGTGAAGAATCAACAACAAGTGGGACACAATTATGAAGTGGAACGAAATTTATTGGATATTTCTAACTTTTTTAACAAATAAAAAACTGAAAAATTGGCAGTGCAAAATTATTCAGCCCCTTTACTTTCAGTGCAGCAAACTCTCTCCAGAAGTTCAGTGAGGATCTCTGAATGATCCAATGTTGACCTAAATGACTAATGATGATAAATAGAATCCACCTGTGTGTAATCAAGTCTCTGTATAAATGCACCTGCTCTGTGATAGTCTCAGAGGTCCGTTTAAAGTGCAGAGAGCATCATGAAGAACAAGGAACACACCAGGCAGGTCCGAGATACTGTTGTGGAGAAGTTTAAAGCCGGATTTGGATACAAAAAGATTTCCCAAGCTTTAAACATCCCAAGGAGCACTGTGCAAGCGATAATATTGAAATGGAAGGAGTATCAGACCACTACAAATCTACGAAGACCCGGCCATCCCTCTAAACTTTCAGCTCATACAAGGAGAAGACTGATCAGAGATGCAGCCAAGAGGCCCATGATCACTCTGGATGAACTGCAGAGATCTACAGCTGAGGTGGGAGACTCTGTCCATAGGACAACAATCAGTCGTATACTGCACAAATCTGGCCTTTATGGAAGAGTGCCATGAAGAAAGCCATTTCTTAAAGATATCCATAAAAAGTGTCATTTAAAGTTTGCCACTAGCCACCTGGGAGACACACCAAACATGTGGAAGAAGGTGCTCTGGTCAGATGAAACCAAAATCGAACTTTTTGGCAACAATGCAAAACGTTATGTTTGGCGTAAAAGCAACACAGCTCATCACCCTGAACACACCATCCCCACTGTCAAACATGGTGGTGGCAGCATCATGGTTTGGGCCTGCTTTTCTTCAACAGGGGCAGGGAAGATGGTTAAAATTGATGGGAAGATGGATGGAGCCAAATACAGGACCATTCTGGAAGAAAACCTGATGGAGTCTGCAAAAGACCTGAGACTGGGACGGAGATTTGTCTTCCAACAAGACAATGATCCAAAACATAAAGCAAAATCTACAATGGAATGGTTCACAAATAAACATATCCAGGTGTTAGAATGGCCAAGTCAAAGTCCAGACCTGAAACCAATCGAGAATCTGTGGAAAGAACTGAAAACTGCTGTTCACAAACGCTCTCCATCCAACCTCACTGAGCTCGAGCTGTTTTGCAAGGAGGAATGGGCAACAATTTCAGTCTTCGATGTGCAAAACTGATAGAGACATACCCCAAGCGACTTACAGCTGTAATCGCAGCAAAAGGTGGCGCTACAAAGTATTAACTTAAGGGGGCAGAATAATTTTGCACGCCCAATTTTTCAGTTTTTTATTTGTTAAAAAAGTTTGAAATATCCAATAAATTTAATTCCACTTCATGATTGTGTCCCACTTGTTGTTGATTCTTCACAAAAAATTACAGTTTTATATCTTTATGTTTGAAGCCTGAAATGTGGCAAAAGGTCGAAAAGTTCAAGGGGGCCAAATACTTTCGCAAGGCACTGTATTTCATAGTTTTGAAGTCTTCTATTATTCTACATTGTAAGAATTTGTAAAAATAAAGAAAACCCTGGAGTGAGTAGATGTGTCCAAACTTTTGACTGGTACTATATACAGATCTCTGGATCTCTTTTACGCCTGCTACGTTAGGTTAGATATACACAGACCGTATAGACCACTTGAGAGAGAAATGTACACAACACTATGACAAGAGGGATAGAGACAGTTCGAGGATGTATGCCTTATCTACTTTGACTAAAGACAGTACTGTATGGGGTGCACATAGATGAAGTTAGATGGTCTGGCTGGCTGACTACTACTGCCTGAGCAGAGATGAGATGATGACTTTAAGGAATTAAAAAAATCTTAAAATAAAAACGAGGTAATATACACAACTTAAATATTTTATTATTTCATAGTAATTTCCTATTTTCCTACTGATGTCTACCCAATGTGGACCTGACAGAGACAATGGAATATTTTCAGTGTTTTGGCAATTTAATATTCTGTATTTTTGGCTTTGGAATTTCCATATAAAATCTCGAAATTCATTGTAATTTCAATATTTCATACATTTAATCTAAAAAAAAAATATTAAATCCGAAATGGAAAAACTGTGATATTTCAAAACAAATTATCGAACCGAAACCGACCTCAAAAAGCACTAATCCTTCAGCCCCACTACAGAGACATATTTCCTCACACAGACAGCCATTACCCTCTCTCACAGGACCCAGTTGTCTGTGTGTGTGGGTTCAGGTGTCTGTTTGTGTGCGCGTGTGTAAACGTGTTTGTGTGTGTGCTGGTAGACTAGTGACCAGTGTAGGTTCCAAAGCTGCTGAGCTGATCTACAGGAGTCCCAGCTAGAGGACCAACAGATGGACCCAAGTTGCAGGAGGTAGATCCTCACAACATGTGTTGGTTTCAGAATAGCCAATGTTTTTTCACAAGACTCTGTTATCCCACTGAGCTAAAACCTAGGCAATTCCTTGCGGAGATAATGCAAGTCTACAGTTCTCAGGTAAGGCTACTTATTACACGAGCGTGGTTCACCAGACATTCAACATATTCTGCTGTTAAAAAGACTTGTGAGTAGAGTACTTTTACACGCATGCATGCGCACACGCACATGTTCGCACATACATGTACACAGGTACGTAGGCACTGACATAAGTACTGTGGACAGGAGTGATCACAACAGAAACTACAGTGTACAGAACCCTTATGGGATGAGAAGGAAATTACAGAGGGACTTAATTCAATGAGACATCCATTTCCGCAGAGTCAGAGCCCATTACTCACATGTATAGACTACTGGAAAACACTGGGGGGATAGAGACACAGCAGAACACAGAGAACACAGGTTAGTGTCCTGGGCTGATTTCCACTTGCTTCAACTCTGAAGGTGCATCCAAACCGGCCATTCCATACTCTCTGCTCTCATGTCTGTAGCATAACCCCCAAGCTCCCATCTCATATCTCTTACCTCTTGCCCTCAAAGCCCTCCTGTAGAACTGGTTAGGATGGATTATGTAAGGGATAATCAACGAGGGGATATGCATTCTATGGAAAATAATGAACGGCATGGAAGGTGTGTTCCACAATGGCGCTAGCGGAGTAGAACTGACCTTCCACAGAGTTGCATTAATTTCCAGAGAACGCATAGAGTTCTTAGTTGATTATCCCTTTCATAGGATGGCTATAATTTTAGTGTATCACAGCTCACGAGAAGACCCAGATGCAGATAGTTTGAAGTAACAAAAGTGTATTACAAAAACGGGGGCAGGCAAACGACAGGTCAAGGGCAGGCAGAGATCAGTAATCCAGAGCAAAGTCCGAAAGGTACAGAATGGCAGTCAGGCTCAGGGTCAGGGCAGGCAGAGGTCGGTAATCCAGGGCAGTGTCACAAGGTACAGAATGGCAGAGAGGCTCAGGACAGGCAGAATGGTCAAAACCGGGAAAACTAGAAAACAGGATCTAGATAAAAAACAGGAGTACGGGAAAACCGCCGGTATGCTTGACGAGACAAGACGAACTGGCAACAGAGAAACAGAGAACAAACATAAATATACTGGGGATAATGGGGCAGATGGGCGACTCATGGAGGGGGGTGGAGACAAGCACAAAGACAGGTGAAACAGATCATGGTGTGACAAAGTTGAATGTTGTCCCACTCCTCTTCAATGGCTGTGCGAAGTTGCTGGCTATTGGCCGGAACTGGAACATACTGTCGTACACATCGATACAGAGCATTCCAAACATGCTCAGTGGGTGACATTTCTGGTGAGGATGCAGGCCATGGATGAACTGGGACATTTCCAGCTTTCAGGAATTGTGCACAGATTCTTGTGACATGGGGCCGTGCATTATCATGCTGAAACATGAGGTAATGATGGTGGATGAAAGGCAAGACAATGGGCCTCAGGACCTTGTCAGTATCTCTGTGCATTCAAATTGACATCGATAAAATGCAATTCTGTTTGT
The DNA here is from genome assembly GCF_965601325.2 of Salmo salar. Taxonomy (NCBI): domain Eukaryota; kingdom Metazoa; phylum Chordata; class Actinopteri; order Salmoniformes; family Salmonidae; genus Salmo; species Salmo salar. The sequence continues at coordinate 26,200,023 of NC_138306.1, forward strand.
TGTCCGTAGCATATGCCTGCCCATACCATAAACACACCGCCACCATGAGGCCGCAATGCACGTGGTCTGTTGGGCTGGTTTTACCAGGTAAGTTGACTGAGAACACATTCTCATTTACAGCAAAGACTTGGGGAATAGTTACAGGGGAGAGGAGGGGGGATGAAGGAGCCAATTGGAAGCAGGGGATAATTAGGTGGCCATGATGGTGTGAGGGACAGATTGGGAATTTAGCCAGGACACCAGGGTTAACACCCCTACTTTTACGATGTAGGGATCTTTAGTGACCACAGCGAGTCAGGACACCCGTTTAACATCCCATCCGAAAGATGGCACCTTAAACAGGGCAATGTCCCCAATCACTGACCTGTGTCACTGGGATATTATTTTTAGACCAGAGAGAAGACTGCCTCCTACTGGCCCTCCAAAACCACTTCCAGCAGCATTTGGTCTTCCATCTAGGGAACAACCAAAACCAACCCTGCTTATCTTCAGAGGCCAGCCAGCAGTGGGATGCAGGGTGGTATGCTGATCAGAGAGAGATTAGAGATCCTCTATTAGGTCTTTCATAGAAGACACTCATTAGATGATTCCCTTAGCTGCAGCTTCCCGGCTGCTTCTCTTTCACGTTTTTATTCTTCTTCAACTAAAGGTCAGAGTAATGAACGCTTTATTAACACCCAATTGAAATAGTGGATTTATTGTGCTACACACTGGACTAGACCCCAAATAACAATGTCTGCTGTTCCAGGTCCAACTGTATAGACAAGAGAAAGGGACAGATATGGAGCTTGCTATGCATCAAATTATGCCAACTTGTTTTTAGGACTATGGGAGGACCGGTTCATTTACTCTGCCACCAATTCCTTACAAGGAGAGATTGTCTGGTGGGGCCGGTACATTGATGATGATGTGATTCTGTTATTCTCGGGCTCTGAACAAGAACTGTTGGATATCCATGCTTATGTTAACAGTGCCAATGAAAACTTGAAACTGAGCATGGAGTATGATCAAACCGAGGTCAACTTTCTTGATAAAGAAATCTCACAGGATGACCAAGGATTACACACATCTATCTACAGAAAAGGCACGGATAGCAACGTCATACTAAATGCAGATAGTTCCCATCCCAAGTTGCTTATCAACAGCATCCCATTTGAACAATTTCATACCAATACAAAAAATATATACACTACCATTCAAAAGTTTGGGGTCACTTAGAAATGTCCATGATGTTCAAAAAAATACAAAAATCCATTAAAAATAACATCAAATTGATCAGAAATATAGTGTAGACATTGTTAATGTTGTAAATGACTACTGTAGCTGGAAACGGCAGATTTTTTAATGGAATATCTACATAGGCGTACAAAGGCCCATTGTCAGCAACCATCACTCCTGTGTTCCAATGGCACGTTGTGTTAGCTAATCCAAGTTTAGAATTTTAAAAGGCTAATTGATCATTAGAAAACCCTTTTGCAGTTATGTTAGCACAGCTGAAAACTGTTGTTCTGATTAAAGAAGCAATAAAACAGACCTTCTTTAGACTAGTTGAGTATCTGGAGCATCAGCATTTCTGGGTTCGATTACAGGCTCAAAATGACCAGAAACAAAGCCCTTTCTTCTGAAACTTGTCAGGCTATTCTTGTTCTGAGAAATGAAGGCTATTACATTCTTGAAATTGCCAAGCAACTGAAGACCTCATACAACCCTGTGTTTTACTCCCTTCACAGAACAGTGTAAACTATCTCTAACCAGAATAGAAAGAGGAGTGTGAGGCCCCGGTGCACAACTGAGCAAGAGGACAAGTATATTAGAGTGTCTAGTTTGAGAAACCGACCCCTCCCAAATCCTCAACTGGAAGCTTCATTAAATAGTACAAAACACCAGTCTCAATGTCAACAGCGATGCTAGCCTTCTAGGCAGAGTTGCAAAGAAAAAGCCAGGTTTTCAAAACACGGTTAAGGGCAGGGAAAGCTTGTTGGGCACTAAGAAAGCTTTGCTGTAGAGCATTTAACACAAAATCCAGGGAGGGGAAAGTTACGTATTAGACTGTGTCATCTGCATATAACTGGATGAGAGAGCTTCCTACTGCCTGATATATGTTGTTGATGTAAATTGAGAAGAGCGTGGGGCCTAGGATTGAGCCTTGGGGTACTCCCTTGGTGACAGGCAGTGGCTGAAACAGCAGATGTTCTGACTTTACACACAGCACTCTTTGAGAGAATAGTTAGCATACCAGACCAAAGGACCTTCAGAGACACCAATACTCCTTAGCCGACCCACAACAAGTTGATTGTATTCGTTTTGGGACTGCGCTGCCTCCCGGGTGTGAGCCAGTTGCCCAGTTCAAAGCCCACTGTGACGTTGGCTCAAAACAAAAGTGACTTAATTTAGCATGTGGAGTAATGAGTAGGAGTATGTGTTTTCACGTGCAAAAGTGATTGATTTTGATGAAAAAACTTTATCTGCCTTCTGAATTAAAACTAATTAGAAAATGTAAACATATTTTATAGAAAAGAGATGTATGTTTCTGGACAATGCAGACTTACTGACAACATGAACAAGCAGCGCAGATAACTTTTCAATTTGAGAATGGCACTCCTCCCTCACCGCTTTTGCCCATTCACATCACGGGCCATAGACCCGTGATGTGAACTCAGCATAATCGAATCCATGGAATCTACCAATCAAATTTTGAATTGTAATGGGTGGGATCGTTTTTACAAATACCTATGGAAACTTCCGCCTTCTTGAAGTGCACAACGGTTTCCACTAGTTAGACAGCCACAAAGTCAATATATATATATATAGGTCTGGTGGGCGACCCTGACTGCGCCCGGCTGGCGGGCGGTGATAGCTGCACCCGGCTAGCGGGCGGCGATGGCTGCGCCCGGCTGGCGGGCGACCCTGATTGCACCCGGCTGGCGGGCGGTGATGGTTGCGCCCGGCTGGCGGGCGACCCTGGTTGCGCCCGGCTGGCGGGCGGTGATGGCTGCGCCCGGCTGGCGGGCGGCGACGACTGCGCCCGGCTGGCGGGTGGCGACGGCTGCGCCCGGCTGGCGGGCGACCCTGGTTGCGCCCGGCTGGCGGGCGTCCCTGGCTGCGCCCGGCTGGCGGGCGTCCCTGGCTGCGCCCGGCTGGCGGGCATCCCTGGCGGCTCCGGCGGCACTGACCCAGGATTCACCAGGCTGAGGAGACATGTAAGAGGCCTGGCCCTAGGCGCAGGCACAGGACTCACCGGGCTGGCGGGCGGCTCTGACTGCTCCGGACAGGCGGGCGTCTCTGGCGGCTCCGGACAGGCGGGCAGCTCTGGTGGCCCCGGACAGGCGGGCGGCTCTGGCGGCTCCGGACAGGCGGGTGGCTCTGGTGGCTCCGGACAGGCGGGTGGCTCTGGTGGCTCCGGACAGGCGGGTGGCTCTGGCGGCTCCGGAAAGGCGGGCGGCTCTGGCGGCTCCGGACAGGCGGGCGGCTCCTGACTGGCGGGCGGCTCTGACGGCTCCAGACTGGCGGGCGGCTCTGGCGGCTCCGGACTGGCGGGCAGCTCTGGCGGCTCTGGACTGGCGAGACCCACTGGAGGCCTAGTCCTAGGAGGTGGCACAGGATGGACCAGGTTGGGGAGACCCACTGGAGGCCTAGTGCTGGGAGGTGGCACAGGACGGACCAGGCTGGAGAGATCCACTGGAGGCCTGGTCCGAGGAGGAGGCACAGGCTTAACCAGGATGGGGAGACCCACTGGAGGCCTAGTCCTGGGAGGTGGCACAGGACGGACCAGGCTGGAGAGATCCACTGGAGGCCTGGTCCGAGGAGGAGGCACAGGATAAACCGGGCTGTGGGGGAACACTGGAGTTCTAGACTTTACGCTCTTTACCCATACTCCAGGCTGAATGCCCACTTAGGCCCGGCATGGGCGGAGAGCAGGCATTGGGCGAACTGGACCCTCCCAGCGCCCTGGAGACAGTGCGCAGAGCCGGTGCAGGATACCCTGGCCCGAAAAGGCGCACTGGAGACCAGACGCACTGAGCTGGCACAACCCGTTCTGGCTCGATGCCTGCCCTCGCATGGCACTTGCGGGGGGCTGGTATGTAGCGCACCGGGCTATGCACGTGCACTGGAGACACCGTGCGCTCCACAGCATAACACGGTGCCTTACCAGTACCACGCTGCTTCCGGTAAGCACGGGGAGTTGGCTCAGGTCTACCACCTGACTCCGCCAATCTCCCCATGTGCCCCCCCAAAAATGTCTTGGGGCTGCCTCCCGTGTCCGTCGCTCTCCCTCGGCAGGTTGTTGCAGTGGTCAAATAATTGATCCCATGTCCAGTCAATCCTGGACTCCAACACCTCCAGCGACCAGGATGCCATGACTTCCCGAGCGCGCTGCTTCCTATAGTCCTCCTTGTGCTGCTCCTTCCTCCGCTGCTTGGTCCGTTTTTTGTGGTGGGTAATTCTGTAACGGCTGTCGGGAGAGAGAGTAGACCAAGGCGCAGCGGAGTTAGTGTTCATTCATCATTGACGTAGTTTAATGGACGAAAGAACACTATACAAAACAAGAAAACCGACAGCCAAACAGTACTGTCAGGTGCAATACAAAACAGAAACAGAAACAGAAACAATTACCCACAAAACCCCAAAGGAAAAACAGGCACTTATGTGTGACTCCCAATCAGCAACAACACTCTACAGCTGTGCCTGATTGGATGCCACACGGCCAAAATCAATGAAACAAACCAACATAAAAAAATGCACATAGAACGCCCACCCAATGTAACACCCTGGCCTAACCAAAATAAAGAACATAAACCCCTCTCTATGGCCAGGGCGTTACAAGATGTTAGATTCCTCAAGTAGCCACCCTTTGCCTTGATGACAGCTTTGCACACTCTTGGCATTCTCTCAACCAGCTTCATGAAGAATGCTTTTCCAACTGGAGTTACCACATATGCTGAGCACTTGTTGGCTGTTTTTCCTTCACTCTGCCGTCCAACTCATCCCAAACCATCTCAATTGGGTTGAGGTCGGGTGATTGTGGAGGCCAGGTCATCTGATGGAGCAGTCCACCACTCTCTTTCTTGGTCAAATAGCCCTTACACAGCCTGGAGGTGTGTTGGTCATTGTCCTGTTGAAAAACAAATGATAGTCCCACTAAGCGCAAACCAGACGGGATGGCGTATCACTGCAGAATGCTGTGGTAGCAATGCAGGTTAAGTGTGCCTTGAATTCTAAATAAATCCCTGACAGTGTCACCAGCAAAGCACCCCCACACCCTCACACCTCCTCCTCCATGCTTCATGTTGGAACCACACATGCGGAGATCATCCGTTCACCTACTCTGCGTCTCACAAAGAGACCGCGGTTGGAACCAAAAATCCCAAATTTGGACTCATTAGACCAAAGGACAGATTTCCACTGATCTAATGTCCATTGCTGGTGTTTCTTGGCCCAAACAAGTCTCTTCTTATTGGTGTCCTTTAGTAGTGCTTTCTTTGCAGCAATTCGACCATGAAGGCCTGATTGACGCTGTCTCCCCTGAACAGTTGATGTTGAGATGTGTCTGTTACTTGAACTCTGTGAAACGTTTATTTGGGCAGCAATCTGAGTTGCTGTTAACTCTAATGAATTTATACTCTGCAGCAGAGGCAACTCTGGATCTTCCTTTCCTGTGGCAATCCTCATGAGAGCCAGTTTCATCATAGCGCTTGATGGTTTTTGTGACTGCATTTGAAGAAACTTCCAAAGTTCTTGAAAGGTTCCGCATTGACTGACCTTCACGTCTTAAAGTAATGATTGGCTGCCGTTTCTCTTTGATTATTCGAACAATTCTTACTATAATATTGACTTTGTATTTTACCAAATAGGCTCTCTTCTGTATACCACCCATACCTTGTCACAACACAACTGATTGGCTCAAACTCATTAAAAAGGAAATAAATTCCACAAATTAACTTTTAACAAGGCACACCTGTTAATTGAAATGCATTCCATACCTCATGAAGCTGATTGAGAGAATATCCTGATGGCAGCTTTGCACACTCTTGGCAAAGGTTGGCTACTTTGAAGTATCTAAAATCAGAAATATTTGATTTGTTAAACGCTTTTTTGGTTACAACATGATTCCATATGTGTTGTTTCATAATTTTGACGTCTTCACTATTATTCTACAATGTAGAAAATAGTTAAAAATAAAGAAAACCCTGAAATTAATAGGTGTGTCCAAACTTTTGACTGGTATTGTATATCGTAGAATTTCGTGAAAACAAAAATGTGTTTAATTTAAGGTTAGCAGTTTGGTTAAGGTTAGGGATAAGGCTAGGTTTAAAATCTGATTTTAAGAAGATAAATTGTAGAAATATGCAGGGTTTAAGACTTTGTGGCTGTGGTAAATAGTGACGACCCTGCACAACAGCGATTGGGAAATGCTTCACATAATGGTTGTGTTTTTGTATTATTATGATTGGAACCTACTGACTTATTATGTCAGACTTAATGGGTTGCTTATTTTTAAACATTATGCTGTGTGTGACTACTGTCTTTCTTTCTATCAGCCCTATGTGTCTTACAAACAGTGTGCTCTCCTACATGGAATGCACTACATATTACAGTCTCCGTCCCTTCATCATCATGACCCTGTCATCATAGCCTTCTATGTGTCACTATTGTCACTTTTTGGTGATAGTGTGATAGTGATTGCGTTAGTGGACCATAGGTTGTGTAAACAGGGTTGTGGTTGTTGGCCTCAGGCTTGTTTTATTCAGTTCGGTGCATTAATTGATGCTATGTTTCTGTCATTTTTCTTGATTTTTGCATTTGGTACAACGTGTTTAAAAAAAAAATCCCACTGAAGGCCTAGGTCCAATAGCCACGTTTCACCACTCGCACGCGCGCACACACACACACACACACACACACACACACACGCACACACACACGCACACACACGCACACACACGCACACACACGCACACACACGCACACACACACACGTTCCTAATCCCCTGTTCAGTGTGATGTGTTTTATTCTTGGCCTGTCAGCAGTTTTAAACGTCCAGCTCATACTCATTCAGGGCATTGTGTTGTACAATTACTCTGAAAAATGCCTGAGTGATTTTCTTGGCCGTGTTTCATTAAAAAAGTACACTTTACAAGAAGGGAGAGAAACGGCTTAGAGAATAAAACAGAGTTTTCCTACCCCAGGGATTTTCTCATAAATATTGTAATTGTGCTGTGATAGAGAGGCCCAGGCTATTTCTAGTTTTGTAGTTTAATACTGAGAAGCCTTTGGCTGCTGGCCAGGCTGGGACTGGGAGATAATACGAAATGGGAATATCTAAAGAGTATCTCTATACTATTATGTCCACACATGCTATGATGGAAACACACTGTATTACATGCATAAATCTACAGGGCTGTGCTTTGTCAGTAGAATAATAAGCATGGGGTTCTTCTCATTAATATATTAATATTGTATCAATCCATAATACAAGACAGAGTGGTTAGCATACTGGTCTTTCACTATTGCTGTTGAAGACCCATATAGACACTTCATTTTGACGATGACCATAATGAATATTGTATTATAAACTGGGTGGTTCGAGCCCTGAATGGTAATTGGCTGACAGCCATGGTATATCACACCGTATAGCATGGGTATGACAAAACATTTCATTTTACCACTCTAATTATGTTGGTAACCAGTTTATAATCACAATAAGGCACCTCGGGGGTTTGTGATATATGTCCAATATACCACGGCTATGGGCTGTGTCCAGGCACTCCGCGTTAAGTCGTGCATAAGAACAGCCGTTAGCAGTGGTTTATTACCATATACCATACTTCCTCGGCCCTTATTGCTTAATTATACAACGAGTGAGTCTAATCCTGAATGCTGATTGGTTAAAACTGCATTCCAGCTAGTGTCTATTCCACAAGTTACCACCAGCTAAATCTATGACCTTGAAATGCCTATTTGTGAATCATTTCAGGAAACTAGGTGTATGTCACGTGACACTACCTCACAGGAGAGATTTTATAATTTTTTTGATCAAAATGCGTTTTTTGGTTGAAATGCCTTCTGGGACATGTGAACTTTCATGTGACTTAATAACAAACTTATGCCATCTGTAAATATACGAATAACATTTTTCAATTACGAGCCGGTTTAGCAACAGAAAAAGTCAGGAACCTTCTCTCAAGCAATGATTGGCTGAGATAATGGATGGGCCACGCCGAGAGATGAGTTTGGATTGGTCTGTCATGTAGCTCACTTCTGTCTATAAAATGAGCTGGTCAGTATGTGTAGGACAACCTTTGTAACACGTTTCTTAAAAATATATCACATAGTAGAACTGTAAAGGTGTTCAAATCAAATTTTATTGGTCACATACACATATTTAGCAGATGTTATTGCGGGTGTCGCGAAATGCTTGTGTTCCTAGCTCCAACAGTGCAGTATTATCTAACAGCTCACAACAATACACACTAATATAAAAGTAAAAGAATTAAGAAATATATCAATATTAGATTGAGCAATGTCAGAGTGGCATTGACTAAAATACAGTAGAATAGAATACAGTATATACGTAAATATGACATGAGTAAGCAGTATGTAAACATTATTTAAACATGACTAAAATGACTAGTGTTCCATTATTAAAGAGGCCAGTGATTCCAAGTCTATGTAAACTCAGCAAAAAAAGAAACGGCCCTTTTTCAGGACACTATCTTTCAAAGATAATTTGTAAAAATCCAAATAACTTCACAGATCTTCATTGTAAAGGGTTTAAACACTGTTTCCCACGCCTGTTCAATGAACCATAAACAATTAATGAACATGCACCTGTGGAACGGTCGTTAAGATACTAACAGCTTACAGACGGTATGTAATTAAGGTCACAGTTATGAAAACTTAGGACACTAAAGAGGCCTTTCTACTGTCTCTGAAAAACACCAAAAGAAAGATTCCCAGGGTCCCTGCTCATCTGCGTTTACATGCCTTAGGCATGCTGCAAGGAGGCATTAGGACTGCAGATGTGGCCAGGGCAATAAATTGCAATGTCCGTACTGTGAGATGCCTAAGACAGCGCTACAGGGAGACAGGATGGACAGCTGATCGTCCTCGCAGTGGCAGACCACGTGTAACAACACCTGCACAGGATCGATACATCTGAACATCACACCTGCGGGACAGGTACAGGATGGCAACAACAACTGCCCGAGTTACACCAGGAATGCACAATCCCTCCATCAGTGCTCAGACTGTCCGCAATAGGCTGAGAGAAGCTGGACTGAAGGCTTGAAGGCCTGTTGTAAGGCTGGTCCTCACCAGACATCACCGGCAACAACGTTTCCTATCGGCACAAACCCACCGTCGCTGGACCAGACAGGACTGGCAAAATGTGATGGTTGGATTCATGTTTATCGTCGAAGGAATGAGCGTTACATCGAGGCCTGTACTCTGGAGCAGGATCGATTTGGAGGTGGAGGGTCAGTCATGGTCTGGAGTGGTGTGTCACAGCATCATCGGACTGAGCTTGTTGTCATTGCAGGCAATCTCAATGCTGTGCATATCAGGGAAAACATCCTCCTCCCTCATGTGGTACCCTTCCTGCAGGCTCATCCTGACATGACCCTCCAGCATGACAATGCCACCAGCCATACTGCTCGTTCTGTGCGTGATTTCCTGCAAGTCAGGAATGTCAATGTTCTGCCATGGACAGCGAAGAGCCCAGATCTCAATCCCAATGGAACTTGCAGGTGCCTTGGTGGAAGGGGTGTGTTTTGTCCCCACTCCTGTACATCTTGTACACTAATAGTTGTACTAGTTCCCATCCTGACAGACACCTCGTTAAGTTCGCTGATGACACTGCCTTGATCAGCCTGTTGCATGATGATGAGGAACATCATGGCCCGGTCCTAGATGACTGTAGAATGGTGTGAGGAATCACACTTGGTCCTCAATACCAACAAGACCAAAGAGATGTGCATAGACTTCAGGAAGCGTACAACACCTACCTCTGCAACATCTATCAGAGGTCAGAATATAGAGATTGTAGAGGAATACAAATACATGGGTGTCCTCTTGGACAATAAGCTTCAGTGGAGTAAATGTACAGACCTGATCTACAAAAAGAGCCAACTTTCTCAAAAAGCTGTGATCTTTTAATGTAGACTGTACTATACTGACTCTGTTTTACAAATCTTTCATTGAGAGTATTTTAACTTTTTGTATTGTTTGTTGGTTTGGCAATGCCACTGTCAGCCAGAGAAATATGCTGAGAAGGATTATCACCACAGCAAGCAAGGTATTTGGAGTCAAACAGACAGGCCAGGATGAGATATTTAAGATCAGGACCCTCCGCAAGGCTCACAAATCATTTTAGACCCAAGCCACCCCCTGTACCCGGACTTTGAACTACTCCCCTCTGGGCGCAGGTATAGGCCACCCCTCAGCAGGAAAAACAGAACTAGATAATAATTTGTGCCAGGTGTGATATCCCTCCTAAATAGCTCGGGCTAATGTTCCTATAGACTCAGTTAGGCCAGCAGGCTAGTCTTTAAAAAAATGTTTTATTGGTATGCAACTGTTATGAAAGTTGTATTGTCAATTTTGTTTTGTATTTAAACGCCACTTTAAATGTGTACATCACACTGCAACAACATTTCCCCATGGGGACAATAAAGTCACTAAGTAAGTAAGTAAGTAAGAAGAGTGGGGTAACATCTCACAGCCATAACTGGCAAATTTGGTGCAGTCCATGAGGAGGAGATGTACTGCAGTATTTAATGCAGCTGGTGGCCACACAAGATACTGACTGTTACTTTTGATTTTGACCCCCCCTAGAGTGATCATGCAATTGGCAAAACACAAAGGTCACAAATCATGACTACAAAACATGACTCCATTCATTTTAGATCAGACAGCAGGCTCAATCAACCAATTACGTTTTTTGGCCTGTCCTGACCCTGTACCCGCCCACCTGACTACTGTGTCAGGGACACATTATTCAATTTCTGTTAGTCACGTCTGTGGAACTTGTTCAGTTTATGTCTCAGTTGTTGAATCTTGTTATGTTCATACAAATATTTACAAATGTTAAGTTTGCTGAAAATTAACGCAGTTGACAGTGAGAGGATGTTTCTTTTTTTGCTAAGTTTATATAGGGCAGCAGGGTTACTTAGACGGGTGGAAGCTGGCTAATGATGGCTTTAACAGTCTGATGGCCTTGAGAAAGAAGCTGTTTTTCACATCCATAACAATGAGCTAATGATACCCGATTTTGCCTGGCATAGAAAATGTGCTCTTTCGTCAGAACACTGTTGTTAAGAAGAGCTAGCCAACAACACAGCTAACACAATCACTTCAAACTGGAGTACATGTTCTCAACTGGCCTACCTGCTTAAATAAAGGCGAAATAAAAAAATAAAACATATTGACTGATCCCTGTCTTTTCGTACTGTGCTACGTTGTTATGTCTTGTCTCTTTCAGAGAGTCATGGAGCTAGAAGCAGATGCAATGCATAATGAGCTAATATATGTGGACGAGGCAGGTTTCAACCTTGCAAAAACAAGGGGCCGCGACAGAAATATCATCGGACACCGTGCCATCGTCAACGTCCCAGGACAACGTGGTGGCAACATAACAATGTGTGCGGCTATTAGTCAAAACGGCATCCTTCACCATCCTGCAATCCGAGGCCCATACAACACTGCCCACATTCTCACATTTCTGGACACCCTCCACAACAGACTAATCCCTAATGAACAGGGGCCAGAGCAGTCCAGATACGTTATCATCTGGGACAATGTTAGTTACCACCGGGCTGCTGTGGTCCGCAATTGGTTCACAGGACACCCACTTTTCATCGCAGTCAATCTCCCCCATACTCTCCCTTCTTGAATCCTATTGAAGAATTATTCTCTGCATGGCGTTGAAAGTTGTATGATTGCCAGCCCCACCAACGCATACCCCTTCTACAGGCAATGGAGGCGGCTTGTGGAGACATTGATCAGGGGTCATGCCAGGCCTGGATACAGCACTCCAGGTGATACTTTCCACACTGCCTAGCTCAAGATATCGCATATGATGTGGATGAAGTCTTATGGCAAGACCCACAAGGCGGCGAGAAGTAGCCAAACATTTTTCTGTTCTTTTTTTTCTAGCACAAATGTTTATTTTCTTCTACTGCACTTTTGTTGTTTGAGGAGTGTTAGAACATTGAGAAGAAAAAATTACTTTTTCCCCTTATTTGTATTGATAGTGTGTTCAGAATACACATCCATACTTTACATATTTGGATACCTGTGTGTATACTACATGTTTGACAAAACTTTAATGCAAACTGCTATGCCCTGTACACAGAAAAAGCCAAAGCCATAAGTGTTTTTCATTTATACTGTCAGTGTGTAGTTGGTGCTTCGGGTGCTTATTCAAAAGATGGTTTGTGTGTACTGTATTGAAGAAAACATTTTTTTTAAGAGTTTGAAGAGTTATACATCTTTTGCTTTTGCAAGAGATGTATAATGTTTTGCTGGTTTGATGAAATGTTTTGTGTTTAGTGTGTAGAGTTTTGCAAAAATAGCCTATAATTTCAAAGACAATGCCTGAGCAATTAGAAAAAACTGTAAATAACACCATTCTCCCGTTCATCCGTAATAAAATAAACTGTAGAACATTCAGGTCAATAGTAAACTCATAGGATGAACTGGTGTTTTGTAACTGTATATTTACTTATGTGTTTTTACAAGGGGGTAAATTGTTGAAACTTCACAGACAGTAAAACTTCATTCCTGAAAATCATACACAAGGTAAGACCCAAGTGCAGACTGAAGTAACAATGTTTATTGTAACCACAGGGGCAGGCAAACGACAGGTCAAGGCAGGCAGAGGTCAATAAGGCAGGCAGACATCGATAATCCAGAGCAGCAGCCAAGGTACTGGACGGCAGGCAGCCTCAGGGTCAGGTAAGGCAGAGGTCGATAATCCAGAGGTGCAGCAAAGGTACAGTATGGCAGGCAGGCTCAGAGACAGGCAGTAGTCAGGTGGGCGGGTACAGGGTCAGGACAGGCCAAAAAACGTAATTGGTTGATTGAGCCTGCTGTCTGATCTAAAATGAATGGAGTCATGTTTTGTAGTCATGATTTGTGACCTTTGTGTTTTGCCAATTGCATGATCACTCTAGCAGCAAGTAAATGGTTGTCCTTGTACAGTAGCGCCATGGAGAGAAATAGCTATGGCGTATTTTAGTAGGCACTAACTCCGCCATGTTTCGTTGGACAAAGCATATTGGGAAAATGAATGGTATTTTTGGAAGGTTTTTGGATTAACGCCAAAAATAAGGTCTGTGGTAAATACAGAATTAGGAGATCTTACATGTTTTGTTCTATTAGATCAGTTTTATCAGCTAATGTCACTTTTAGTGGATTTTGAAGAATGTACAATGGCTTGCGAAAGTATTCACCCCCTTTGGCATTTTTCCTATTTTGTTGCCTTACAACCTGGAATTAAAATAGATTTTGGGGGGTTTGTATCATTTGATTTACACAACAATCTGAAGATGCAAAATATTTTTTTTGTGTGAAGGAAACAAGAAATAAGACAAAGAAACGGAAAACTTGAGTGTGCATAACTATTCACCCACCCAAAGTCAATACTTTGTAGAGTCACCTTTTGCAGCAATTACAGCTGCAAGTCTCTTGGGGTATGTCTCTGTAAGCTTGGCACATCTACCACTGGGATTTTTGCCCATTCTTCAAGGCAAAACTGCTCCAGCTCCTTCAAGTTGGATGGGTTCCGCTGGTGTACAGCAATCTTTAAGTCATACCACAGATTCTCAATTGGATTGAGGTATTGACTTTGACTAGGCCATTCCAAGACATTTAAATGTTTCCCCTTAAACCACTCAAGTGTTGCTTAAGCAGTATCCTTAGGGTCATTGTCCTGCTGGAAGGTGAACCTCCGTCCCAGTCTCAAATCTCTGGAAGACTGAAACAGGTTTCCCTCAAGAATTTCCCTGTATTTAGCGGCATCCATCATTCCTTCAGTTCTGACCAGTTTCCCAGTCCCTGCTGATGAAAATCATCCCCACAGCATGATGCTGCCACCACCATGCTTCACCGTGGGGATGAGAGGTGTTGGGTTTGCGCCAGACATGGCATTTTCCTTGATGGCCAAAAAGCTAACTTTTAGTCTCATCTGACCAGAGTACCTTCTTCCATATGTTTGGAGAGTCTCCCACATGCCGTTTGGCGAACACCAAATGTGTTATCTTATTTTGTTCTTTAAGCAATGGTTTTTTTCTGGCCACTTCTGTAATGGCCAGCTCTGTGGAGTGTACGGCTTAAAGTGGTCCTTTGGGGTTATCTTTGGTCTCTTTGTTGCCTCTCTGATTAATGCCCTCCTTGCCTGGTCTGTGAGCTTTGGTGGGCGGCCCTCTCTTGGCAGGTTTGTTGTGGTGCCATATTCTTTCCATTTTTTAATAATGGATTTAATGGTACTCCGTGGGATGTTAAAAGTTTTGGATATTTTTTATAACCCAACCCTGATCTGTACTTCTCCACAACTTTGGAGAGCTCCTTGGTCTTCATGGTGCCGCTTGCTTGGTGGTGCCCCTTGCTTAGTGGTGTTGCAGACTCTGGGGCCTTTCAGAACAGGTGTGTATACACTGAGATCACGTGACAGATTAATAAATGTCATGTTAACTGACCGCTATTATCTCATAGAACCAAAAATATAAGATCTCCTAAGCCTGTGTTGAACTCAGATCTTATTTTATTTGTTTATTCCCAAAACCTATTCTTTCTCCATTCATTTTTCCCATAGGCGTGGATGAACGACCCAGAGGTAACTCATTGCTGGGTTTTAGGACTACAAACTGGCGAGCTCTATTGGACTCAACGATGTTCCTTTCTTCCACGACATTACAGGAAATCTAGGTTTAACATTTTTCCCTGGCTTTGTAAAGACTACAGCCTGACGGAAGCCATACTTCCTTGCCCAATTGTGTTCCCATCCTCGAAGGCAGGCTTGGTCAAAACGGGGGTGGTACTAGGTTCATGAGAGCTATGTTACCATGCACTGTCTATCAGAGATTGCTAAATAATTACAATGGCTGATTCTGATGATTCCTCTTTCCAAGAAGAGCTGGATGATGAAACCGTTTTGATGTTCTTTTACACTGAAAAAATATAAATGCAACATGCAACAATTTCAGTTACAGTTCATATATATGTATATATTAAAAAATATATATCACATATTTTTACACACAAAAGGGCTTTATTACAGATAGAAATACTCTTCCGTTTCATCAGCTGTCCGGGTGGCTGGTCTCAGATGTGGAGGTCGTGGTCTGGCATGTGGTCTACCCGTGGTCTGCAGTTGTGAGGCCCGTTGGACGTACTGCCAAATGCTTTAAAATTACATTGGAGGTGGCTTATGGTAGAGAAATGAACATTCAATTATCTGGCAACAGCTTTGGTGAACATTCCTGCAGTCAGCATGCTTGCCAACAGGGATGTTGGCAAATTCTTTACAACATTTCAGAGAAATATGCTTTTGTGCATATGGAACATTTCTGGGATCTTTTATTTCATCTGATGAAACATGGAATCAACATCAAGTGCATTCGGAAAGTATTCAGACATCTTCCCTTTTTCCACACTTATTTTACATTACTGCCTTATTCTAAAATGTATAAATAAAACATTTCCCTCATCAATCTACACACAATACCCCATAATGACAAACAGAAAACAGTTTTTTAGTCAATTTTGCAAATGTACAGTACCAGTCAAAAGTTTGGACACACATACTCATTCTAGGGTTTTTCTTTATTTTTACTATTTTCTACAGAATAATAGTAAAGATATCAAAACTATGACATAACACATATGGAATCATGTAGTAACCAAAAAAGTGTTAACTTCTCTAGGAAAGGGGGGCAGTATTGAGTAGCTTGGATGAAAAACATGCCCAAAGTAAAATGCCTGCTACTCAGGCCCAAAAGCTAGAATATGCATATAATTAGTAGATTTGGATAGAAAACACTCTGAAGTTTCTAGAACTGTCTGAATGATGTCTGTGAGTGTAACAGAACTCATATGGCAGGCAAAAACTTGAGAAAAAATCCAACCAGGAAGTGGGAAATCTGAGGTTGTAGTTTTTCAAGTGATTGCCTATCCAATATACAGTGTCTGTGGGGTCATATTGCACTTTCTAAGGCTTCCACTAGATGTCAACAGTCTTTAGAACGTTGTTTCAGGCTTCTACTGTGAATGGGGAGAGAATAAGAGCTGATTCAGTCATATGTCTGGAAAATTGGCATGAGCTCAAACATGCGCTCGGCCGTGAGAGCGAGCTGCCTTTCCTTTCAATTCTAAAGACAAAGGAATTGTCCGGTTGGAATATTTTTGAATATTTATGATAAAAACATCCTAAAGATTCATTATATACATTGTTTGACATGTTTCTTCGAACTCTAATGTAACTATTTTGACTTTTCTTCTGGACTAAACTCGTGCGCTTAGTGAATTTGGAGTGCTGGACTGAATGCGCGAACAAAATGGAGGTATTTGGACATAAAGATTAACCTCTCTGGGGCAGGCGGGACGAATTCGTCCCACCTACGTAACAGCCAGTTGAATCCTGTGGCGCGATTTTCAAAACCTTTGAAATGCTATTACTTCAATTTCTCAAACATATGACTATTTTACAGCTATTTAAAGACAAGACTCTCGTTAATCTAACCACACTGTCCGATTTCCAAAAGGCTTTACAACGAAAGCAAAACATTAGATTATGTCAGCAGAGTACCAAGCCAGAAATAATCAGACACCCATTTTTCAAGCTAGCATATAATGTCACAAAAACCCAGAAGACAGCTAAATGCAGCACTAACCTTTGATGATCTTCATCAGATGACAACCCTAGGACATTATGTTATACAATACATGCATGTTTTGTTCAATCAAGTTCATATTTATATCAAAAACCAGCTTTTTACATTAGCATGTGACGTTCAGAACTAGCATACCCCCCCGCAAACTTCCGGCGAATTCACTAACAATTTACTAAATTACTCACGATAAACGTTCACAAAAAGCATAACAATTATTTTAAGAATTATAGATACAGAACTCCTCTATGCACTCGATATGTCCGATTTTAAAATAGCTTTTTGGTGAAAGCACATTTTGCAATATTCTAAGTACATAGCCCAGCCATCACGGGCTCGCTATTTAGACACCCGGCAAGTTTAGCACTCACCAATATCAGATTTACTATTATAAAAGTTTGATTACCTTTTGTTGTCTTCGTCAGAATGCACTCCCAGGACTGCTACTTCAATAACAAATGTTGGTTTGGTCCAAAATAATCCATCGTTATATCCGAATAGCGGCGTTTTGTTCATGCGTCCCAGACACTATCCGAAATGGTAAATCAGGGTCGCGCGCATGGCGCAATTCGTGACAAAAAAAATCTAAATATTCCATTACCGTACTTCGAAGCATGTCAACCGCTGTTTAAAATCCATTTTTATGTTATTTTTCTCGTAAAAAAGCGATAATATGCTAGTATGCTAGTTCTGAATGTCACATGCTAATGTAAAACGCTGTTTTTTTATATAAATATGAACTTTATTGAACAAAACATGCATGTATTGTATAACATAATGTCCTAAGATTGTCATCTGATGAAGATCATCAAAGGTTAGTGCTGCATTTAGCTGTGATTTGGGTTTATGTGACATTATATGCTAGCTTGAAAAATGGGTGTCTGATTATTTCTGGCTGGGTACTCTGCTGACATAATCTAATGTTTTGCTTTTGTTGTAAAGCCTTTTTGAAATCGGACAGTGTGGTTAGATTAACGAGAGTCTTGTCTTTAAAATGGTGTAAAATAGTCATATGTTTGAGAAATTGAAGTAATAGCATTTCTAAGGTATTTGAATAACGCGCCACGGGATTCCACTGGCTGTTACGTAGGTGGGACGAAATCGTCCCACTGGCCCTAGAGAAGTTAAGGAGAAGTTTATCTATAATTCTGTGCATAACACTTGTATCTTTTATCAAAGTGTATGATGAGTATTTCTGTAAATTGATGAGCTCATTCACCGGGGGTTTTGGAGGCAAAACATTTCTGAACATTACACGCCAATGTAAAATGTGGTTTTTGGATATAAATATGAACTTTATCGAGCAAAACATACATGTATTCTGTAACATGAAGTCCTATGAGTGCCATCTAATGAAGATCATCAAAGGTTAGTGATTCATTTTAGCTGTATTTCTGGTGCTTGTGACGCTTCTCCTTGCTTGGAAAATGGCTGTGTGGTTTTTCTTGTCTAGGTGCTGTCCTAACATAATCTAATGCTATGCTTTCGCCGTAAAGCCTTTTTGAAATCGGACACTGTGGTTGGATTAACGAGAAGATTCTCTTTAAAATGGTGTATAATACTTGTTTGTGTGAGAAATTTGAATTATGAGATTTTTGTTGTTTTGAATTTGGCGCTCTGCTATTTCACTGGCTGACGCTAGCGTCCCACATTTCCCAGAGAGGTTTAAACAGATCAAACTATTTTGTTATATTTTAGATTCTTCAAAGTAGCCACCCTTTGTCTTGATGACAGCTTTGCACACTCTTGGCATCCTCTCAACCAGATTCATGAGGAAGTCACCTGGAATGCATTTAATTTAAAAGTTAATTTGTGGCCAATCAGTTGTGTTGTGACAAGGAAGGTGTGGTGTACAGAAGATAGCTTTATTTGGTAAAAGACCAAGTCCATATTATAGCAATAACAGGTCAAATAAGCAAAGAGAAATGACAGTCCATCATTACTTTACATCTCAACATCAACTGTACAGAGGAGACTGCATGAAACAGGCCTTCATGGTCAAATTGCTGCAAAGAAACCACTACTAAAGGACACCAATAAGAAGAAGAGACTTGCTTGGGCCAAGAAACACGAGCAATGGACATTAACCGGTGGTAATCTGTCATTTGGTCTGAGTCCAAATTTGAGGTTTTTGGTTCCAACCACCGTGTCTTTGTGAGATGCAGAGTAGGTGAATGGATGATTTCCGCATGTGTGGTTCCCACCATGAAGCATGGAGGAGGAGTTGTGATGGTGTGGGGGTGCTTTTCTGGTGACACTGTCAGTGATTCATTTAAAATTCAAGGCACACTTAACTGACCCAAAACAAACCTCCAGGCTGTGTAAGGGCTATTTGACCAAGAAGGAGAGTGATGGAGTACTTCATCAGATGACCTGGCCTCCACAATCACCCGACATCAACCCAATTGAGATGGTTTGGGATGAGTTGGACCGCAGAGTGAAGGAAAAGCAGTCAACAAGTTCTCAGCATATGTGGGAACTCCTTCAAGACTGTTGGAAAAGCATTCCTCATGAAGCTGTTTGAGAGAATGCCAAGAGTGTGCAAAGCTGTCATGAAGGCAAAGGGTGGCTACTGTGAAGAATCTAAAATATAAAACATATTTTGATTTGTTTAACACTTTTTTGTTTACTACATGATTCCATATGTTATTATATAGTTTTGATGTCTTCACTATTATTCTACAATGTAGAAAATAGGTACCACAAAGAAAAACCCTAGAATGAGTAGGTGTGTCCAAACTTTTGACTGGTACTGTATGTGGGAACTCATTCAAGACTGTTTCAAAAGCATTCCTCTTGAAGCTGGTTGAGAGAATGCCAAGAGTGTGCACCGCTTTCATCAAGGCAAAGGTTGGCTACTTTGAAGAATGTAAAATATGAGTAGGTGTGTCCAAACTACTGTATAAAACATAGGAAATCACTTTTTTGACTGTACTGGACCTTTAAAAATCACTGTGTCGGTCTCCTCCTCCCTCTGTCTCTGTGCTGTCCCGAGGGGAGCAGTTGAAACTAGGACACATGCAATATTAAAGCTCTACCCTGGTAGTCCTCATCAGCACGTCCTTCTCTCTCTAGCTTTCTCTCTCACGTA